>NC_143017.1:95553774-95881274 GCF_055824585.1 Amblyomma mixtum | reverse complement strand
ACGACGCACGCGGCACTAATTGATTGCTCCACTGGCCTTCTTCATTTGGACTTTCCACTCTGCTCTGAAAGCACCGATACCAAGCCGCCTCGCTTACATGCCGCTGAATTTACTCGAGTGCCGCGCGACGCTGCAGTCTATGTCCCAATGTCCTCGTTTCCCGCCGTTCCTGATGGTGCCTACGTCACGTACGCAATCAAGGACGTTATCACCCAGCGTAACGTCATCCTTCCAAACACAGTTTTGACCGTCACCGGCAACCGCACCTACCTTCCGATTCTGAACTTCAGTCTTTCTCCCCAAGTTTTACCCCGTGGAGTTGCATTCACTGAACTGGTTCCTTTGGCCGAATGTTCAGTTCCTGCTCTCACAGCTGAGCCTAACTCTGGTCTCCATGCCCTTCTCCGCTCGGCCGCTTCACGCCCGGTCCCTACTTCTGCAATGATCGCGGCGGATTTGCCACCTGACCGAACACCAACTAGACTTTTTTTAAAAAGTCTAGGTGGTGTTGCCTGACCACGTCAACGCCCTCTGCGCCGTTTTAGCTTCCTACAGTGACTTCTTCGATTTCAGGAATCGTCCTCTTGGCCAAACTACTGTAGTGACCAATCGCATCAATACGGGCGATTCCAGCCCTATACACAGAAGGCCCTATCGTGTGTCTATTCCTGAGCGCGATGCCATCCACACAGAGGTGGACAAGGTGCTGGTGAACAATATTGAGCGTTCTAGCAGCCCTTGGGCATCCCCTGTGGTGTTGGTCAAAAAGAAAGACGGCAGCTAGCGCTTCTGTGTCGACTATCGTCATCTTAATCAAGTAACAAAGAAAGACGTCTATCTGCTTCCGAGAACTGATGATGCCCTCGACTGTCTACATGCCCTCGACAAACACAAACGCGACGAGATTTATTCGTCACTGAGAGGCAAAAGAAGATAGGCAAGTATTTTACTTATCTTCTTTTGCCTCTAAGTGGCGAATAAAGCTCGTCGAATTTGTGTTTGTCACCTTTGGCCATGTCATAGCTCACAATGCCCGGCGCGTTTGCTGCAACTTGTACCGTCACGCTTGCATACTGGCTCGCGCGGGCGCCCCAACCACCGTTGACATATCGGCCTGCCGGCGCATTGAGGTCGTCGCGCCTTGCCAGCAGCTGATTTCGTTCACTCAAGCCACGGTTGAGAGCAGCACAATCGTGGCGCGCGAATGTGCTAGTCACGCGATTTTTTTTTTGTATTTTACGGGCTTTCTTTGGAGCTCAGGAAAAAGATACACATGAGGTTTTCATTACCGCAAATAAATGGGATTGGGGTATCTGAAGGTGCTCTCCAAGTTTGCTATTCACATTCGCTGTCTAGAGTCAATATTTACGTGTTTAAAAAATTATCTTAATTGCTAATTAACTAATTTGAAAACAAAAAAATTGCCTATGATGCGCAAGCCGGTTGGTAAACGTATGTAAGTGGTTTCCCTGGCATACCTCAAATATTTTATCTTTTAATCCTTGGCTAAAGTTAGCGTTGACACCCTGTATACACTCGTGAAAAGACCGCACTTTGTTTTAGTTCTCTAGCACTCCTAATGCCCATTCCCGGTTTTAGCCGTTGGTGTTTGTTTGTCTGCTTGCTTGTCTGAAGCCAGTTTTGTGGAAGGCAGGTCACCTGCCACCGAGTGGTGAGCAACATGCCTAGGTACATGTCAGTTTGTCTGTCTGTTTGTCTGAAGTCAGTTTTGTGAAAGGCTGCTCACGTGTCCACTTAGAGGTGGGCAGGTCTGCAGTCGGCCGCCATTTCAGGCGGCAGCCCAATTAAACGTGAGAGGCTGCTCGGGAAGAGCAACCACGATCACAGCCCAACCCAAGCAACCCAAGTCCCACCAATTGCAAAACCTGCCATAGAAGAGCAGCGGCGCATTGCTTGACCACTGCACCATTGTTCCAGAATTGAGAGGAAGACCTCCAGGCATGTTTCACTGTACACAATGACCAATTACGCATATCCATGTACTAACCCATTATAGTTATCCGAACAACTGCCATCCGTGACACTGGATCTGAACACCGGAACCGAATTGAATACCGAACTGCTGACGCACCTAATTGTCATTTGACCTAACAATGCAAATCGGCCATCATTTTCTCTTGATTTTGACCCAGTGCCACTCTAACACGTAAGAGGGATTTCTGCTCATTTTTTGCGACTGGAGTGGAATTCAGATTATGCGTTGCCCGGTCGTGCGACGACCTGTATTAAAAAAAAAAAGTGTAGGCCTGATCGCACTTTAATTCTGGGTGATACAATGGCCGGTGGGAACCGCTCGAAATAAACAGCGATGGTAGAGCATCTTATTTCCGACTCTTAAGTCACTCCATGATATACCGAATATGGATCAAAACGGAGACATCTGCTTATTGCGATCGTATTTCGCCCTAGACCGTAATGGAGGTTCGGCTGACGGTCCAAAACGGGGCTTCGTTCTCGAAAAAACCCGTGACCTTCAGTGCGAGGCGACTCTCAGTTCGCCTGCTATTCCGCCTCATTGCTACCAAAGCCTTGCTATAATCAATCGTACCCTCCTACTGTCACGAGGTTAGGTTATTGCATTCTTGGTAGCACCCCGTGGAGCATGCCCCACAAGGAGAGTTATACACGTACTAAAATCAATTGTAGAAATGTAAAAACTTTATCCTTTATCTGCCTTTTATTTTTCTTAAAGTTTTGGGGTTCTCTATTAGGGGGAGTGGCGATTACACTACCGCGGCCTTTATTGGACTGAACGGTGCAATCGCGTTTTGCGAACAGGTGGTGACTATATTCTATTTCGTATTTCTTTTAAGGTTGCGTGGATTTTCAGTGGAACGACCGGTTATAAATTAATTGCATTCCGCAGAATTTTTTCTTAATAATCCTTCGTTTGAGCTCTTCAGATTCTGTAGATTTATAAGTAGTAATGACTATTTAAGTTTCAAATTTGTCTTTTTGTGTTTATCTTACTTTTGCGCTCATCTCTCTGAACGCAACGGCGATCAGACAGAACGCTGCAACGCCCTGTTTCTTAGTTTACGATCTGCGTCGTTGTCTATGTTTAAGCTGTGAAAAGTGCCCAGCCATCTAAAGGCAAAACCGAATGTGAGGGGCTTTCATTTTTTTAAGTGCATCGCGTTACTAGGAGAAACGAAACTAGCACGATGTAAACAGAGCTCTAGCGCTCTGCTTTAAACATGGGGGTTTAAATGTCGCACGATTGTGTACACTGCAAGGGAGGAAGTAGAGCAAAACACGCCACTGTTCCCTCATGCTGATCAACTGTGATGGCGACAGTCAGACGTGCAAGCACACGCGCTAAAAAAAAAATTAAATTGCTTGTGGCTCAAAAAATCTTATCGAAGAAAAAGTTTTAATAAAGTACGAGCCGAGTTCCACTTTGCGATAACATGTTCCTGAATTTTAGAAAGGGCTACGAACGCGAGAGCGAAAAGTCGACGAAAGTTAACGAGGAATGTTCGCCACGCGCTTTCAGATTCGAATGAACGGCAGTGAAAATCTCTAAATGACCTCGAAAAGCGCTGTCTTCCGGAATCTGTGCATCACTGCGCAAAACACGTATTCCTGAATAAATCAAGGGGCGCAGCCTTTAATGTACTGCAGCCTCAGTGGCAAACGATATATCGCGAGTCGGCAAGTTGTCCTCTGCAGAAATCACTGCACATGCCTGGCACGAACGATTCGTTAAGCCTTGCGCGCCTTAGTAGAGTATGGGCACTCTGATTCTCACTTTATAGCTGTCTTTGGGCGGTGCTTTATAGAAGAGTTTATGCGGACAACTTTTTTTATGCGATTTGTCGCACTTTACGAGTCCCGCACGTCGTCATCTCAGGGTGAGGAGGATTGGGCAGCGGGGGAATGCTGCACTTCAAATGAAATGTTTTTGGCGCGGGCTTCGAAATACTTCGAAAGGCGGCGGCCTGCGATCATAAACATGCATACTTAATGCGGTGGTGTAGGAAACGAAGAGAAACACGGTTCTGTGGAACCAATTTCGTTTCAGATCACATCTAGGTCCATAAAGCGGCTAGAGCTTATCCCTCACTACGAAGCTTACCGGAAATTTTGATACGTCCTTTCCCTTAATGCCCCACATAAATATGCCGCTTCGCCAGCATATTTTGTTACGAACGTGTTGTTAGCAGTTTTCATTTTCCTGGTCATGGTTTTCATCAGGCTAAAGTACTTGTATAGTTTATACAAGTGATATTTTGTATTTTTTATTTGTTGTTTTACGTTCTAACCTTTTTCTCCCGCAGTAATCCTAGTAGTTCACGCTGAGAGCCTAGCTGCTGCATGCATTCGTAAAAAGACAGCACTAAAGGAGGAGCATGTCTTGACTCTGACCTTTGCGTGCCGTCTTTTTTGCGCTCCGTCTTTTTGCGTTACTCCCACACTAAACAAACACCGTCCTTTACTGTTCAGTTTAGCGTAGTTGGTTCAAGTTTTATATGTTGTTTTATGCCTCAAAAAAAAAAAATTCCTTCGCTCTCATTTGCTGATAACAAAACGGCCTTTTGAGCTTTCTTTTAAATTTTGGTTTGCATGAAGGGAATACCAGAGGAGAATATTCGCAAAACACAAAATAACGAAAAATAAACCGAACCCACTTTCTACGCGACACCCGGATGATTAACCTTCCAGATTATGCTCGGATGCAAATTACACTGCAACACACGCACTGGAGACAGTAGAAACGAACCTCCATCCAGACTATGCTTTCTTCTAGTCCTTATATACTTCTCGCTGCGTTTCTAGTTAAAACAGCTAAATTTTTGTCACCCGCTCCAACTGCTCCAGTGTAAGCGTTTCATCAAGTTACTAGTCTATTGCTGACAAGCCTGAATCAGTCGTAATTATTCAAAGTACAGCTTTTAATTCGATTCTTTCAAAGAATATATAAGTATTTCCTGCACTCGTTGCGACAGTCTAAAATTTCACTATGTAGAGGGTGGTGACTGACGTGACACGGACGCCTGTTTTCCCTGTTCCTTTTTGTTATTTATTCGTTGTTTCCTAATACCATGCTGTCAAGTTGAGCGCCTGCAGATATGCCAGCTTTTTAACTGCGCTTTATTTAAGCAGGAATCTATTAAGCATCTATGTCTTCAGCTTGCTGTGTCCTCGCAGTTTTCTCTTTCGCTGCGTCCCTCCATTCTCCTAATGTTGCGAAAATAAAATTGACAAGAAAAATTTCAGGTCTCACTGGGTTTGAAACCTCTGCCTCCTCCTCGCACAACCAGAAATGTTTCTGGTGCTTTGTACATAGACTTCGGCAATCGTGCAGGACATCCGCTGGTGTTTCCAAACGAAATTTCCGGAGGCAAAAATTACTGGTACATGTGACAGCGTTGCGAAGCGACGGCTTCATGGGAGAAGAGCAGCCCGCAGAAGCGAGAAACGGAGCCAAGAGAAAAAAACGCACGATTGACGCTACATCCATCCTGACAAAAGGCAGTTGGCTGCATGAATGAAAGCAGAAGAGGAGGAGGTCATATTTTAAGCACTTAGGTAACACTACGAATTTCTGATTATGTAAATCGTTTGGGTCAGAGGTCAATGACGCTTTTGTTGTGGAGAATCTCCCGCTTAAATTTCTATGTATTTTATTTACGAACGTGCGGATTGCCAACGACGAGCCTTTCACTCACGGGCGCTGAAGTCGAAACAACACAACATTCTCTTCTCTTCTGCCCGTGGTTCGCATTGGAACGCAAGGCTTATACGCACGTCTCTCGAGGTTCGGACTCCGTTTGTTACTCCCAGTTCTTCCTTCGTTCGGTGCGAGTGCGAAGGAATTCGCTTTAAGTAGCGTCGGCGGATTTCTACCAGACTACATTATTGCAACAAGGAGCGTTTCCTTGTTAAATCTCTTCAAAACTCTTCCACTTGTCTGAAAATTTGTATAATGTTTTTATTATTTTAGACCTGAGCTCTTTGGCACCCGTTTCTCAGACCTGTACGTCGTCAGTTGGTCCTTCGTAGCTAGACTTAAATTTTAAATCCGGTCCACAGTTCAGGCACACACATGAGTCCAGACTATTCTACATCGCTATAAACGTAACCACACAGAACAGTCAATAGACAACTCCTTCTGTCACCATCTGGAGTCCAAATCCGAGTCCTAGAGGAACTTTAAAAGAAGGCTTGAAGCCTTCTTTCTACACAACTGTTTTCAGCACGGGTAGACAATGTCCTGAAGAGAACTTTGAGGGACTCGTGTATTCAGAGGGAAACGAACACCACACAGCTTTCCGCGTCGTACACTGCACAGCACATAAGATAATGTTCTATTTAGCCGCACACGCCATATGTGGAGCATAACGGAGACAATGCCAGACTCGTCATAATCCTCGCACAGGTACGTGCAGAGCCCGTGCGAATGCGATGTAATGCAGATTTTTTTATTCCCTTGGTCGCACATTGCTTGTCGGGTGAACTCCACAGGGCACTGAAATGGCTGAGCACCGTTTCTCTGAAGAGTTCCTTGGCATCTCGAGGGATGTGACACTCTATGACGGCTGCTGTAATCGCATATTTGAAGTCTTGATGTTTGGTCGTGCTACCTAGTATAGGCATTACCAACCTTAACATTCATTTTCCCTTCCTCGAAGTTAGAGTGTCTACGATAATCATATTGAGCTTACACTGGTCTTTTTTTTTAAAGTCCATTACAAAATACTTGTTCATGACAGTCATTCGCATGCTTCTTTTATTCAATTAAGAAGGTCATTCGGACTGATGTAGGGTTGAAACTGTACACGTAACTTCTTCTCTTGATACGTAGCCTTAGGTGGTGAGCACGGCCAGATTTTCCTACTCCTCTCTCCTTTAAATACATCTTGGATAACTAAAATAGAGTACAAGAAGTACAACGAGTCCTGGCCTCCTTTATTCCGACGAACAGGAAGCATTCATTTAACTCCAGGAAATAGGAAGACAAAGACACAAGGATTTCCCAGGCTGCTGAAAGGAAAGTCTGCAAAGTAGAGACTTTTGTGCCTAATCGAAGGAATTTTTGGTTCCGGCATGGATCTTCACAGAAAGTTATAGTAAAACCGCCAGCAGAGACGTAATACACCAGTCGCGTTGGGAGAGTTACATGAATGCAGCCTAGGAGGAATGCCGTGCCTTGAACGCTGTAGTGGAAGGCCGCAGTCACAAATGTGCGGCAGTTCTAAATAAATCGAATACTCTGAGTGCACTGAACGCCAGCGTGCTGCCCGACATGATACTCAAGTTCGTCTCAACACATTTCCCAAATAATAAAGCTCTCATTGCATCCCTCCTAAAGCCTAAACACAATGGCAGCAGCATTCAAAGCAAATGCAGCAATTTGAAAGGCAGAAGGGCGGACATGCTAGCGTGGATCATGCGTAGATGCAATCGCAGTTAAAGCTTTCTGCGTTCGTGGGTCACCTGTATGCTTGTTGTTCGCCTATTTTCTTCAAGCGTAGCCCTAGCATCCCGTTTTGACCATCCTCCGCATTGGCATCCGAACGCAGCAAGACGGGAGCGGGAAGGGTTGCTCGCGCTGTATCGGCAAACCCGATTACGATACCTCCAGAGTTCTTTGAACACACGGGACTGATTTGGTTTATGGTTGATGGGGGTTTAATGTCCCAAAAGGAATCAGGCTATGAGCGACACCGTAGTGAAGAGCGTCGGAAATTACCACCACCTAGGGTAACGTGCACTGACATCGCACAGTACACAAGAATTTCGCCTCCATCGAAATTTGACCACCGCGGCCGGGGTCGAACGCCCGTCTTTCGGGTCAGCAGCCGAGCGCCATAACCACTGAGCCAACACGGCGGCTCACACGGGACTTGCGTTTCGAGACTAGTATACATTTCTTCTCATGCAGATCGTCTGAGAGTCATTGTGAGAGCACATAAACATTCAACGCATGAAATGAATCGTTTAGACATCCTGACCATCATAACCAGCATGACTACGTCCACTGTAAGATGAAAAAAGGCGTCTTCCTTAACTCTCCATTAACCCTGTCCTTTGCTGCCAAGGCCACCTTATCCCCGCAAACCTAATCTCCCACGCCCGCCTTTGTTTCTGCCACCCCGTGCTACGCTATCCTTCTGTTGGAATCTATTTCGTTACCGTTCACGACCATCGCTTACATGGCCTACGAGTTACATGATCGGCATGTCCAAGCCCATTTGTACTTTTTGATATCGACTAGGATATCATTAACCTGCGTTTGTTCCCGGACCTACTTTTGGTTTAGGTGTGCGAAACACCAAATAATTGGCCATTGCATTGACTGATGTATTACGGCACTTTAATATCTCTCTGCTAAAACGCTGACGTTTTTTTGCGGTGCAACATATGGAAAAACTCAGGCTCAAAACCTTCAGGCGCGTATTTTTAAATGGCGGCCGGCGTCTAAGAAAAATATCCGTGCATTATGCCTGCAGTTAGAGGAGAAGTAACAGTTAAGCCCGTGCAATATGACCGCAGTTAGAGCAGAGGTAATAATTAAGCCCACCCATGAAATGTGTCTAGAGTTAGAGGATAGGTAATAGTTAAGCACACGAAAACAGGCTGGAAGTATAGCTGGAAGAAGAGCTAACTAGCAAAGAGCGCTTTTAGGCAAGATGACTTTCGTGTTGATCTTTTTCTTATTATTTTTTTTCGGTATCGGTGGCGGTACTGCGACACTCGCTGCTGTGGTAATAAGATCGCACGAACCTACCTCCGATCAGCCACTCACCCACTTCAGGCGCCATATTAGATACCCGCAGCGAACGTGACATTACTTCCTAAGCTAACATGCATCTCAATATAGTTGTGACTTCCACGATTCTCTGCGCACGCCAAATGTTCGGTGCAGAAAATAAATACAAAGAAAAAGATGCAGTCGACAGCTGGTTTCGCTGGCGGAAGCTGTTGAACAAAATGATACATACTGTACTGAGCGACAGTTGAACTGCTGATGAAGCAGTAATAATTTCTCACTTTTATTGGCCGTCGAGAATCGAATACAGCGGGTATCTCACGCACACCTTTGGGTGCCCGCCAATAAGGAAGACTTTGCGCGGTTCCATCGCATTCTAGACACGTATAAGAACATGCGGCTGGTAAGCAGCTTTACGAGGTCCTTGCAGCATAGGCGACACGATTACCATTTCCAGGGTACTATATATCGCGGCCTCGGAGGTCCCAATCTCACTGAGACGAGGCTATAGGACTGAGAGGCTGGCCTATTGGCTTCTTATTATTTCCACGGTGCTCTGCTTACAATCAGCAAAAACGCGTGTTATATTTGCGGGTCACCCAAGGAGGCCATCCTGCACACAGCGACACGGCAACTGTTGGTGTCATTTCTATTGGAAACGCGAGTCACGAATTGCTGAGACGCGAAGAATGGTTCTGAGAATAGAGGGTACAGTAAAATAAAGCAAGAAGCAAACAAGGCTGAAATACGTGCGACGGAGCGGTAATATTAACTACAGTATTCCGGATCCCGTGTGAAACATCACCTCAATATGTAGAGAAGAAACCCTTTGCTCACACTTCTCCCACAACCTCGTCTGCAGAAAGAGCGTGAGGACACTCGCCATCCCATCCGAAGATGTTCCATCGCAAAATTCCGCTATCAGGATGCCGAATTCGCCTTCTTTCATGGACATTTCTAGATCTATTTACTTCTTGTTCGTCCTTTTTCGCCTGCTTACTCGGGCTTCTGGGTAATTGTTTGCTTTGCTTGCTTTTCTCTAATTTTTAGGCTGTATCTGTTTTTCTTGCGGACGCGGACTCAAGAGAGCATTTCATTGAAACCACTTGTACCTCTTTACCATCCTCGCTTCTTAGGCAAAAATGACGTCACTGATAGCTTTTGGAAGCCGCAAAAGCATAAATGAACTGCTGTTATTTTTTTCGCCTTATGCCTGTCGCGTTCCTTACGTGATAGTAACAACAATAGGAAGTCTTAAACACATCAGAGTTCGTTTAATTCTTGTTCAAGGCGGCGTGCGCATGCAAAAAAGAGGGGAATTTTTTCGCAGGGAATTGTATTTTTCGCAGTGTCAACTGCTGAAATTTTAATATGGCTAGTCGAATTTCATTCCCTCATCTAACTATTCCTAACCACCCAGAGAAAGGCATCTATGCCTTCCCTTAATGAGGGACAAAAATATAGCATGCCGCGTCGTGCTTGTGTCAATGAAGTGCTTGTGAAGATTTTAAACCAACTACGCTGGCGTACCATGCAACCTCGTGTCCCCCGGATATGAGTCCCCGGTGCCAGGATAGAATTTACGGCAAAAGGTTAGAATGCAGCGGTGTAAGGTGTGTACTTCCAGCAGCAATGGACCTATTTGTCTTTTTATCTTTTTACCTTTACCAAACACTCCCCGGTTATTTTCACTGAATGTGTACTGCGGCCGAACGATACTGGAATTGATTCCTCGATTTGTCGTCTTTATCGCGTCCGGTCAGGACTCTAGTAGTCATCACGAGCTCGCTCATCGATAATGCTACTGAAGTTATCGCTGCTCAAGAGTGAATTATATTTCACTTAAAATTGAGCTCAACTGAGCTAGTTTGTTCATATTTGTGTCCTCGTTATATAACATTTCGGCTGCAACTGCCGAGAACTATTGACGCGAACCACAGAGAATTCTGCATTTTTTTTACCAATCAAAAAAAAATTATTGTATTATGATGCTGCGCTACGTATGCACAGTCATCATTCCTAATAAACGGGGCTAACTTAATCCTCGATGTGTCGGCTCAATGAATATCAAAGTTTCTGTGATATTTATTCATTCAGAGCCCGCGCAAAGAAAACAAAAAAAACAGACGAGTGCTTTTTCAACGAGAGCAGAGCTTTTTACCACTGCACAGATTATGCGTGAGGATTACAAAAAAAAAACGTACCAGCAAGTCTTTTAAAAAAGTCATTTTTGCTCAAATTCGCAACGTACCTACTATTTTTACACTGTTCTCAACCATATGTTTTCACGTGGGCTCTTCATGAGAATATCACATGCTAACTTAGCAAGATTTCGTAAATTGAAATGCACGCTTCTTCATAATCGCGAAAAAAAAAGTCAGCAAAAGACTGTAGGATGCATTATTTTTTACAATTTTGTTTTCTTCCCCTTGACTTTGGGGGAACTTTTTGTCCTGTTTTCTCCGCTTATAAGTTGTTATTTTTCATTGAAAGAACCAAGCCCTTTTAGTTATTAAAAATAGGGTACGCCTATATGCAGCACATGAAGTACCTCATTGTTGGGGGGTTAGTCAGTTTGTAATGTTGCTTTTATTGGTAGTGCACCGCCGTATATATACTTAAGGGAAAATATTTGCCACATGGTCTATATAATAGAAACTGATGCACGCGACATGAAAATAATGCACGCTATAGACATTCGCTGGCATTTTTTCGGATAAGAGAATGGGATAACGTCACCTGCTCTGTTTTGCCCCAGTTTCTCAAGTAACTTGCCCTGAAGCGATAGCTAGTAGAATTTGGGGAGTATTTATCCCCGATCTTTTACGACTGCACCACTCTTGAGATCTTCCCTTTCTTTGGACTTCTCTTTTATTCTCTCCCCCGTGTTTAACAGCATCTGTGACCTCACTACGAGATGCTAGAATAACGGCTCCATTTCTATTACAGAGGCGGTCCTTGCCGTGTTGCGCAAGTGTGTGGAACAGTGATTGGTGAAAATTCTGGTAATTATTTCTTTCATCACATGGTTCACGTCCTCAAATAAGATGGCGTAGGTATACGAGGCATAGGGTCCTAAAGCGACATGGGTTCTCATGGACGCCGTACTGGAGAGCTCCAGATTAATTTCGAACACCAGGGGTTGTCTAACGTGTACTGACGCCGGACAGTTCACGGGCGCATTGCGACCCGCCTCCATCAAAACGCGGCCGCCGCGGCCGCGATCGCACCCGCGTTCCCGGGCTCAGTGGTCGAGCGGTGTAACAAGTGAGCCATTGCGCTGGGGTGGCTGAAGCTTTAGTACGCAATAACGCGCTGAGGTCGCTTTTGCAGTAAAGTCGTTAGTATGAATTTTTTTTAACTGAAGCCCTTGCGTTAAGATCTAGCGAATGGACGCCGAACTGAAATCGATAGCTTTTCGTACTAGTGGCTTTATAGGCAGAACCTAACTGAAAGTCCTGCGCTATGCACAGCTGACGTACACTGCCAAAAATAGACGTAAGAAAACGGAATACTCGAAAGAAGACATCATAGAAGCAAAAAACGTCTGAACATAGGTTTCTTCTGCTCTATATGGAGCTGAGTAATCTCTGCTCATATTATAAACATTTTTTTTAAATGTTAGCAGCTGTACGTTTTTATGCATGCAGCTCAAAATCTAAAGTTGGGCAGCGAGTGTTGCGTAAGATGCAGACTTTGTTTCTAGCTTTTAGCGCTGGGAACTCTCAAGAATTATATTAGCGAAATAGTTTTATATCTCTAGGGTAAAAAAAAATTCGGCAGAAACACTTGAGACTGCTTCAGTGTGGAAATGCGAAAGCATTACCATCGATGGGGGCATTGTTTACTCGTAGTGCTTGAAAACGCATTGAAGTTGCTCACTACGAGTTTATGTGCTTGCGTATTAGTTGCGCACCATACCGCAAACACCACCCACAAAACACACGCACGTATACCACCACCCGTAATGCTGAACGACGAACGATAGCTTCACAGTTTTGATAAGAAAGTCTGGGAGGGCATACAATTGAAGGTGCATATGTCGTCTGATCGAATTTCTGTCGCAAGCTAGCCTCCAGCTAGAATATCACTGGCAATCTACATGCAACGCGAAATGGTATGACACTACTCCGAACACTTCACGACAAACGGTTGAGTCACAATTTTGGTACGAATATCTGGAAAAATGGTGTCACATGGAGGTGGGCCAGTGGGGTGTATATAGCGAGGAGCGACATGTGTACGATTGTCTAAAGTGCCGGTGCTCGGGTAGCTGTGGGCTTCGTACGGTGGGCTAAAGGCGTCACACATTTTTGTTGCCGTCGCTGGTATTTTCTCTACCATCTGCGAGTACGCGCACATTCACACGCCGCCGGCATTTCTTGTAATAGGATTAGTAATTCTTTCGAAATAATAATCAAGGTTCTTATATTTCGCTACCAAGAACACCCAGCTTAATTAGCCTAATGGCACCAAAGTAAACGCTAATCAATGGCAAAAATGGCCAGCGCTCAAAAGGCACCACAGCCAGAAAATACGCAAGATTATGTGGCTTCTCCTAATTGTTCACATCAGTAGTGAGCGTATCGCCCTCCCCCCCCCCCCGCCCCCCCCCCCCCCTTTTTTTTTCAGAGAAACAAATCCGAGCACTCTATTTCAATGCCCGGGAAAGATTTGGAAGTGCCAGAAAAGTGAAGGTGAAATAGACGGCTTAGCGGAAACACAATCTGGTGTAGGAATTGTTACTACTTCCTCTGTTATTTGTTATTGCCTCCGTATGCAGCTTTCCCTGAAAAGACTCGACTTTCTGCACACAACGAATGCTCGTGGTACCGTCCGCCCATTACGTAGGACAGAGTTCGTAAATGTAAACTAGGTAAATATAAACACATAAATATAAACGTAAATATAAACACCTTTTGTAACCCCAATGAATACGGACCGAAAGGAATGTGGGAAGGTTTTGCAAGTAGGATATTTAGTGCGTGAAGAAGAAAAACACGTTGTTTTAGATACATTCAGCATAGAGCCAATTTTCGCTATAATTTGTGTAGTCTACGACAAAATAAACTCGCATATTTTTTTATATTTGTGAACTTTCTCGCAATAAATACTGCGCGGCTGTCGGCATAAATAACTTAGTAGCATTTGCTGAACAGCAGGCTTGTTAACCAAAGCTTTTTAACTACTCTTAGGCTCCTTGATTATCTATATGCATACAGCCCACTTTAAGTAATATCCGCGTCAGTTTTTAGAATTTATATGGATATTACGACCCAGTGGCCCACAAATTTTGGCTGCAAGCTTTCGAGAAGCTTGCAGGCAAAGCAACCTCTCCAGTGCACCAAACACGTCCAAATAGCCACCCCACCGCTGACAATGATATGCCAAAAAAAAAGCGCTGTCCTAACTTAAAAAGTCGATTTTAAAAAAAAAATGAAGTCCTAGGTAAAACACCATGCATTTTGGTCCTTACCAACTTATTGATGCCGACTGTCTATGTCGGACCGAAGGAGTTACCACGATAAGCAACGGAACGTATAGCCCAGTAATTCTTTTAGTAATATAAGCAATTACATGGTCGAGCACTTTGCTTAAATCCAACTTTTTTTCTATAGTCATAAGTTTTTTCTTATGTTTACAACATTGACTCTTTGTGCTATAAGAGCGTCTTCTGTTGAACGATATTTTTTGAAGCCAAACTTGTGATCCTTTAATGCCTCATTCAAAATATTTCACTCCCGACTAATATCTTTCTCAAGTACTTTTGATAAGATCGGTAGTATGGGCACTACTCGGTAGTTGTTTAAGTTCTTATGGCTTCTTATTGCTCTTCATTTCATAATGCAATTGTCGCAATGACTCGTGTTAGCTGATTCGCCTATCACCTCAGAATTTCTGCTAAATAGGTGAACTACCAATATTGCGAATGAATATCGCTATATAACAGCAAGTGTATATATTGCATTTCCAAATAGATATGACAGCGACAGTGGCTTGCAACACAAAAGCACTCCAACGCCCTTCGGAAGCTGAAATAATCGGGAAGACGTTAAGCACACTTTACCAAAGCTAGCGTCCTCGCGCTCTACAGAAGTACTTGAGAAAAAAGCACAAAGAGAAAAATTGCGCAGACCTCAAGGAAAGGCGCAGAAGAAATCTCGAAAAAGTTCCTCATACCCGCCCAGCTCTGTTTAAATTACAAAAAAAAAAATAATTGTCTAAATAGAGGCTGAGGCTGCCAATTTAGAATGTGCGTCTAGGCCAAAATACTTTCAGCTTTCTTGCTGCCAGCAATGCGATGTCTAAAGGGATGTGGAGTCGCAGCATTGTGGGAAAGAATGGCACACTCCAGAGACACCGAAAAGGCAGAAATGGAAGTCCCTAAGTACTTTGAGACCCATCTGGATTTTCGCAAAAAGCGATAGAGTCGGCATCATTACTCTGCTCACGGCGTTCGAACCAAACAGAACTCGAGAAACAACATTCAGGAGATGAGGAAGAGTATTAAAGTTCAGTGTGAAGAAAAAATCGGAAAGTGAAGTGGACGGGACACTTGCTCTTTTCATCCGCTGTAGACTGGCGCTGAATGCGACATTCCTTGTGTAGCACCAAGAAAGAATTTTTAGTCGAACTACATTCTTCGGCACAAAGGAGATTAAATACTGAAGTGAACTACGTTTTCGGCGACTTTGTGGGGACACTGAATGCCTTTCTTCGAATACAGCTTCAGTGCCTATGAGATTTGTATTCCGTCGAGGCAGCCGAAAAATAGTGACCAACAAAGACCATTTTTTTTTTCAGGGCGCTGCTCTCCAGAGGGCACCCATAAGTGAGGTTGGGAAAGATGTAAGTTAGCCGTTCAAATATCGCTGCACGGGCATATTTTTAAAGTGAAAGACACACAGTATGAACTCTTGCATGAAAATAAAGGACAGCATATATGACCGAATGAAAGAATCTGGCAAGAAATCTGCACGGTAAAAACACGGTACGCAGTTCTTACCAAATGGACCTTTGATGTGCGGAAGTGCTTAGAGAGAGTCCTCAGTGTCTACTTAGATAAACAGATACCGAGAAACCAGGAGTATAGGCCTCTTGCGCTGGAGTTTGAGGTAACGTGGCGGCGCCTGGTGGCAGCAAGGAAAAGCTGGCTGGGTAGTACCAGGTTGGGTAGTAGTGAGCGCTGGCTATGGCGGCGTACCTTTCTAGCCTGCGTTTTGCGTCGATTCGCACGTTTTTCTGCACTCTTGTGAGTGCGACAAGGCTCGTCACTTGTGACCAACCACGCCGCGGCCTGGCCGTGGCTTAGGTTTTAGAAAACCGACGCTCCGTGTGCCTTAGGACGAAATGCAGGCAGCAGAAGGAATCTGCGACGCCGATCCGCCCGAGAGACCTAGCTCAGTCTCGAAAAAGCATCACCGTCGTTACTGCTGCGTCGTGGGCTGCCACGATCAAGAAGGTCTGAATCCCAATATCAAATTCCACCGTTTTCCTTCAAGGTCTCACGAAGCGGAGCGCCGGGCGCGCTGGATAGCTGCAGTTCGACGCACTGAGTAAGCGAACCTTCGCGTTTGCTGGCTGCTTCGCCTCCCTTGATGTTTGTTTGGTTATCCGAATTGCTGAAATTCATTCTTTTTGCACATGCAGTCCGGACGGCAAACCGTGGGATGCAGTGCCGAACACCAGCATATGCAAGCCACTTTGTGGGTAACGAGCAAAACAATGCCAGTCATCCCTCATATGTACCTACAATCTTCTCCGCGGTCTACAGCCGGTCTCATCCTCCTTGTTTTCGTCTTCTTTTGGCGCTTACCTCTCTCAAAAAATGTATATTTAGCGAGCAGCCGCATATGCAGGCGTAGAATGAGAATTTATGCATTCTACAACACAACTTGTCTAGTAGATCCCTACATAGGCAGTTGGACCAAGCAAGCAGCAAAGCAGCAAAAAGTGTACCATGACAATCACCAAACAGTAGGGAATACGCAACAGAGCAAGCAGCAAAAGGTGAGAAACGAACAGCATAATTTAGAGATCATATCAAGGGAATGCACAACATAGCAAAGAGCACAAAAAAAAATGCATGGTATAATTATGTCATGTCAACATCTCACGTCAGATAATCACTATTAAGGCAAATCGGCATATCAGCAGGCATGGTTGGCGATTCACGACTAGAGACCCGGCCACTGAGACAATTGACAATTCGACCGGTGCAACGTGGTGAGGTGGCCAGGTGCGTGCAAATGACCACAAATGGGGGGGGGGGGGGGGGGGGGGGGGGGGGGGGGTTTGATTAGGTGCGATTTCGCTGCGCACTACGAGCAGCCCAGCGTCGAGAGTGAAATGTGCACATTGTCGACCTCAAACCAGCACGTATGTGGCAGCGCGGCATCACTGATAGCAGCGAACGTGTTCGAGCGATGTCGTTTTAAGGATGAAAAGCTACATCAAGAATCTTGAATAAACAGCGAGAACGAAGACGATCACAAAAGACAAGAAAACGGATGACACAGCGCTGTCAGCGCTGTGTCGTCCGTTTTCTTGTCTTTTGTGCTCTTCTTCGTTCGCGCTGTTCATTCAAGATGCTTAACCAACTAGCCCGCCAAAACGTGTTAATACAGCAAGAAAACGACATCAAGCGCGCAGCGCACGAGCTCGCGCTGCAGCGTTATTCGGCTGCGAGCTCATATATGCATTGCATCATGTTAGCATTTGCTGAAGGAACAGACGGCGGCTACTACAAGGCAGTCATGACTATGTATACTTGTTTAGCGAGATGCAGTGAACAAAGACTGCAGGAGGCCCACCGTTTCGTGGCATGCTGAAAGACCGGTGCTGGCGCGGCGTGTACCGTCGTGCGCTCGAGCAGTCCCGTATACATGTCTGTTTAGCGCTGCTGCGAATTCATATATTGCAAGTATTTCAACGCGTTGGTGCGCTTAAATCTCGAAGCGTGCAGACCTTACATGAAGTTCAACTTCGTACGCGACTCTCTTCACTTGCGATTGACACCGCGCTGAAACTTCGCCGCTTATTTCTTGAACAGAGTACACGTACTTGGCGTTGCATAATTTCTTCCCTTTACACAGCGTGCCAGCCCTGAAAAAATCTTCGGCGCCCGATATTCGCTCTAGGTCATGGCACAGCACAAGCGAAAGTCGCGGGTCCGTATTGCCAACGCGCTTTCCGAAGCAGACGCCAGAGCCCGGTACTACCCAGCCGAGGGCAGAGGGCGCTCTTTAGCACCTTTTTCGCAGCGCCCCCTGGGCAATGCAAGAGGTCTATAGTAATGTGCGCAAGTTTGTATGCCGGCAAAACGGCTAGTTGTGTATGTTTTATTACTTCATACGTCGCCTTGGTACTCCTGTTACTGTGGAAGTGCTCACGAGATCGCACGTCGTAGTTTTGGTTTGGAGCATACTTTCCTATGTGATTCAAAATTAATAACGACATTCATTTTCGTAGGTATTTAAAAAAAATTGCTGAGGCTCAGCTTGGCTAAGCCTGGGGAATGCGAAGCATATTAGTGGCTAGGCTTGGTAATACATGGCTTTCCTTGGTTGAATACTTGGTCATTTTAATACAACCACTAGAAGCCTTCGTCGTGGGGGAAGACAACGGCATGGCTACAGCGGAACGCCGACTAACCCCGAGACGCGCGTTGGGTGAGCGCCTGGATTGCCACGGAAGCCGCGTCTGCCTGCCCGGTGGAGCGAGCGTTTCACCTACACCGAGTGTGAACGCGCGTTCGAAATGCGCGGGAATGCGCGGGTGTGACGGCTAGGGGTCCCACGGCGACGGCGCGAGGTGGAGGCCGGCTCTCTCATCCGATGTCACGTGGTGTGACGTCACGGTGTCACGTAGCGTGACGGCTAGGGGTCCCACGGCGACGGCGCGAGGTGGAGGCCGGCTCTCTCATCCGATGTCACGTGGTGTGACGTCACGGTGTCACGTGGGGGTCCCACGGCGACGGCGTGAGTGGTAGCTCTAGCAATATGCTTCGCATAAAAAGTAAATATGATTTACTCCCAGATTTATGATGACATCGGTGGATGTAAAAGCGTAAAAATTATCGACTTTGTGGAATGACTTCCGCTGCGATGTTTTCATAAGAATGCAATAAGTGATCCCAGTGGCCGGAGCTTCGATTTGAAATTCAAGAAAGTATAAATCCATCTCTATATATTAGCACATTACTGAAAAGAACGGATAATCATTTGCAAATACAGCCTTATGATGTGCTTCACGTCCCTTATCCATGCTCTCTGTAAAGGCGAGCCCGCTCTTTACCTGGACTAGGCATTTCGCCGCTCGAGAACAACTGCCTATGCTTGTCGCATTCTTCGCTGCCCTTCATTCTTGATCCTGGAGCGCCTGCTACCTGTCATCTGCTGCTGCACTTTCCCTTATCACACGCATTGTCTTTCTGGCTTGACATCGAAGACATAGAAAGGCACGGGCAGATTAAGCGACAACGTGGCAATGTCGCGGCTTCTTTTCACGTAGGTGAAGGTGTCAGCGGGCTACCATGCATGAATGATATTAGCACAAATATTTCGAATAATCTGTAGAAATCATCAGCAGTACGGAAGTCAGCGTATTCGTGCCCTGTGAGCTTATCCGTGCGCCTTGTACTTTATCTATGATTCAATCGTCTAAACTGCCGCGTATTTCAGCTTGAAATATTAGTTCATAATATCTTGCGCAACTGCGCCTCTTAATAATTGCTATATAAGTATTTCAAGGAATGCTTCGGCGCGGCAGACAAGGACAAAACGTAGAGAGAGCCGTATATAAGCCCACTACCGCAGTGAAGTAAGTAAAGTACCTAGGTTTTAGCCGCATGCTTTCTCTCAGCCTTAACCTCAGCCAGCGTTATTGCAATATCTGTCGAAATTGCCACACATTCACCTACAAAGCAGCTGTGAAGGCCTAATTAAGTGCTTTTTAATGAAAATTTATCTTGGGATGAACACGTTTCAAAGGTCAGAGACAAGTTGTCCAAGTTTGCTGGTATCGTGTCCCCACTACGATACCTTTTACCAAAACATATTAAGCAGATGCTGTACAATGGACTATTTTCTTCTGTTGTTAATTATTGTATTTTGGTACGGGGCACAACATCATTTATTAATATTAAACGGGTACATATACTTCAGAAGAAAATTGTTCGGAATATTGTTAATGCTTCACGATTTGAACACACCGAACCGATTTTTGCATCTCTTAGCATTACCCCCCTCCCACAAGTTTTTGAAAGTATATTGTTAAGGCGGTATAAAACAAGTATTTGACAAAACAATTCATTTATGATGAGCCTGTCGAACTTAAAATGTAAAGAACAGAAGTACACCACCCGTACTGGTTTCACATGGTTCGTGCCAAAAACTCGAACGAATTACGGTCGCCAAATGCTTTGCTATACCCTTCCGTGCTCATTAAATAAGGCATCTAAATTGCTGTAACCCTAGGTACCGTCGGCACTTCGTGTCACGGAGATTTTTACACATGATTTGTACTTCTTTTTTTTCCTGTGTGCTCACTTGGCGTGGACTGTACAACATTCTGGTGCTGCTGTCAAGTTATTGTAGGGTGCGTCGACCTCTGTCAAGCCATCTCTCTGGCTTTTTGTCGACGCACCCAACATCCTCAAGATGTTGAATAAAATTTAATTGAATTGAATTGAATTAATTGGCACTCGCAAAGCGTCTCTAGATCCGGTCCATTAAGTGAGCATAAGTTTACATGAGAAGGGTTCAATCCTATGCCAATGTGCTTGTGCGTGGGTTTGTGTCATGTTTTTTGTTCTAACTTCTTGAAAATACCAACGTTTCCATAGACGCATGACACTAGTATCGTGCTAACAGCGAAATCCTCGCAGTGTTCTGTCGCCTAGCGGTCGCGATGTGTGAGCCGCTTCATTGCCCTTGCACTTGATGGTCGCTTACGCCGTCATCTCGACAGTGTGTACCCATGGCACACCCGGCGGAGCTCGGTGCGCTCAGAGTACACAAGGGTCAGGAAACGAAGTGCCTACTCTCAGTGGTCCAAACACCGGCCTTTCATAGGGCGCCTCAGTGCTAATCAATTTAGATCCTTGGAGCGGCCAGCGAAGCCTTTGCTAAGGACACAGCACCCTGGCTCCGGTTGTTTATAGTCCAACGTACGGCTTCATTTCCGAAAGCACGGTTCCTTAAACGAAGTGGTGAATATGCGCCGAACTTCCCCTTTCCTTTTTTTTTTATCTATATTCCTACGTACGCTGCCAAGTCGTTAGAACAAGGACCCGGCAGACATTTCTGAACGGTAAAGCAGTCAGTCCTAACCGACTCTCGGCGCAAAAGACCGTTAATGTCGGGGCCTAACAATGTGTCTTCGTTTCATATATAAACTATGAAAGGTCGTGGGCAGCCAAGAGAAACTAAGAAACGCCAGGGTCAGCCAAGATAAACAAAGCTGCCACTAAAAGCTTGGCCACAGCGAAACTAGGCGTAGCCAGTGGTACGAAGCTATCGCTTCCAACCAGCTTTAATCAGAGCTAAACCACAGCCAATTTTTTATAATCTCTGCCTGATGATCATAGATTGCAAATGTGTCCGAGACACCTCTAAACACGTTTGTGTGCATTGGCCTTCTAGTGGTGAAAACACCTAGTGAAATTATTAGAAATCCTGAATTATGAAAGTGAAATGAAAAGAAAAGAACTTCATAGATACTGACTCTTGAATTTTCATCGGCTATGGGCTTCGGTACCACATAGCAGGGGCCGGGTTTATTTCAACCGCCCGCGATTCTTCATAGTGCACTGTTATATCTGCGCAAGTCACTTTCTGCAGTTAAAACCCGCCTAAATATGGCTACCATGACCATGGTCTCGGAGCCGCGGGAGTTCATTATGATTATAATAATTACGAATTCTCAGGTAAATAGCACTATGACACAGGGCATTTTTAGTTGCGCTAGATGTAATCAGAGACCCATTTCACAAGCATTTACTCTGCATAAACCGAGCACCAGGCCAGGAAAAAGCTTGTAGTCATTGCATCCCCGGTCGGTACCCCGCGACACACGGGATACAACACCACATCTCCATTACACTAGCCCCAGGAATTCATATAAGAACATCCCAGTCGAAATCAGGAGAAAGAAGTGGGCTTGGGCAGGGCATGTAATGCGAGAGCAAGATTACTGCTAGTCCATAAGGGTAACGGAGTGGATTTCAATAGAAGGCAAACATAGCAGAGGGCAGCAGAGAGGTGAGCGGATGAGATTAAGAAATTTTCGCGGATGCCGTAGCCGCCGCTGGCAAAGGACACGGTTAATTGAAGAGACATGGGAGAGGGCTCTTCCCTGCAGTGGCCGTACTCAAGCTGATGATAAGACTGTTAACGAAATGATTTGCTGAAACATCTCCTGAACTGCTTCGACTGGTCATTGGCCATGGTCAGCGACCGAGGCACGTGAGTAGAGATACTTCAACAAAGCATTGCTGGCTACTGGTATTGCCGATTACAAAGAGCGTCAGCCACTCACACATTCATAGTGAAAAGCCTCCCGGCAAGTTTGCCTGCTATCGGGAAAATTTCGGCATTGTTAGGTCCGGTAATTCGCCTTGTAAGGAAAGGAACAAACATGCTTCATCCTAATACGCATACACTTATGAGCCGCTATCAGTAAAAATTACTGGTGGGGCCCTAATAACGTACTTCGCCACATTTTCAGCACCAAGGTCCCATTCCTTTGAACGCGTCGACGACACTCGATCGCTGAGCAGAACCCGATAAAAGGCAGGATATAGGCGCTCCAATCACCTAGAAAGCCCATTTCTCACCAAAGGACAAGACACAGAGAGGTAAATATGCTTGAAATATCTCGTTCTTGCAGCACACGCACTTAGCGCGATTAGATGACTTTTACAAAAGGCGCTGTGAAAAAAAAAAAGAAGTGAAAACAACAACTGAATGAAAACAAAGACTGAATGAAGACAATGTCTGTGGATCTGTAGCCATAAAAGAAATAACCGAAGCGTGTAGAACTGGCAGAGCGCCACCACCACCAACTTACTTTTTCGGCGTCTCCGAAATTTAAAAACAAATTTATCTTCAAACATTTTTAATATGCAGGAACAAACAGAATGACAATTATTACACGATAGCGCAAGAAGCTCGTTCTGCTGAAATCGCGGCGTCGGCCGTCGTCCTCCGTCAGTCGGAAAAAAATTCGAGAATTTTTTAATGACAAAAAGAAATTTCCTGGCATTGTGGCTCGAGCACAGGACCTCTGCGTGCCAGGCGGGCATGCAACGCACAGGTCACGAAGGGTATTTTTCTTTTCTTCATAGCTTATAAAAGGAAAATTGTTGAAGCATGTTAGACGGGCACCTAGTGAACATGGTGTTGTGTGTATCACTTGGTAACGTGTGCTGGAGAGGTGTAAATGTGTACTGATATTAGATTACTGAAACAAATGGTATGTACGTGTATACAGTGGCGTAGTATGTCGTGCAGCGTGACCTATATAGTGACTGGTGTTTGGAAATCGGTAAGTGTGATTGGTAATCGCTAATGTTATCGTTAATTGTGATTGCAATCGATGACCACGATCGGTTGTGTGAGTGTGTATTAATAATCGGTGATAAATGCTTCGGCGCCGTCCAAGATCGAAACTGCAGGCACAAAATCGCATTTAACTATTCATTGCCTATTCCACTGGTGCCTTGAGTTCATTTTCATGATTAATTGGCCAGTACGCCTCTATTGAAGAAGAATAAACACAAATGAGCCCACAAATTATATGTGCCTGTACTCCATTAAGCTGGCTTAACATTAATTTACAAGTTTCAGTCGACACTTCTTGAGGGAATAATACCTAAAAAAGCAGAAGAGATTGAGACAAACAGTAGCCACATGCGTTTTAATGCTAAAGCGTCATGGGAATACCAATGATCACCCTCATCTGTTTCTTCTTAATGGTTCCTACACCCACGTCTTCTGCTTTGAAGGTTGTGCAAGATATTGAAGTGTCAATGTCTATTGATTTTCCCGTATCGAAGAATTTAAAAAAACAATTTAACGTCGCATAAACTTGGCAGGAAAGTGAATGTCAAGATATTTCACGGAAATGAAACTTCCACCTGAAATGCTGCAAAGAAATGCGCTTTAATGGATCGCGTATATCGAAACGCACAAAATGACCGAACATGGGGCACTCTGCATGGGGAGCAGCAGTCACTTGTTGTGCTGACTTCTTTGCAGTGTCGAGGGGCTCAGTGGCGATGCACTTAATATAATGGAAAAAAAATTGCATTGATATAGGAGCCGGAAATTTTAGTGAAGACGCCACTTGAGAAGCGCAGCGTCTTCGTCGCGGTGTCTGAGGGTAAGAAGGCAAATCATCTTAGACATGCAACGATGCGCGTACGCACAGGCGAGCCGGGTCTGGGGAATGCGGCATGAAAAGCAAGAATGCTGCGGCAATCAGAACTGAGAGAGAGGGTGAGGGGGGAGAGGGCTTTCTCGCAGTGTACGCGTGCAGTGAGACGAGCCATCTAAAAATGAAGAGGTTGAGATTTTGTTTACTTTTCGCCATTGCTGTCGACGGACTGAATTTATGTTACGTCTCGCGAAGTTCCCTCCGTGCTTGGCACAGCGGAAATGCATATTCAATTCTTCAAGCGTTAGAAAAGAAGCTTTTTAGAGCAACCAGATAATAGGAATCCGCATTTTTACGAAGTAAAATTGTCAATAAATGCCTTCGTAGCAGATTTAACAATTATATTAATCAGAATTAGGTGCTTTGTGCCGCACGTTTTCCAGGGTAATACGCTTTTCCACTTTTTTTTAATGTATCCACCACAATTTATTGTACAAAGAGAAATATTTCTTATATTAGTGAGCACTCACTTGTCTGTTTTTACTTTTTACTCCGCTACATAAAGATGTCTTTATCTTCCACTTACTACCACCTGCAATCCTCTCTGCCATACTGTTTTGAGCATTTGGCTGTTATAGATATGGCTATCTCGAAAACCTATCGACGTCATGTGCCAGGAAGTGCCCCCCCCCCCCCCATTAAAAAAAATAAAATAACGATGAGCGGAAACAAAATTACGCGCTTGCATATGCGTCCTGCAATAGGAAGCTTATACAGAAAATGCTTCCTTTATTATCAATTCTTGTGGCATCAATTGAAAAGTTCCGCCTTAAAGGGCAACTGCAGCACTTTTTTGTGAATTTCGTGATATTCAAGGATTCAAATCTATGTAGTAAAGCATGCCAAGTGTTTTTGCACAAGCATTTAAAATTGTGACGTAATCGACGATTGAAATTTGCGCTTCTCCTCAATGAACCGAAGGAGTGCAGAAAAACTCAGCGTGACATCACGGAAGGTATGATTTCAAATTACCACCGTCGTCAGCCAGCCACAGCCTGCCCTGACGCGTTAGACGCTGCCAAACAACTCTCGGCAGGGTTCGCCTTCTGCGGCGTTGTTTTTTTCCTTCAAAGCAGGCGTTTGTGCGTTGGAAATGTACCGATGCCTTCGATGACGTCATCATGCGCCCCCACTTGGCGTTGGTGGTGCGGAGAGGCTTGAATGGTGTCCGGATTTTAATCGGCGATTACTTCGCTACTTCACGTGCTAGCCCAAAAAGACTTCGGATGCTTTGCCTGCAAGTTTCGCACATTGGACCCTCTTAAGCTCGTTCATTCCTAACACCTATGTAGTTTCCCTTTAAGTGTAGGACGCGAAAGCGTCATGGGCTACTGTCCATATATGCGGAACTGGTCATTTGCTACCTAACGTTCAAATATCTCTACAAGTCTTCATACCACTCCTAGACAAGTGGTGCAGCGGTTAAGCTATGGGCCACTGCCTGCGATGGCAGGTGCTGCCACCGGCGGGGCTTGTGTGACCGCGGTCGCTCTTACCGAGCAACTTCTTGCGACCAATCATTAAATTATCTGCTACCTGCCACTTTGTGGAGCTTGCTCTCAATCCGATGGGCACGTTGTAATGACGCCGCAAAGTCACGTGACCTAGGTTGCACACCCGCCACCTAGGTTGCTTCTCTGGAAATTTTTCGTGAATTTTTCGCTGATGGTCAGCGACGCCGAAGCCGACGCCGGCTTTTCACGGGCTATCGCGTTCAAATGGCGAATCAAGCCCTTTGCAACAGTTCTCTCCTATCCTTTACAGCTCACTACCTTTCCTACCTATCAGAGCTTAGGCTTGCAGCCTAGGTTACCACTGGACTTTGCCGTGTTTAGGAGGCTTTGAGAAGCGCAGCGCGGCGCCGCAGCCCTTGGTTACGTACACTACGGAACGTACCACATAGTGAATAACCAATGAACGGGGCGTGCGCCCTGCTCCGGAACTTTCTAAAGCGCTTGACCCGACTGAAATCCCCCTTCCTGCGCTGCGTCGGGGAGGCCATAGGAGTGGCTGTGCGGTGCCGCAGCCTTAATGATGTAACGAGGGCGCCCACTGGACTCGTCTCATTGCGGATGACAGGACGAACTGCGCCTGTCCTGTTGAAAGCGGATGATCTGAATGTAATTCATAAAATAGGAGGCGTTGCTTAAGAGTACCAGTCCGATTCACCTCAACACTACCCGAGAACATCAGCAAGAAATTGCCGTTGATACAAAAAATTTAGTTGATGTTCAGCAGTCAAAACAATGTAACTGCGGAGTAGAAGACATCGGCAGAATCTTTTATCTACTCGCAAATTCTAAATACTAACCTCAGTGAGGCGCCTTAGCTTTCCCTCTTAGTTTGTGTTTGATACGCAAGAGGTAAAGAAACTATCTATGTACGGCGATATCGCAGCAGCTTTTTAGTAGACGTGGTATTGACGAAAGATGGCAAGGGCATCCATTAAAATGTAGTTGTCAGAGAGGAGGCAGAGACATCTCCAGAGAGAAGTTGCCATTTCTGACGCCTTTAAAACCGCAAATTCCTTGGATCTGTATGAATCATTTGATGTGTACTGGAGCAGGTATCTCCGCATTATTAAAAAAATCGCAACGTGCGATCGCAGCCTCAAACTGTCCTTCAAGGACTGTGGCTTTGCCACCACACGGTCGCATTCGAGTGAACATGTAAAGCATGCGCGTTTATTAAGTATGATCTGGTTTTCAAAGCAAGATTCTTTCGCAGCTACCAGCAGTCTGCTCCATTTTAACCCGTATATGCACCTGTATTCGCCCAAACAAATTTTATTCGTAATTCTCTTGATTTTGATAAAAAGTAATCCCGCATAAGTGTACGTGAGTTAATCCATCTAAATGTCACCTGAGGAGCAGCGCTCACAATGTTTATCGTCCTCTTTTCACCCTTTCTGTACCCACAACTAGACAAACTTAGCTCCCGACAGCCTCCAACATTTTTTTCCCCTAGACGTCACTCGTATATTTTTTGCGGATTTCCTTAATTACAAGCTCTGAGTATCAGACGAGTTAAATTACGCTTTAGTTTTCTTTGTCGAAGTCTAAGGCTACCTTTCTGCCACTTGTTCGTCCTGAGCAGTACATATTTATTTCTATATCGGTTTTTTTTTTGCACCTCCAGCTCGCACCTGCTCTTCAATGCGCAGTTTTACTTTTGTATCTTAAAGCTACTTCCCCTGTTTTCCGTTCCATCGGTCGCTGTGCTCTTTTGTATAAGGTTTTCTTGTGCTCTTTAAACCTTCTAAATTTCAGCTCCTCAGTTCAGTTCTTGGCAGATACTTCAGGTGCATACTTTTCTTTTTGTGAATATCAGCAAGCTGGTCTTCTTAATTTCGAACGAATAGACTGGTGCAAATAAAGGTCCTGACAACTGACCAGAATGTGCCATACGACAATGGTGAAAATGAAAAAATCCTTCCCCATATTGTCCAAACTGAGCACCGCAATATAATTGAAACAATGATTTCTTATTGTTTATACGGCGCTGAAGATCGCATGAAACAAGCCTAAGTGTCATCTTACGGCGAGACATTGCCATTATCAGTGTATCTTCCCACGTGACCACATCCCAATTAATACTGATTTGCTAAATACGAAGTGTGTTTTTTTTTTTTCCGGGAGTGCACGTCTTATTCAAGTTAACGCCCCATTGCGTTCTCGTTTTGATGAAAGGCGACTCTCCCTTCTCATCGCTGAAGATGTGTTTTTTCATTTTTTCACTAAATGACGCCAGTGTTTTGCACACCTTGGATGACGCGGTAACCAAGGGCCGCTAAACCTTTTCTGGGCAGGGCGTTCATTTCCCTGCCGTAATAGCTTTGGCTTTGAAAACTCAAACGTACGCTGCACTATGTGCTAAGCATCTCTAATTACAGTTTGGGGTATACTATTCGTGTCAAATTTTGGAACATCAATCCTACCGGCTTGCAGTCGCCATCAGACTCGCTGATCATAGTTTCCGCCTTAGAGATACCAGTTTCGGTTTGGTATGGTTTGGTTTAGGGAGTTTAACGTCACAAAGCAACTAAGGCTATGAGAGACGCCGTAGTGGAGGGCTCCGGAAATTTCGAGCACCTGGGGTTCTTTAACGTGCACTGACATCGCACAGTACACATGCCTCTAGAATTTCTCCTCCAAAGAAATTCAACCGCCGCGGTAGGGATCGAACCCGCGTCTTTCGGGTCAGCAGCCGAGCACTATAACCACTGAGCCACCGCGGCGGCGATACCAGTTTCAATAATTTCTTGGTAATTTTTTTTTGGCAGGAATCTCTGCGGACGGCACTTAAGGCTGCTAACACGCTTCGAATCTGAAAGCGTCTTTTTTCATTTTTATCTCCATTTATTTATGTATGTATGTATGTATGTATGTATGTATGTATGTATGTATGTATGTATGTATGTATGTATATATGTATGTATGTATGTATGTATGTATGTATGTATGTATGTATGTATGTATGTATGTATGTATGTATGTATGTATGTATGTATGTATGTATGTATGTATGTATGTATGTATGTATGTATGTATGTATGTATGTATGTATGTATGTACGTATGTATTGTTACGGGGAAATACTATTTACATTTATTTACAAGCCGTAGGTGAATAATTCCTAGCCGGGAGCACCAGCGCGAACAGGAAGCACCATCAACCTCTTCTTCTTCGTTCGTCCCTTTCACGCGGGAGTCCACTTCGTCTTCCACTTCCACTGCGTCGTAACATGACCCCCGGCAGCACAAGCGCCGTCCCGGTGCTAGGCCGATGAGAGAGGAGCTGCGTGATAGGGCTTGAGGCGCGTAACGTGAACAATATCGGTGGATGGTCGACATGATGAGGACGCAAGTGTATGAGGTGCAACTTCATACGTGACGTCGGTGACCTGACGCACAACGCGATAAGGACCATGGTAGGGGGACAAAAGTTTCTCAGAAAGACCGACGCGGCGGGAAGGGGACCACAGAAGAACGAGCGACCCCGGCTCGTAAGTGACATGGCGATGGTGATGATCATACAGAGACTTCTGTGCTTGCTGGGACGCTTGTAGCCGAGTACGGGCGATTTGGCGAGCGTCTGCAGCTTGAGCAATGGCGTCACGGGCATAGGCGGTGACTGGACGGTCAGCAGATGGGACGAGTGTATCCAAAGGCAGGACGGCGTGTCTCCCGTACAAGAGATAAAAAGGAGAGTAACCAGTTGTGTCATGCCGCGAGGTGTTGTAAGCGAACGTGACGTAGGGCAAGGCGAGATCCCAGTCTTTGTGGTCGGGGGAGACGTACATAGACAACATGTCTGTCAATGTTCGGTTCAAACGCTCGGTTAGCCCGTTGGTCTGCGGGTGGTATGCTGTGGCAATCTTATGCTTGGTAGAACATGAACGCAGGATGTCGTCAACAACTCTGGACAGGAAATAGCGTCCGCGGTCTGTGAGTAACTGACGAGGGGCACCATGTTGCAGAATGAGATTGTGCAAAAGAAAGTCTGCCACATCGGTCGCGCAGCTCGTAGGCAATGCACGGGTGATCGCATACCGAGTCGCATAGTCTGTGGCTACCGCGATCCACCTATTTCCGGAGTCCGAGGTCGGGAATGGCCCAAGGAGGTCGAGCCCTACACGGTGGAACGGTTCCACAGGCACGTCTATAGGATGCAGAAGACCAGGAGGTGGTACCGAAGGCTTCTTCCTGCGCTGACAGAGGTCGCAAGTGGTGACGTAATGCCGGACTGTACGGTATAATCCAGGCCAAAAGAAACGGCGCCGTATCCGGTCGTAAGTTCGTGCCACACCAAGGTGGCCAGCGGCAGGCAGGTCATGGAGTTCTGCAATTATGGAAGACCGCAGCTGCTGGGGAATGACTAGAAGGAGGGAGGGCCCGTCAGGACGGAAGTTGCGGCGATAGAGGATGTCATTTTCGGTAACGAAGAGCTGCAGGGACCGCTTCGAGCTTCCAGAGCTGAGGCCCTCGATGATGGTTTGCAAATATGGGTCTTTGCGCTGCTCCTCGGCGATGTTGTGTAGATCAGAAATGCCAAACAGGGAAGGGATATCGTCAGTGTCACTGAGAGCAGGTGGCTCGACAGGGTACCGAGACAGGCAATCAGCGTCTTGGTGGAGACGTCCAGACTTGTACACGACAGTGTACGAATACTCCTGAAGGCGTAGCGCCCAGCGGCCAAGACGCCCGGAAGGGTCTTTCAGCGAGGACAGCCAGCAAAGGGCATGGTGATCCGTGACAACAGAAAAAGCACGCCCGAACAAGTATGGCCGGAATTTAGCTACAGCCCAAACCAGGGCGAGGCACTCACGGTCGGTGATGGAGTAATTTCGCTCAGCAGGTGACAGCAGGCGGCTAGCATACGCAACCACGCGGTGTGGGCCCCGGGAGCGTTGAGCCAGCACGGCTCCGATCCCGTAGCCACAGGCGTCCGTGCGGAGTTCAGTTGAGGCCGCGGGATCGAAATGTGCCAGAATCGGGGATGATGTCAGCAGGCGGACAAGCGTGGAAAACGCACGTTGTTGATCAGTGCCCCAGGTAAAGTCTGTGTCGGTCTTCAGGAGGTCAGTGAGGGGACGAGCGATAAGAGCAAAATCTTGAATAAAACGGCGGAAGTAGGAACACAGCCCAAGAAAACTGCGCACGTCTTTCTGGGAATGTGGACGAGGGAAGTGTTGCACCGCTGCAATTTTAGCTGGATCAGGACGTACACCGGAGGCGTCGACGAGATGTCCAAGAATGGTGAGTTGGCGGTGGCCGAATCGGCATTTGGACGAGTTGAGCTGTAGCCCAGCCGTACGAAATACAGTCAGGATACTCCTGAGACGCTCAAGGTGCGAGGCAAATGTGGGTGAGTTGGCGGTGGCCGAATCGGCATTTGGACGAGTTGAGCTGTAGCCCAGCCGTACGAAATACAGTCAGGATACTCCTGAGACGCTCAAGGTGCGAGGCAAATGTGGGCGAGAAGACAACAACATCGTCAAGGTAGCACATACACGTTGTCCACTTAAATCCGCGAAGTAGTGAGTCCATCATCCGTTCGAAAGTAGCTGGTGCATTACAAAGTCCGAACGGCATGACCTTGAACTGGTATAAACCATCAGGCGTGATAAAAGCTGTTTTTTCGCGGTCCTGCTCGTCAACGGTGATTTGCCAATAACCGGAACGAAGATCAATGGAAGAAAAGTATTGAGATCCGTGGAGGCAGTCGAGAGCGTCATCGATCCTAGGGAGCGGGTATACGTCTCTTCTTGTGATGCGGTTCAGGTGGCGATAGTCGACGCAGAAACGCCAACTGCCGTCTTTCTTTTTAACAAGGACGACTGGAGAGGCCCAAGGACTGGACGACGGTTCGATGATGTCCTTAGTGAGCATCTTTTCGACTTCCTGTTGTATCACTTGGCGTTCGGAACTGGACACCCTATAAGGCCGGCGGTGCAGAGGAGCGGCGTCACCGGTGTTGATACGATGCTTCACAATAGTCGTACGAGCCAAAGGGCGGTCATTGAAATCAAATATGTCCTGAAAAGATGCCAGAAGATGGGTAAGCGCCTCTGCTTGGTCAGAAGAGAGATCGGAAGCGATCACATTGGCGAAGTGGTCAGGTCTCGAAAGAGCTGTGACATGATCGTCCGGAGAGGACGATACACAGTTTGTGACTGCGGAGATCACGTAGTCGTCGGTAGGGGACAGCGTGGCGAGGCACATGCCTTGAGGAAGCGTCTGGACGTGCGTGCTGAAGTTGAGAACAGGTAGACATGCGCTGTTTGCCGAGACTGTAACAACTGTATGGGCAAGGGCAACATTCTTCGTGACGGGCAAATCAAGGACAGGAGTGATGATATACTGGCCGGTAGGAAGAGGTGGAACAGATTTAAACAATACGTAAGTAGCGGCTTCAGGTGGCAACCGGATGAACTCGGCAGTACAGAGACGGTGCACAACTGGGGCAGGTGGGTCAGAGAGGAACGGTAGGTCCAACTCAACCACACTTGTAGCACAGTCAATAAGGGCTGCGTGCTCACCAAGGAAATCAAGGCCGAGTATGATGTCATGAGGGCACTGATTCATAACGGTAAAGAGCACGGTGGTTTGTCGGTCAGAAATCGTCACACGAGCAGCACACAGGCCGAGGACTGGGGACGTTGTACCATCGGCAACTCGAACAACGGCTGTAGGAGCAGGAGTCAGTACTTTGCGAAGGCGGCGTCGTAGGTCGGAACTCATCACAGAAATGTGGGCGCCCGTGTCAACCAGAGCAGAGACGGCAACGCCATCGACTTGTATGGTCAGTAAATTGCGCGGGGCACGAAGAACTAAACGAGGATTTTGGGCCCGGGTCGTCACTGCAGCATCACCTCTAGACGCTGCAGAAACTAGTTTTCCGCCTGTGATCGTCCGTAGGGGGCAGGAGAGGAAGCGCGCGGTCGTTGCGGCGAACGGGACTGGCGGCGCTGTGGGGACGGTGAGCGGCTGAAGCGGGGCGTTGAGACGTCGGTGGTGGGGCTTGACGGGTTCAAGGGTCGCGAGAAAGAGCTTGAGTCTGGAGCGTCGGGGCGATAATGTGGGGCCGAGTAACGGGTCCGCTGGGAGGAATACCATCGACTACGGCAATGACGGGCGATGTGGCCGACACGGGAACAGTTGAAACAGATGGGCCTGTCGTCAGGTGTACGCCACTCGGAGGGGTTGCGCGGTCGAGGAGCGGTGTAAACAGGCCGGACAGAGTAGAGAGGAGGGACTTCAGGTACTTGGGAGGGATGAAGAGCGGCGACAGAGCTTAAGCCTAAGTTAGCAATTTCCTGTCGCACGACGGCTTGAATAAGTGGAAGGGACAGGGGCTGGTTGGCTACGGGTGTTGCTAAGGAAGCCGGAGCAATGGCTTCAATTTCACGGCGTACAATACGGGTCACGTTCTCAGGTGAGGTCGGCTGGTTCCGAGAACAAAGATCTTGGCACGACGAAGACGCAGCCGTGTTGGGCAGGCGTGCGATATGCTGGGTTATCCGTCGGCTTTTGGCGTCCTCGAAGCGGCGGCATTCCTTTATGATGTCTGCAATCTTGTCAAAGTTTTTGTAAACGAGCAGATTGAATGCGTCGTCTGCGATGCCCTTGAGCACATGGCCCACTTTGTCAGCCTCGCTCATCTCTGTATCCACGGTGTAGCAAAGAGCCAACACATCCTGAATATAAGAGACGTAGGACTCCGTGGATGACTGGGCGCGACTTGCGAGATCTCGTTTTGCGGCAAGCTGCCGGCCGAGTGGTTTGCCGAAAAGGTCGATAAGTTTCTGCTTGCAGTCATCCCAACTGGTCAATGTCTCTTCGTTGGTATCGTACCACTTGAGCGCCGTGCCCTTAAGGTAAAAAACGATGTTCGCAAGCATGAAAGTTTGGTCCCACCGGTTGTTAGCGCTGCACCGTTCATACTTGCGAAGCCAAGTCTCGACGTCAGCGTCGTCGTCCCCAGAGAAGGGTCCAGGATCACGAGGGTGAGTGAGGACGACGGAGGACACCGATGCTGCCGTATCTGGAGGAGTTGTTTCCGTCATTGTCGGCCGTGGAAGGTAGCGGCGGCGTGAAAGGTAGGTCGGGGGTGGAAGGTAGCGTCCGCTGCGTAGTTCCGTCTTGTCGCACCTCCACCAAAGATGTTACGGGGAAATACTATTTACATTTATTTACAAGCCGTAGGTGAATAATTCCTAGCCGGGAGCACCAGCGCGAACAGGAAGCACCATCAACCTCTTCTTCTTCGTTCGTCCCTTTCACGCGGGAGTCCACTTCGTCTTCCACTTCCACTGCGTCGTAACAGTATGTATGTATGTATGTATGTATGTATGTATGTATGTATGTATGTATGTATGTATGTATGTATGTATGTATGTATGTATGTATGTATGTATGTATGTATGTATGTATGTATGTATGTATGTATGTATGTATGTATGTATGTATGTATGTATGTATGTATGTATGTATGTATGTATGTATGTATGTATGTATGTATGTATGTATGTATGTATGTATGTATGTATGTATGTATGTATGTATGTATGTATGTATGTATGTATGTATGTATGTATGTATGTATGTATGTATGTATGTATGTATGTATGTGTATGTATGTATGTGTGTGTATGTATGTATGTATGTATGTATGTATGTATGTATTTATTTATTTATTTATTTATTTATTCTCTTTCCTTCTAATGGCACACGTAGTCATTCGCATGCAGTCGTAAAGCAAGGCATATACTAGGTTCATCTTTGTTCGCCAAGAAGCAACGTGTTTTTGTGGCCTATGGCAATAAACAAAAAACAAACGGTATTGTGTCCTATTGGTTGGGTGCTCGCCTCGTAATCAAAATGTTATCGTTGAATTCCCGCAACCTTTGGAAGAAGTTTTATTCTTCTTTTATACCACGCCGACGTCATGTGGGATTTTTGGGACCACTGCTGCTGTTTAACACCGACGCCGGGTTTTGTTGCCGATGAAGTGACGTAATGTTTTAGCCTTGAAACTGTGCCGGAATTGCGCACCTTGAAGAATAAATTTTGCATTTCAGAGAAAACATGGCTTGCAGCGCGAGGGGACATGTGTACAAAAAATAAAAGAGAGGAAAGAAAAACAGAACACGGATTGGCTGCCTACAGCTCAGTTGTCGATAACTTTAACACAATAATTTATCTTACGCAATATTTTTGTTTTGATCTGAATCTGCTGTAAATCGTAGTCCTAAACCACAAGATAACAACTGCTTCCAAACAGCCGAAGCAAATTATTGTTCCTTTCAGAAGCTCCCGAAAGTAGTTGGATCTTTGGTTATGTTAATCTTTAAGGAAACCATATTACTTTACTGTTGTTGACCTTTAAGCATTATTATGTATATACAGCCATTTCTAACAAATTTAGCTATTAGAAGTTTTCTGGGAGAAGCGCAGTGTAATAAGAAGGAAATAATGGCTCACTGCTTGATGCCCTCTTCGAGGATTTTTACCTCGCCCTCCTCAAAGGAAGAAGTATACAAACGCTTTACAACAGCGCAGCAAACACGGACATGATGCACAAAGAAAACGGCGTGAAATACCGGGACAAAAGAGGAACATACACGACAGGACAAGCGCCATGCCTCGCAGTGGCGCTGGTCCTTTTGTGTATGTTTCTCTTCAGTGCCCGTATTTCGCGACGTTTTCTTTGTGAATCATGAACCAACTAGTCCAAACAAGGGTTCTTCTTTAACACGGACACGAGGGATAATTGACAAAACGGGCAATGTCTCCTTTCTGTCCGTGTTTTCTGCGCTTTTGTGAATCCCGAATATTTACTAACTCGCCTAAATTTCTTCATTCATTCAAGTAATATTTCCTGTGGTCAGTCCTTGCAGAAGAAGCTTAGTAAATAAACATATAGCTCCAACATGCCATTTTTGAGCAAAGCTCCCAGGACCACTGCTATTGCCCCTGAAAGAAGACCTGGATAAAAATGCAAAAAGATGACACAAAACGCCGATCTACCCTCACTTTCGTTACCCAAGCACTACATGAGGTAGAAACCAAAATTTAAAACCACTGCGAGGTATGAAGATTTTAGTAAAAAGGCTTCAGCGTAGGAGTGCACAGAATAATTGACATCCTCTCGAGATATCCGCCGGATGGATGTTGTTCTCGCTGTGAAAAAATCAAAATCATAGGGAAAAGAATAATAACCTGACATCCTGTCTTCGGTTTCCGCACGGCCAACCTTTTTCTCGTCGCATGTTTTACAAGAGTATGTGTTACAAGCGCTTTCAAAGTTGACGGCGTTCGGCTGAAGGTTAGTTTGAATGCAATAAAAAAAAAAACTATGCGCCCTCCTGCGGAACTGAATAAATGAAGCGGCAATAAAACCTCCTACCCTATGACTATCCATTCCAAAAGCCCACAGGAGTAGAGGAGTTATTAGCTCTGCCTGCCTCGCACATAAAAAGGTGATTTATTGCCGTAGTTGATGAAAGTAGGGTCTACCACTATGAACTAAAGCAAACCACCGTAGTGGTAGACTGGTTATGTCGTTCGGTTACTGACACCGAGCTCGCGCGATCCAGTCACGGCCGTTCGGCCATCTGGGATTTGGTTACCGTGCAGTCACATCGCAGACCGCTAGGACGTGTGTTGCAGGTCCACGCTGAAGAACCCGCAGACTGCCGAAATTGTTCACGGCACCCTTTACTGGGCTATATCTCATAGCACACGTTAAAATTCCACATACCTCCTCTTTGCCGTGCACTCTAGGTTAGTTGGCCCAGGAGACGCGCCGCATGTGTTCTCATTTGCTTGTGTGACCACATAGTGCACTCACCGCGACATGAGAGCCATAGCGGATAGTAGGATGTTTCGCTCCGATTGATCCAGACCAATACTTTCCTGGCCCCGATTGGAACTTTTCTGCACTGCCTTAAAAATACTCCTGCTTCCTTTTGTTTATACTCCGAACTCTCGCTCTGGGTTTACATCGCACGGCAGTGCCTGCCCTTATTAGAATCTGCTATAGACCTTTGTAACTCGGGTGTCACCATATTGCTAGTTGGAGTGCTGATTTCACCGGGCGAAGACATGGTGGATGCGGTAGCGTCGTGTGCACATAGCACTAAAGCCAACGATGAGGCAACGTGCACGTTGGAAAGGTTTGCAACTGCACCCTCTGATGATTCGTAAGAAAACTGGTGGTCGCTCCGCTTGCGTGCTGCCCTTGACCACGGCGACCAGCACCAGCATTGCACTGTCGGAATTTATTTATTTATTTATTTATTTATTTATTTATTTATTTATTTATTTATTTATTTATTTATTTATTTATTTATTTATTTATTTATTTATTTATTTATTTATTTATTTATTTATTTATTTATTTATTTATTTATTTATTTAATACTGCGGAGTCCAAGCAGGATTCAAAGGAATAGAAAATAAAGCACATTGTTTTCATGCGTCTTTCGCATGTTTCCTATTCTGAAGTTGCTTGGTTGGTTTGGTTGTTGGTTGTGTTGTTTGGTTGTTGCCGCCTCTGTGGCTCAGTGGTTATAGTGCTCGGCTGCTGACCCAAAAGACATGGGTTCGATCCCAGCCGCGGCGTCGGAATTTCTTTGGAGGAGAAATTCTAGAGGCCCGTGTACTGTGCGATGTCAGTGCACGTTAAAGAACCCCAGGTGGTCGAAATTTCAGGAGCCCTTCACTACGGCGTCTCTCATAGCCTTAGTCGCTTTGGGACGTTAAACCCCATAAACCAACCAAACCAACCTATTCTGAAGAGTAAAGTTCATTCCCGAATGAGGTGAAAGGCTGCGGTTTGTACAACACCTGCTCACCGAGCCAGGTTCACACAAAAGCTCCAAGCTGGGACTAATTTCAGATGTGTATACGAAATAAGCAGCGTTTTAGCAACGCACTTGGATGAGCGCCGGAACAGAAAGAACCAGCGCTTCCCTGTTTTTCTTTTTCCGTGTCCGGAAGTTTGTTTTGTTACGTTGTTCGCTTTGCCGGGAGCAGTCTGTGCGCTTTAAGTCTGGCAAGCTTTGTACTCATCATTCTTAGGTTAGCACGCCGAGTTCGATCCAGACATGTCCAACATGCCAAATTTAGCTTTCCCCAGAGGTCACCCATATATGTCGGAATATCGCCGCATCAAAATACAAACTCTTGGGTGCCACCATCTTGTCCGCTCTTCGCGCTAACCAGCGAACTCAGTACCAAGGCAGTGAAGCGAAACCTAGAAAGCTGGCATCAGGGATGAACGGAGCGGAACTAGCCCAATACAGAGGACACAAATAAGCGCCTTTCTGCGCGTATTTGCACGTGCACCTGCTTAGCGCTGCTTGGTGTACGCACTGATGAACAATATACCAGGGATTCGTAGTGTGATAACATAACACGGCCGTAGTTTGCTCAAAGCTTTCCAAATTTTGCTAACTTTCGCAATTTGCACATGAAAACTACAGAAAAAATTACCTGTAGTTACCTTGGCGTGGAAGACGCACAACCCAGAGAGTGCTTTTTATCGCTGCTGCTGCTGTTTGTGTGCGTGGGAGGGGGGAGGGGGGGGTTGGGACAACCCAAGAGACAATAGCTGAAACGAGAACGAAAGGCGTGACCGTCGTCCTAAGTGGCGTATAATATTTGCTTCAAACTAGCGTCATTGTTAGAAATCGGGACCAGTATTATATAACAAAGGCCTTGCATTGCTTTAACGTTGAAAGAAGAACGTTTACCGAGTGTTTACAGAAAACGATTTCACTATATTCCCGGACGCATGTTACAGTAACATTTAATATAAATGGCCTGTAGCGCCCTCCTCTGGCCGCGCCTAGGGCACAGCCAAAGCGTGCTTGCGCGAGAAAGAAAATAAAGATGGCGCGGGGCAGTGGCACGTGAAGCCACGGCAGGCAGTTCTATTCTTGCCAAGACCGAAGTCAGCTGCTTGTTCCTACGCTCCTTAGGCATAAACCTAAAGGTTCTGTGCCTCGTCTTCCCTTTCTGCGTCCTTCGTGCAGTTTGCGCTGCTTTCGTTGTGATGGAAAACCAACTAGCTCGCGATGTCTACCTACATGCCCTTTAACATTATTTCGCGCTGAGAAATTCAACACGGTTAAAAGCTCCAGGATGCAACGTTTCGAAAACATTTCCAAAATGAACTGAACACCAGCCGAATAAAACAAAGTCACAAAAAAAGAATACAGGCCAGAAGCAGAACTTACCACTGTAGTAAGCAAACGATCCACCCAGCAAAGAAAAAGCATCACCAAACAAATATGCCAACACAGTGCAACACAGCAGTCATATCTTAGCTACACGACCATCAATTGAAAGCACTACCTCCTTCATCGATAGGACAATCATAGATACAATAACAAATTGCTCATTGCAGTGTTTAATAAAGCAAGGGTCTAGTAGCGCCAAATACTCATCCTGCAGCCGATAATAAAACGCTCTCAACAAAAAGCAAGGAATGTACTTGCTACACTGGCAAGGAAGTTCACATCATCGACGCCGGAGAAGCACAGTGTTTCCTAAACCTCCGTAGGAAACTGCAGCATAATTTTTTTTTATGTGGCGTGAAAGCTTCAGATAGCCATACAGCCATCTCACCATTAAAGCTTACATTTACACTGTCGACCCTGCACTGAGCCGCGTTAAAAAACATACGGGCCAGCTGACAGCCACATGATACTGTACAACTTTGCAAACTGCTGTAGCAGAATCATGGCAGCACAGAGTCAACAGTAAAGGGGCAGAGAAAGAAAAAGCTGAGGAAAATGAAATCTCGGTGCATCCTTACTTGCGCTGTATTTTGCACGGCATAAATATGATGGCTGAAAGATATGGCTGCACCAAACAATGGCTGTACTTTACAGCATGCTATTAAATATACGAAATATTTGAACTTCTCCCAACCACATACATTTTACACGATGTAAGGTACATGTCCACTAAACTAGGTGGTCGATTAATGTCATGATGGAACACCATGCCTCAGTGACATCTGGCGAACCAAATCTCCCCTGTCATCAGAGCGATAGGAGATCTTTCCTGCATTTTTATGGCATTTCAGTTGGCGGGCGTGGAAACAGCAGATTTGATAAAGAGTTGCAATGGGCCTACTTTGTGAGCAGCATCACAATCAGCAAAGTGTCATACGCGTTTGCTATTCTTCTCCTGTCTAAAACGAGCTTCGTTCTCCATACTCTGTGTTTACATAATTTTTGCGCATGCCCATCTAGGTTTGCAGGGTGGTGATTGTGTGTGTAAAACCACAGTCTGAAATCTGAGAATGGTCCGATGCACATTTTTCCTTTCTTGGTCTTGTTTTTCTTTTTGCCCCGTGTTTCGTTTAAGTCAAGCACCAACTCGGCCAGATCTCTCTACTTGTCCAGGTTTTGACGGTGATATGCAGTCTAAGCGAAGATTGGGCCAGAACGCCGTATGTTCTGTGGTGTTTATTTTTTTTTTTAGAATGGTGAGGGTGGTGAGACAAAATCCACTACGCGTAGTTTTACGTAGCGCTCGCCCTTAGGCTGCAAAGCAACCGGCATCAAACAACGCATCCAAGCATATTAACGATAGCAGAACACCGCGACAAGCATTAATTCGTTCAGTAATGTTCCTCTTCGAATACTTATAATGCTGCATACCCTCTGCTCAGTAGTTTATTTTTTTGTTTGACATTCTACAAGAAAAGTGTTCAATAATGTGTTTTGTTTGTACATGTCAATATGCTACAATATAATAATCAGCCATGCGCCAACACAGCAGAAAATTGTATCCTGAAAAACAAATGCATAGCTTATGGTGCAATCAGCAGTGGCGTGGGGGCAATCGTGTGACGTGTTTACCAAATAAGCTTTAAATGAAAAAGCATGGAATCTCTGGAGCCGCTTTACTCACCAGGTTACTTCCTATCAGAAAAAAATAATAAAAGAGGCGGTCTGAGCAGAGCCCTATGCTCAGACGGCACCTGAGGACAATGCATCTGTAATATTATTGAAAGTTCAGCTGCGTGTGAAATTCAGGCATAAATATTGAAAGTCAATGTGTGCAGCTGGGTAAACTTACCAGGGCGTGGGCGAAAAGCCCGCCTTCAGATATCGATTGACGGGACCCCTTGAGGGTCGCTGCACAATGAATACCACAGATGACCACTTTCAGATGTAATGCATCCAACAGTATACAGGCTTTGTTCATGATGCAGCAGTGGCGTAGCCATATATATATATTGTTGTGTCCCCTTATCGCTTTTGTGTGTGTGCGCCCCCTCCTAACGACCACTCGCATTCCCCTCCTAACGACAGTTCGCATCCTCCTCCTAACGACCACTCAATCCTCCTCCTAACGCGCGCAGCCCCTCGTCGCACGCTGTCGCCGGATGCCCCCCCCCCCCCCCCCCCACGGTGCACCCCCGCACCCTCCTCCTGTTCTGGGAAGCCACTCCCTCCCGTGGACGCTTTCTCCACTCCCTCCTTTCTTCGGGCGGCCAGTTCGGCTGCTGCCTCGGTCGACGCTGGTCGCACCCTCATCGGCTTTAAATAAACGAAGTCTAAAAGTACCGTGTGCGTCTTTCGCTGCATTCAACACAGCGACCGGACACGACAGTGGCGACGAGAAAGTGGATTCGACCCGCGCTACGCAACGCTATTGACAAGCCATGGCTACGCGAGGGTTTCCCAATCAGATACCAGAATTCAACGGCTCATCGTGGTCATCGTGGGTTGGACGCCTTCAGTTCTACTTTGAAGCTAACAACATCACAGACCCAGCCTTGAAGAGGGCCAACCTGCTGACGCTGTGCGGGGAGCAGACCTACGATACTGTCTGCGCCCTTATTCAGCCAAGCACACCAGCGGCAGTGTCTTACGACGACATCGTAAAAGCGCTGCAAAAGCACTACGACCCAAGGCCATCCGAGGTCTACAGCCGGGCTCGCTTCCAACGACGAGATCAACTGGGAGGAGAAACTGTGAGCGCCTACGTAGCCGCGCTCAAGAAGCTCGCTGCCGACTGCAATTTTGGAACGCTGTCGACAACAGCTACCGGGCAGGAGGGAGACGCAGCTTCTTCTGCTAACACCACCATGCTTCCCTTGGACGTGATGTTACGCGACAGATTTGTGTGCGGACTGAGTGACGAGTCACTGCAGTAGCGCCTGTTCGCTGAGAAGGACCTCACATTCAGCAAAGCTTACGACATCGCCGTTCGAGCGGAGAGCGCCGGTCACCAGCAGAGAGGGATTCGCCGGAACACCGAGCCGGTACACCAGACAAGCAACCAGGTGCGCAAGCCTTCTGTTGTTGTAAAATCGGTCAAAAAGGCACAACGCTGCTGGCGGTGTGACGACCAACACAACCCCCAGGGATGTCGATTCCAGTCAGCCACGTGTAATTTTTGCCACAAGCGAGGGCATATCGAAACAGCATGCATTACGAAACGGAGACTTGCCAAGATAAAGTCACCTTCCCAGCCTAATCACAGCGTCAACGCCTCAGAGAATACGCCGCTATCTGATCTCCATGGAACAACATCAGCAACACCATCTGTGTTGTACGACCTGAACACCATGAATCTCGGCACGCGACCGAAGATTTTTACAGAAGTAAGCGTACATCACCAGCTGATTAAGTTCGAGGTGGACTCCGGCGCAGCCTGTACTCTGATCAGTGAGGACACGTTCCGAACTTCATGGCCATCTGACGCACCCGCCCTGCAACAAGACGACACGCACCTGCGAACGTGGTCAGGACAGAATCTGCCACTATTGGGCTCTGCCAACGTGCAGGTTAACTACAACGGCCAGACCCATACGCTACCTCTGCTTGTTGTGAAGGGCACAGGATCAAGCCTTCTAGGGAGAAACTGGTTTTCTCCACTAGGCGTGATGATATGCGGCATACACCAGACGCCGAGCCAGAACATGGTTGAGCAACTGCAAGAGAAATACGAAAGAGTATTCTCGGAAGAGATTCCAGGAAACGAAGGGCCCCCGGTCACACTGGAGTTGTTGGACAACGCGCAACCCAAATTTCTGAAGGCCAGGCCGGTGCCGTTTGCTCTCCGAGATTCAGTTGAAAAAGAGTTGGACAAACTGGAGCAGCAAGGTGTCATCGAGCCGACGCAGCATTCCATCAAACTCTCAGCGTACGACTACGCTCTGGTCTACCGCAATGGGAGTAAACATCAAAACGCCGATGCGCTAAGCCGTCTGCCACTAGACGCAACTGTTGACGAACCATTTCCACCAGGAGACGTTCTGATGTTCGAAGCACTGCCAGAACCTCCGCTTACAGCAGGCACAGTTGCAGCATCTACGCAGAAGTGCGCAGCTCTCCGGCTAGTTTACACAGCTGTTCAACAAGGCAACGTGCATAAACTCAAAGGGGACAACTTCGACGCTTACCGCAGGCGAGCTACAGAGTTGAGCACCCATCGCGGCTGCATCATATTTGGGTCCCGAGTTGTGATGCCGAGAGAACTACGCGCACAAGCTATGTCTCTCATCCACGCCGGACATCGGGGCATCGTTGCAATGAAAAAGTGTGCCAGAAGCTACATGTGGTGGCCTGGCATTGACAACGACATCGAAACAGTGGTGCGAGAATGCAAGCCTTGCCAGAGCAGCCGGAGCGCCCCGCCGAAAGCTCCTGTCCCAGAATGGGAAAAGCCAGACACACCATGGCACACACTGCACATTGATTTTGCAGGACCAATTGAGGGCTGCACTTTCCTTGTGGTCGTAGATGCCTACACAAAGTGGCTTGAGATAAGGCAAATGGGACAGACGACTTCGGCAGCAGTCATTGACAACCTCCGATCACTATTTGCAACGTTCGGCCTGCCGCGCAAGGTAGTGTCGGACAACGGAACACCGTTTGTGTCTGCGGAGATCCTCAAGTTTTATCGCGACAACGGGATCTCATCAGTTACATCGGCCCCCTACCACCCAGCGACAAACGGACAAGCCGAGCGCTACGTAGCCGAGCTAAAACGCGCCCTTGAAAGAGATCAGACAGGCTCGCTGCAGCGCCGCCTTGCGCGCTTTCTCTTCAAGCAGCACACGACGGTTCAGAGCACAACAGGCGAGACCCCCTCGAAAATGATGTTCGAGCGTGAAATGCGAACCCAGCTCACAGCCATCCTCCCCGAGCCAAAGGCAGAGACGTTCCGGGAAGAAAAAGCAATTCCGCGCTGCGGCACGCTTAATGAGGGGCAGCGCGTCCTCGCCCGACAGTTTCTGAAAAAGCCACGCTGGGAGGAAGCTACAATTGTCAGACGCATAGGCCTGCGCTCTTGGCTCGTCAACATACATGGCACAGTAGCACGCCGACATCTCAACCAGCTGCGTAGATTTACGACGCCGTCTGAGAGCTGTCCGCCAGCGGAGAGAGCACGTGCTCCATCTTCCCACATAGCCTGGCACCTCTTCCCGGAAGAAGAGACTTCGCCCAGGACAGACCTAGGAGACACAGCGAACAACAGCCAGCCTACAAGTGTTTCTCCCCCGAGCGCACAAAGCCAGCGCGCCTCCACGCGTGAGCGCCGACCCCCTGCACGATACCAGGCAACTTTCTAAGGGGGAAGGAAGTGTTGTGTCCCCTTATCGCTTTTGTGTGTGTGCGCCCCCTCCTAACGACCACTCGCATTCCCCTCCTAACGACAGTTCGCATCCTCCTCCTAACGACCACTCAATCCTCCTCCTAACGACCGCTTGCCCCTCGTCGCACGCTGTCGCCGGATGCCCCCCCCCCCCCCCCCCCACGGTGCACCCCCGCACCCTCCTCCTGTTCTGGGAAGCCACTCCCTCCCGTGGACGCTTTCTCCACTCCCTCCTTTCTTCGGGCGGCCAGTTCGGCTGCTGCCTCGGTCGACGCTGGTCGCACCCTCATCGGCTTTAAATAAACGAAGTCTAAAAGTACCGTGTGCGTCTTTCGCTGCATTCAACACAGCGACCGGACACGACATATATATATATATATATATATATATATATATATATATATATATATATTGCGAGAGGTACTAAGATCGACAACCAGCACCTCCACCACGATGTTATGGCTATAATCTCACAGCCGGGTGTTCCAGCTGGTTCAACAGGCCAGCGGCGAGAGGTTGAATCAGCGAGCGGGAATCAGCGTCCAACGAGGCACAACACTCTCAACTTCCTCTTCTTTCGTTCTCCGCCTTGCCCTTCCTGCGTTCCTCCAAGCCCGTAACAATATATTTCTGAGTGCGTTATACGCCACCCATAAAAAAAAAATAAAAGTAGAGCCTGCACCCAAGCAATTTCCTAGTCATTTTTCTGCATTATTAAGCTGAAGGTTTTTTTTTCGCCCACCCTAATATTCATATAAAGATACGAGTCCGCAGAAGACTCGAAGGACCTGATTCCGAAAGAACATTTATCTTCTCACAACAAAACACCCCAACGAAAAACAGCAATTATTTACAGACCGGCATCGTTGACGGAAGTTTATGGTACAAAACATTCCAGTGCTTGCGTTACCTTCAATTAGATCCCCGATATCGTAGAGCCAGAGCATACGCTTCTCGTGCAAGAGAACCGGGGTTCGAGTCCCGGTGCCGCACAATTCTCCACCGGATTTGAAAAAAAAAACTGAAATCTCCGCGTGTCGATAGAATTGCATAACCACACCTGAGGTGGGTTCTGATCTCGGTGGCCAGAACTGACAGTGCACTCCTTCACAAGAGCAGTATTTGGCCACCCGTGTGTAGTACTTGGGCGCAATCTTCTATGAAAAAACCAATAACCCCTCGGCCCTCAGTCCCTAGCGGCAGTGTAGTGCATCAGTTAGCAATGATGGGACCGGAAAGCATGGTAACCGAAACATGAAGAACAGGGATTTATTGCTAGGCATCGTACTTATAGGCTTTAGATAGCCGGCACACGCACTGTGCATCTCAGGCACACTGTAATCAAGCTATTACATGAGCCCGACACATCCTTCCACGGTTACCACAAGGTAACTCTGCACAAGTTCAATATAAGTGATTAAAATCACCGCCATAACGAAGACCTGATGCCGGGAGTTGATCGCAGTGGCTGTTGTGGTTTGCTCAGGAAGTATGACTAGCTGAGGACGTGGCAACATGGGCTGGAGGTTGGTTACCCAGCGTTGAGCAGTAGTGCTAGAAGGCCGAGGCGTCGCACTGCCAGGGCTGCTGGATACGTACATTTGGCTCTGCCGAAACTGCGCAATCGTCGGTTTCGTCGACGCTTGACTCAGCATACTGCTCGCCGGTGTGAAGCATGTGTCGCCTGTTGCGTCGAAGAAGACGGCGACCTTCAGTCACGAACCTGTAGGACATCGGTGCAGCTTTTCCGATGACCTTACCATTCTGCGACGAAGTCGTGTCTCTTGGCCTCCCGACAGAGCACGATTCAGGAAAGCACACACGCTGCTCATGTCAGGCGCACTGTCATCCAGCTATTACAAGAGCGCGTTACGCGGAGCAACTTATTTGGGCGGCGTTCAGACCTTTGATGAAGCTTACGGTGCTCAGAATATCTGGCTCCTGTCAGGCTGCCAATGAAAACTGAACCTGGCAACCTTTAACGATAGCAACCTAGCTAGGAGCTAGCGGGTACTAAATTGGATGTCAGAGGCCTTAGTGAGGCCAGGACGACGCTTGACGTGTATACAGTTTTAAGGGGGAGGGGGGGGGGGGGCACGTACTATGCTATCATGGATTACCGGACTGACGAGAACTAGGTGCGGCAATCCTCATCAATGAGAATATAGCTGGCAACTTAGATGAGTTCTATAGTGCTAACAAGAGTTAGGCAGAGATCGTAATTAGGCTTAATAAGAGGTGCAGGCTGAAGGTAGTGCAGGTCTCCGGGCCTACATCTAGCGATGACCAGATCGCTGAAAGCTTCTTTTAGGACATAGAATCGGCAATGAACAAAGTAAAGTCACAGAACACTGCACTGATGTGCGACTCCAATGCGAAGGTAGGGAAGAAGCAGGCCGGAGAGCAGGCAGCAGGTGTCTATGAGATAGGCTCTAGGAATTGCACGGGGAGGTATTAGTACAGTTCGCAAAAAGAAATATACTACGGATCATGAATACCTTCTTCGGTAAACGAGAGCACAGAAAGTGTGCGTGGAAGAGCCTCAACGGTGAGACTAAAAATGTAATAGACTTCATGCTATGCGCTAACCCTGGCATCGTAGAGGATGTGGAGGTCCTCGGAAATGCGCGTTGTAGAGACCACAGAATGGAAGGTCTCGAATTTTCTTAGACCTGAGAAGAGAACGAAAGAAATTAGTGTAGCGGGAGCCCATTAACGAGTTACCGGTATGAGGAAAAGTAGAGGAATTCAGGATATCGCTGCAGAATAGATAGTCAGCTCTAACTGAGGAAGTCTCTCCTAATGTTAAAAAAATGAACGATAACTCACAGCCACCATTACGAAGTATGCAGTAGAAGTAGGCGGTAGGATCGTTCGATAGGATACCGGCAAACTATCTCAGCAGACGAAAAAGCTGATAAAGAAGCGCCAAAGCGTGATAGCGTCTAACCCAACGGACGGATTAGAATTGTTAGAGCTATCAAACTTAATGAGTGAGCGCAAGTAGCCGACATTATGAAGTTTATTATAGAGGGAATCGAGCATGCTCTAAAGAACGGAGGTAGACTAAAAGCGATAAAGAGGAAAGTCAGCATAGGTAAAAATGAGATGTATGCGCTGAGAGACAAACAGCGCCATGTCATTGGGAGCTTGGATAAGAGAGCTAAAGTAGCCGAATAGTTCTGCACAAATCTGTACAGTAGTCAATGTAATCAAAGCGTTAATAAGAGAGGCAGATGCGCAAAACAATGGGGCATCCCGTCAGTTACGAAGGAGGAAGTAAGTAAAGCTGTAGGAGCCATGCAAATGGGGAAAGCAGCCGGTCAGAGTCAGTGGTGAAGTGAAAGTGAAGCTTTTAGAGAGGGCTGTGAGTCTTATGGGATTCTCAATGCTGAGCGATGGGACAACAGCATTTTATAGTTTGGTGGTGACACGGAGGCGTTGTTGCTAGCTGTCTACGTCCCGGCGCTTAAGTACGCTAAACGCAAGTTTTTCGGGAATTTACACTGCTATATCCGCACTTTTAGTTGTGCGCTTGTTGACGGAGACGCATCGAGCTTAGCGGCGCCATCTGGTTTTTAGAACAATTTTTGAAGGCATTTACACTCTTTATATTTTCGTTTTTACATTTTATCGTACTGATGCGGTGTGTAAATAGCATGGACGAAATAAAGGCTGAAAGGAGAGGGCGACGGGGGAACGCAGCGCTTAGAAAATTTCGAGGCGTGTTCTGACACCGACCCCCCCCCCCCCCCCCCCCCCTGGTTACGCCCTTGTGTTGCAGCAGTAGTTCGTGAGGGCTGTTGGCCACAGTGCTGAATTTTGTGGCATGATAAACGGGCTCATTCACTGAACCGCTCGTAGGAGTCTCTTCTGAGTCGTTGCAGCAGAAATGGCAGAACTGTGACAAAGACTGGATTGCTTACAGAATGATCCTAGCCTCACACTTGCTGGCGCGGAGTACTCATTGCACAAGGGCGAGCATTTTCCCTTCAGCTTCAAGTCGCGTTTTTTGTGGAGGGCCGATGGAAGCGTAACGAACATTCAGAATAGCCGTTCTACACTCCATCAACGCTCTGTATGAGAACAAGTACGGTTGTAAAGACTATGAAGCGCAGAGACTACACACCAACGACGCTAAAATGCACAGCCAGAACGCACGCAGCGAACAGGCTAGAACAAGCGCTATTGTAAAGCTTCAATTTATGTATTTTCACCCTGCTCGCATGGTTCTGACGGCGGGCGTTGACCTCGATCGCAGGCTTGGCTAGCACTCCAGCTTCGCCTCGGCCAACGCGCACGGGAATCCTGCTGGTGTGAGACATTTCTGAAGCGCCGCGCGACCTTCCTGACTGGGTGCAGCCACTGTAGCTGCAGGACCTCGGACAAAAATATAAGCAATAGCCATTCCTAACCGACATGCGCAGACGGGTAACATGTAGGAGGGTGTGAGTTCTACCGCACAGGTGGCCTAGTCGTTTGACTAGGCATACGGGAAGTGCAGGGTTCAGTTCACAGTGCCGCCAGGTACCCACCGATGATGGAGTGGGTACAAGCTTCCCGCTTCTTGGTGTTCAGCTTCTTTTGGGTGAAGTGCTTGGGAAATGGGTCGATGACCTCACCTTGAGAAGAAAAAAATACGTTGTGCCATGGCGCTTTTTGGCCACAGATGCCCTTGCGCAATAAAAATTCGTCATCATCATCATCATAAAGTCGTCGGAATGGGCTCGCCGACAATCGACCGCGATTGTGGGATTTTCTTCTGAGTGGAGAAGCACATTATTTGGCTTTGGTTTCCTGACAACAGTGTGGCAATTGAGCGAGTTTCTTTACAATGCCCGAAATGTGCTGCAGAGCTCCTTTCGTATGTGAGCACAAAAAACTGCGCCCAAATATGAAGGTGGGTACACTGAATCAAACGAAAGGTTCAAACCTGCACCGTCATCTGCCATTGCGGTGTTACAACCCCCACAATTGTAGGCTGTTTGCTGTTAATGCTAGCTTTTGCATGAACATAATATTCAGCAAGCCTCCTGTACTTCCGGCATCCAAAGTTTGGACGTTCATTTCATAAATACGTTTGAAAACGCGGTTTTGCAGTTGCTTTAGAAATACATGTGCTTCTAAATCGGGAAGTAGAGGTTAACCTCATTAACGCAGGATTACGGTATACGAGGTCTGTTAGAAAAGTATCCGACCTTTCGCCGAAGGAAAAAAACTGGCATAGCTGGAGCCTTGGAAACCTAATCACCTTCAATGTAGTCTCCTTGGGACTCCCCACACTTCTCCCAGCGGTGCTGCCATTATTGGAAGTATTCCGAAAAGGCCCGTTTCGGAACTCAGTTTAGTTCAGCTGTCGTTGCAGCCATAATGTCCTCTCTTGTCTGAAATCGCGCTCCTTTCAATAGCCTCTTGATTTTGGGAAACAGCCAGAAGTCACAGGAAGCCACATCAGGAGAGTAAGCAGTCTGTTGAACTACAGCAGTCTGGTTTTTCGCGAAAAAAGTGTGAATTTAGTGCGAGGAACGTGCAGAAGCATTGTAGTGATTGATGCGCCAATTTCCTGTTGACCTCAACTCCGGTTTCTTGCGCCGCACAGCACCACGCAGGCGACGGAGGGCATCCCTGTAATACTCTATGGTCATTGTTTGACCCTGTGGGGTGGATACAAGTGGTGTGCCACACAGAGGGAGTCAAAAAAAGCAGTCAGCATCACTCTGACATTGCTGCGCACTTGGCGGGCCTTCTTTGGTCTTGGTGGAGTGGAATGCTTCCATTGTGACGACTGGCATTTGGTTTACGGGTCGTGCCTGTACACCCAAGACTCGTCACCAGCGATTATGGTGTTGATGAAGTCGGGGTTCACTGTTTTGTGGAATCCAGCATATCCTGTGAGACTTCAACACGAAACTGCTTTTGCTCCACCGTGAGCAGCTTCGGCACGATTTTGCCGCGTCTCTCTCCATGGCCAAATCTTCTGTGATAGTGGAATGTGGAGAAAAATTGGTGATGTCCACCTCTTCCACAATTTCTCGGATAGTCACACGACGGTCCCGCATCACCGCAGCGTTCACTTCGGCAATTACCTGGTCGTTTCGGCATGTTGATGGCCGACCGGAGCGTGGCTCTCTCTCCACCGATGTGCGGCCCTCTTTAAACCAATTGTACCACTGCTTAATCTTTGTGCTGCTATTAGCATTGTCACCGAAAGCCGTCTGAATATTCCGAATGGTTTCCACTTGGCTGCCGCCTAGTTTCTGGTAAAATTTGATGCAGTAGCGCTTCTCCTGTCGCTTCGCCATTTTCCTTGCAATAAAAAACCGACGAGAGCACTGCGCGCTGCCTCACTCAAACGCTGCGTGCCAGTGACTGACGCTATCGGCAGGCGGGAAAAAATTTGTGCATGAGCACGAAGCTTCAAGGTAGGCTTGCGCACGCGTGCTTGTTTCAAATCGATCAGGTGTTCCCAAAAAAAAATAAAGTCGGATACATTTCTAACAGACCTCGTATACGCAGGGCATTGCAGCGTTCACTAACGCTGCTTACTGGTATTTCATACACAATAAACAGTGCTCAGAGGGGTGTCATTAAGTCAGTCTCCCCGTACGTAGTGCGTAAGAATCTTTTTGTAAGCCAGTGTATGCTCACAATTGCTATTTTTGTAAGTGAAAGGACTTCGCGCCAGATTACAGCGATATGTACTGCTAGCTTCGTAGGTTTCACCTGTTAAATCTTTCTGCTCGAAGCTTCAGCTGCGCACTATCATACTGTTCTTAAAACAAGAGCTGCAATACTTATAATGGAACGAGGCTTACCGCAATACAGCATTAAAAATGTCCGGAAAGCTGTATATTGCGCTGTCAGAAGAAATATTGACTCCTTAAGATTTCATTGCCGAATTTCAACCCACGTAGTGTCCCTCTCTCGGGTATGCAATTTGCAAAGTGCTACCTTTATTGTCCGAAAGCTTACGTCATAGATTTTTCCCCTCTTCTTTTAGATACGCTTTTGTTGATTGCCGGGACACGTGCAAAACTGATGTCCCTTCCTCTCTTTCCTTTCTTCCTCTCCCTTTATTGCTCTTTCCCGTGTATAGGGTAGCATACTGGGCTTCGCCTAAGTAACCTCCCTGCATTTCGATTCTCTTCTTTCTGCGTCCTTAATAACCGGAAAGAAGGCAGAAAAATTTAGGAATACCAAAAGGCCGTATTTTTCTCCAACAGGGATTTTCGATATTTTAGTATCTTGTCTGAAAGCAGTCTTAAAGAGGAGAAAAACTGCTGGAAAGCATTTTCGGGTTCATACAGGAGGTTTTGTTCCGTGTCCTCGCTACACGCTTGTGAACTCGACACGCGTGGGGAAATTACAGTAGTTTATTTTATACTTAGACTTCCTTCGGGGCTGAAAGAACGTTTAAGGGACACTTATGAAATGTCAAACTGCATTTTTGGCGTTCGTCAGTCGATACACTCAAAGTATTTACTGCGAGTGACTTCCTCCGTCCTTGCCGTCAATAACTTTGAGGGAGGCAGCACCTGCCTAAATGTGATTGATGTGCCAGGAAGAGGCCATTTGGGTATTCCTGTGCACTGGCTCCTTAAAACAAGCACGCGAATGTTCACAGTGCATGACGCTCTGAAAGGCAACACACAATGTCGGGAGGAAAAGTAAAGCTTTTCTTTGCAGCTCTTGTGGCTCTTCTCGTAGAACCACCACGAACGCTGGGTTTTAGATCGGCCTATCCCGAGGCTAGGAGTGATCTCCAGAGGTACCAGGACGTCAGCAGGGTAAGCGTTTCGGCTCCTCAGCCTTTCTTTCATTTGGGCACGCTTGTCGAGGAAGAATCTGAACCGCCTCCCGGCTCAGGTAAGAGTATAAATTCAACAGCCCTTGAACTTTGGAGTGCGACTTGTGGCGCAGGACAACATTATGAATTGAACAAAAGCACTAAAGTGATCCTTTGTATACAGTACAGTACCGTCACAAATGTCCATGATATCGGAGGAGGCGTCATAACATTTTCATCGTAAGCTCGAAATCCCTGTGGGCTCTTCTTTTAATTCAAATATTTTTTACTAAGGAGAGGCGAATCCAATGCACCAAAACTGAAAATGAATTCTCAACCGCCGTTCAGCTAGCCTAAGCTTATTTCTTGATCACCGATAAAGAAAGGCATAGAAAAGCCTTGGCTGTGCGAGGTGATATCAAGGACTTGAACTATGTAGACTGGTTGGCATTTAGTCTGTTACGTGCAACGGATTTGCTAATGAAATGGACATTAGTATGAAGACAACACTCAGCTTGAGTTACTGAAAGCAACTGGCAAGTATTTGAAGGAATACTCGACAATGCGTTCACATCATTACACTCACTTTAGCAGAAATGTTACCGAGAAATCTGCTGAACATAGCACACCCGTTAATGCGACATTCACTCTTTACGAAAACAACTACGACTGACTCTAAAATCAAAAGATTAAGAAGTAATTACTCATTGGCATCAGCCTCAAGCTCTGTCATACCACCGCAAAGGAAAACTATTGAGCTTCCCAGTAAAAGGAAAAGTCGTCCTAGTTCATGGTTAGAACCTGGGATGACCTCGTGTTCGACTAAGTGAACAACTCACTCAACCAGGACGGCTAAAAGTACAAGGGGCCGAATTTGTCAACGGCTCAGAGCTGAAACTATGTGTTTCGGACGAAACATAATAGAGGATAGAATCATTTGCGATGTTAGAAATTTTTCATATTTCTATGTCAGAAAATGTCGTTTGTCACATTTTCCACCTCTAATACCAGTAGTCGCCTCCTCTGTTTTCCATGTCTCCAGTGCTACCCAGATGTCGGCGAGTGGATCTGCATGTATAGGAACTACTACTCTGATCCTGATTTCGGTGGCTCCGCCAAGTGCCTCAAGTTTCAGAGATACGGAATCTACGAGAATTTCACCACTCCAGTCGTTTTTACTTTCGGAAAAAATGGATCAACGTAAGCCCGCAAGCCTTTCACATTAAGAAAGATGATCTTCCCCAGGAGTGCAACAGAGAGAATTCTTTTCATGGCAGTTTGAACACCGCCAAGCAAACGATCACACTGAGCACACAGGCACTAATGAAAGTCCGCTTTCCGACAATAGCTGAACGAAAGCGCACGTACCGCACGTTAGTGGTTCCGTTTTCCTGCGACTGATCGGACCACTATGCACTCCTACTAAAGTCTGGTTTGCAGTCTTATCGCATATTTCGTTGAGAAGGTGTCTAGAATTCCTCTTTTCTCTAACGTTCTTGGATATTTATGGAGGTGATAAACCATTCTATGAGAACGGGATTTGAAAGGGTGTCGGCAATTTTTGCAGCGCGGATTGAATAAAGAAAAACAATCCAATGTTTCCCTCACACCACGTGCTTTTGCCGCAGCGTATTACAGAACTTTAACCCTCGGGACGTGCTTTCTTACGTGATAGCCTATACATCCCCTTTGGTCGAAAAGCCATCGGCGTAGTAGTAGTCGGCACCACGTGTCGGAAATAATCGAGGGCTGCATAAAAAAAATTGTATCATAGTAATTTGTGGTTCTAGTGATTGATGCTTTATTGGTGTTTGATAAACGATGACGAGTTAATGAAGCCATTTTAATTAATTAACTACAGAAATGAAAAAAAGAAAAAAAGTGAGAAACAGGCGATTCAAAGGTGTCAGAATGCTCGGAATTAAACGCCAAAGCTAGATGATGCTTGTTAAGAAAATATAGAATGCGTAATTCATCAATTAATTAATTGAAACAATTCAAGAAATGAAAAATACATGAAAAATGCGTTCAAAGGTGTCAAGCTGTTCGGAATTGAAAGCACTACGTTACAGCGTCATACCATTAAGGAGGAGCTGAAGTGTCCTCTTCACTTTTTGTTTGTTGCGTCGACCGACATCAGCAACTACTTTCCGCTAATATTAGAGCCTCTTTATGAATGCAGTTTCATTTTTACCTGGGGCACATTACTCGTGGAACCGTGACTAGAGATTAACTCTGGCTAATGGTTGATGAGGTGCAGTAGGTGGCTAGAAAACTTGCCGTATTGAATTCAGGCACGCTGGCTGCCTCACCTTTTTGTGCCATTGACAAACACCCTGAGGGGCTTCCTTTAGCTACGATTAAGGCGCCTCGCTCCCTGCAAGAAACGTAGCGATGTCCGTTGACACGGCATCCGCTCGCTTCTCTGGTAGCAGGCATAAGCTGTGCGCATGAGCATTGAGCAACGTTACATTGATCGCTTCGCCATCATTAGTTTTCTGTGAGTCGTGATCCTCCCCCCCAAAAAAAGAAGCGACTGCGAGGTTTCCCTTTGTTTCATCACGTCCGAGACAAGCAGTTTACGCGGCAGACTCCTTTTAAAAATTGTATTTATATGTCGGGCCAAGCCGCTTTGTCACAGAAGCAAACCGGTTAACTCAAGTCCTTATTTTCTAGCCCCGGCAGGACACGGATGCGAAAACTAACATGGCATCTGGAGAAGTTCAAAGAATGTTTTGCTTTTTGCCTAAAACACCTCGGTCACATGCTATATCTTTATGCATTTATTTGAATCATAATTCACCCTTGCACGGAGGGAGCATGCTGAGCAGTTTCGCTATCAAGGAGCCGGATACGGTGGCGCTATTGACCTGTAAGTCGCTATCGGAAAGAGGCAACGAACACGCTTGACAGCATATCGTTGACGGGCTGTTATGAAGGCGCTATGCAAGACGCGTGTTCTGTCGTGTGACTGCCCTAGAGGCGATGCGCCCACTGTATTGGCCGCCTCCTTGACACTTCAACCTGCGAGTGATTGAAAGCAGTTCGCAAAATCGAATCCAAAGAAACAATTGGCTGTGGTTTGACCAATGGTCATCCCGAGTAGAATTGCGGAAGCAACGGCGCGGCAGTTGCAGCGGCGGCGGCATATCAGGGGGCACTTAGACTGTCTAAAGTGCGTAGAGGAGAAAGCGTTTTCTGCACCACTTTGACTGCCTCTGTGGCACTGGTGACGTCACCACTGGATGAAGTCACACATAATTATTGACTAATTACTAAGTGATCACATACTAATAATTAATGGCTAATTACTGCTTACTGACTAAATATTAATAAGTTGCTAATTAATGACGCTTAAGCTTCGCCTTTAGGAGTGGAACGCGACAGCGTGTTGCAGCGCCGCCGGAAAGTCCACATGCAAGCGCATGCAAGATTGTCGCCAAACATAGTTGTCAGGATGTGAGAGAGATAATAGAGGCAGATTTGATTAGAAAAGTCCAAGTCTCTTCTCTGGCCGTGTTTTTTAGCGCTTGTACGTGTCTGCTATAAACCAACTAGCCCAAAGGTTTGTGCTCCTGATATCCCAGGACCTGCTCAAACATGCTGCTCCGCAAACATGCTGCTCCTCTTCTTCTGCTTGCATAAAGCGACATCACAATCGATTTTTCGAAATCTATGTAAATCATAGCACCCTTTTATCACACGTGTTTTTTCTTAGATTAATGAAAATTTAAATGCAAAAAGTTGATTCGTCCAAACAACCAGCCTATTGACAGCGTCCGAAAACGCAATGCCAACAATATCCGTGGAACAAATATAGCAGCCGTAGGAGCATGACTGAAGCTTTCGTGAAAGTTCCTTACAGTTGCCGGCGTCAGTGAGCACCAGTCGCGAGCAATATTTTTTTCGGACATTTTAGGTGTATTGTATTTTCACTAAGGAAATCACGGAGACACTAAGTCACTGACTGAAACTGATTAAAAATTCGGACACACCCGATCCTCGGGAGTTAAGTAACGGGTTGTACAATATAGGAAATACAGCGATAACAGACACAGCACACTTCTGTGGTCAGAGACCTGCCCTGCATTTTCTGTCGTGCGCGCACAGCAGGTATTTTGGCTCATTCCCTCGAAAGCACCCCAAGCAACAAAAGCAAGCGAAGATAAGCTAGAGGTCTGTGCAGATAATAACTTAGGATTTGGTTCTCTTCTTTTATGAAAGAAGCCTAGGGCTGATACAAGATTTCCTGATTGCAACATCTTTGGAGTTAGCGTTTGCCGGGGAGAATACTCATATGGGTGTAAACAGCGTACAGAGTTCACATAACGAACCTTCACTGCGACGCTTCTTCCCTAGCAAAAATGGTTTAAAATATATTTGCGATGCGGCAGTTTCTACAGCATTGCTACGATGTTGAGTCTATTCACAAAAGAGAGCGCCTATTTAAACTCTTGCGAATATTTTATAAATTAAAAGAGTTTTCAACTATTTCAGAGCGCATTACCGAACAATATTGCGTGCCAATGAAGTCAGGAAACAGGTAAGGGTCTTGCACCCAAAGTAAAGCGATAAAAAAGCATTCTGAGTAGTCTGAGGCAACACATAAGCATAATAAAATAGCGGCAAATAGCTCCGAACGAACTGGTCTCAGTGAAGGAAGCGACATTCTACATTGTGAGTTTTTCACGTGTCATAGGAGCGGGACTTTTGTGCTGACCTCTTCACCTTGTTACACTGGGAGGGACATACACAACTTCACTCCTGATGACGGTGAGTAAGCACTACTATAAACTACCGCAGGTTTCTGTGTTAGGTCCTGAGCCAGTAAAAGGTCCAAGGTTATAATCCTAATTTTTGATTGGAAAGCAGTTAGCAAGTCGTCAAAACAGTCTCTCAGGCCACATTCCTTACCTCTTTCCTTACCGCGGGAAAACAGGCAATTTCAAAGTGGTCTGCGTAAAAACTTACTGAACTTTAAAATTAAAAAAAAAAGTTAGTTATTGCAGCGCATCATGGAATAGTTAGAGCTCTTATTTTATGACATAAAAAACGTGCAGCTTCCGAACAAAAGATGTTTGGTTGGCAAAACTTTAGAGGCTCGGAGAAAACTTCGCGAAAATAAATATATTCAGGAAACAGCACCATAAAATCTAGAATATACAATTTACGCGTTATTTTATCAGAAACAGGTATTCAAAGCTACAGAACTCCTCATGTTAAACCTTCTCATCGGGAAAATGGTTTGGGCTACACCTCAGTGCCGTGTCGATGTCATTCGTTGACCGTCTCGGAGAAAACGTGATCCGCTGCCTGCTGGCAAGGATTCGTTAAAAATACACCAAGTACCTCCAGAGAAGCTCGGAAAGCAGTGAATCTCCTTTGCAACAGCAGAAATGAAATTTACAGATGGGCACCTGTCGGTAGTCCGGGCTGGGCGGAACAGTTCTATGTGTCTGAGCTAAAATGAAAGGAATGGATGTCTTGAAACACAAGGCTGTTCCTTACATCTACGAAGTCAACTCTCAATGCTGCGCAACCGCAAAAACACTGCTATTGCCAAGAAGGGTCAGTGCGAGACGAGGACGGTATTTTGGGCTCCATGTTCACCGTGACCGCTCCGCGCTGACAGTATTCAGGGGAGGTTTGAAAATATTCCCTCACACGGCTGACGAAAAAACCATATCTGAATCTGAAGTGGTGTTCTTTCCAAACGTTCTGGATAGCGTTACTTGACTAGTAGTGGCCCTGGAGCACGTAGAACTGACCGTTTTGCGCCATGGTTCAAATGGAACGATTTGAATAAGCGCGCTGAGGGAAGAGTTAAAAGCTGCTAGGCAGCATGCATTTAAATTGTCGGAAGGATCACCTGGCACTAACGACGTGCGAGTGGTAGTGGGGACATTTAGACGTATGCTTTCTGCAAAAGCTGAGCGTCATCGCCTTAACTAAATAAGAGGCCTGTCACTCCAACGCTCCTATATGACGGGTGAGGGCTTGACAGTATGTTGACATTGTCTTCATCATCAAGCAAGTTCCTCAATGGCAAGACAAAGTCCTTTCTAATTACACGCCAGTTTATCCTCTAACGCGCCAGATGTGGTTACTGAATCCTGGGATACTTCCCAATCATTTCTCTGTCTGGCTTTTTACCACTCATGACAGTAGGCATGATTACATATTGCAATGAAGAAAGCAGGCATTGTGCTGTCTCTTCATGTTCGCCATATTCTCATATTCTCAGCTATCTTCAATGGGCCCTAAAGAAATAAAATTACGCAGCTCAATTAGGTTAAGTGCTTACACTGGGAAAGCATTTTATTTTATTTCCTTTTTATTCTTATTTCATTTTACTTTGTTGTGTTCCTTTCTACTGAAACACTTAATCATTAGCAGACAGTCGTAATCCAATGCATATATTATTGCGACTTTGTCACGTATTTTTGGAACCACTGCCTGTGGTCGATGCCTACTACGGGTTTCGTTGCCGATGAGCCATATAATAGTTCCGCATTAACATTCCAAACTTACCCTCTAGACTCCTAGAACACCTCTTGGTGAACGGTCAGTAGCGATTTTTAGCTCATTATGACGTGTGCCTTTCAGTTTGACTCAAAGAAGGGAAGATATAAAATCATCTGTTAGCTCAAATACAGACATATACGATGATTTCCGACAGTATTCACTAAGTTGAATGAAGTAAAATTCTAACTTAAAAGAGGACGTGCGCTTAGAGGATACTCTTTCACGATTGTAATAATTACTTTTTCGCAGAAAACCTTAAGTCTGCGTTTCAGTTTAATAGTTCAGTTAGTTCTGACAAAACTTACATGAATAGAGTTACAGATAAAACTCCCATTTAAACTCTAGGTTACGATATTTTATCAAAAAAAAAGATATATGAGAGGGACTCGGGAACGGTGGCAACCGCTTACTTCCTAGATGTGAAGAAACACCTGCAGTGTTGGAGCAGTACGATGTCCCCAATGTTCGTTTCAATTTTCCTTCTTCAGAAAATTTCCCTATCGAAGATTTGTTCGTAATCTACATAGACTGTTCAAGCTGCGCTGTGATTCGTCATCGCTACGCTGACTACGGTGAGTGCACTGCAGCCCGACAGAATGTTGGGCTTCATATTAGTGAGCGTTCCCTAGGAGTAGAAGCAAAACATGTTTTTGTTCCGCCGCGCATATTCCTATTTGATCTCATAGTGCGACAGAGCTTATAGAGAGATTTAGCAAAGCGCCCTCCGCGCCGCCACCACGCCCGCCAAGTGCAAGCACTCATTGGACTCGACTTCACACGCATACTCACAAATGGCCGACACACGGCGCCACCTTGAGCTCTCAGGGAGATCTACGCATGCGAAATAAATCCCAGCGGAAACAAGTACACACATTATCCAGCCTGTCTGCAAGTTCGTTTACATCGCGGTAGCGGGCGCCAAACTTAAATCTTTCCTCCGTCACTAACAGCACAGTTTAGAGATACATATTGTTACAAGGCGCCAGCCGAAGAATGAGGCGTGATGAACGATGGATAAGAGATGATTTAATGGCCGCTGGCCTAGCGCGAGCGCTCCGTCCCGCACCACTACCAGCTTCGTCTTCTTCGTAACAATATTTTAAGTGACGTTCTCGATACAAGTGTTCCTTTACGTGAAGGAAATATGATGTAGCAACGAGCTGAATATCAAACGAGAGCACTGAACTTTACGCCTGTGCAAGCGTTTGAAGAACACTTGGGATAACCGAGTGTTTTCCTCAGTTACAGCTCAGGATACCGCAATCAACCTACTAATTTCTCGCCTTTCATAAATCATTGAGCTCCTTGAAGTATTTCAACGAAACGGATTAGTTACGATATGGACATTAGTGATAGCTGCCGCTTGGCTGAAGCTGCTGCGTGACTTCGGAGCAATAACGCAAACATGACAAGGGACCAAGAACGAGTAGACACACACACAGCGCTAACTTCCAACAACTTTATTAGAAACGAAAGCACAAGAATTCATACATGAATTCATTCATACGCCACGATCTGTTGTGGTCAAGGTTGAATTTCTTACTGAGGCGTGAGCAACCACAGACTGCCCCGCGGGCTTTAAAGCTTGATAATAAAGATGTATCCGGCAGAGAGTTGGCAGATGCCTTCAACAACTTTTTTACCACCCTTGCCCATAACACCCCGTCAAGTGATTTCAACACCTATTTTAGCTCTTACAATAGGGACACAGTATTTCTGAACCCAGTTACGACAGAGGAGGTTATATCAGTCGTACAAAACCTAAATAACAGCCATAGCTGTGACATTGACGGCATTCAAGTGAGGCCTGTCAAGCATGTTATAAGAGTTATTGCCCCTGTTCTTGCAGATATATTTAACTTATGCTTTACAACGGGCACATTTCCTAAAAACATGCAAATAGCCGAAGTAACAGTTTTGTATAAGAAAGGAGACCGCAATGATTTAGGAAATTATAGACCAGTATCGATACTCCCAATCTTCTCGAAAGCTTTTGAAAAAGTTCTGTATACACGGTTGTCTGATTTTATTGATAAGCATGACCTTTTGTCACCTAATCAATTTGGGTTTTGTAAAAATAAATCTGCCGAGTTAGCACTACTCGAACAAAAGGAATATATACTAACACAGTTTGAAAATAAGGCCTTTGTTATTGGTGTCTTCGTGGACTTCTCGAAGGCATTCGATTTAGTAAACCACAGTGTACTCCTGAAAAACTTGGAGCGTTGTGGTATTCGTGGACTGGCTCAAATGATCCTGAAATCATATCTTTCGCATAGAAAACAGGCTGTAAGCATAGACAATGTGACATCTGAACTAAAACTTGTTACTTCTGGCGTTCCCCAGGGTAGTATATTGGGACCATTACTTTTTAATATGTACCTGAATGATATCTCCAACATTAACTCCGCCGCTAAATTTATTATCTACGCTGACGACACTAGCATCTTCTTTACTGGAAATGATCTTGATCTCCTTGTTCGGGAATGCAATGACACCTTGAGTGAGTTACAAAAGTGGTCCGAATCCAGATACATGCGTATAAATGAGAAGAAAACAAAAACTGTCATATTTCGTCCTAAAAACAAAGTACTTCCTTCCCCCATCGAGATTAAACTAAACTCACGACGTATAGACATAGTTGAACAATTTAAATGCCTTGGAGTAGTTTTCTCTTCCAGCATGTCTTGGGAACACCACACGGACCATATTGTCACGAAACTGGCTCAAATAACCGGAGTCATAAGTCGGCTCAGATACGTCATTCCAAGAACAGTAAAGTTACTCCTCTATAATTCCCTTTTCTACTCCTATTTAAACTACTGCCATCTAGTGTGGGGCACAGCTACGGTTAGCTGTCTTCAGCGTATCTACATTTTTCAGAAAAAGTTCCTTCGTCATGTTTACAATGTCCCCTGGGACTCGCCAAGCAAAGATCTCTTTCCACAAAGTGGTGTGCTAAAAATACACAACTTGCATAAATATCGCTTGAGTGTCCGGCTTAAACTCGAAACGCGTAGAAATGTAAACCACATACGTAAACTTGCCGAACTAAATACCCGAGATGCAAGCTACACAACAACGTATGCGGAGACATGGATAGTCCCGACCCCACGGTTAAACTCGGGTAGAGAACGCCTGCAGTTCACTCTTCCGTCCCTGCTAAACGCGTATATATGTAATAATTTTGACCTTTTCGATTCGTCAAACAGGTCTTTGCGTGCTTTTTATGCTAGCATGTAGAATTTTTGTTTTGTGTGTTTTTTTTTCTTTCTCTTTTTTTTTCTTTGCTGTCAATACCTGTGTCCACCCAATGTGAATATTGTGTCAGTATTGTATAATGTTCTTTCGTTTTCTCTTGTACCTGCTCATTATTGTATACTTGTTATCACGCTTTGCAACTGCCTTTGTATTAAAAGCCTTGCTGTCAAGCTGCTGCCAAGCGAAAGGGGGCTGCGGCTTAGTCAAGCTGTCTCTCACAGCTTTTTCTGCGCCTCCGCTGTCTGTATCTTTACAAGGCAGAAATAAAGAATTTGAATTTGAATTTGAATTTCTGCCCTGTCATCCCAAAGCATGCGCCAATTGACTGCGAGCGTAGGTAAGAGATTTCTTTTTTTGAGAGTCTGACAGGAGGAGCGCTTACAGAACCACTTCCTAATCTGGCTATGTTTTCTGCTTCAATAATTTCACCAGTGCGCTGGTCCTTACTTTTCCCAGCTAAAAAACACTTGTCTAGTAACTGCTTGCTCTTGACACATGCGTTCTAATGTTTCGCAAGATCTCCATCATTTTCGTTTTGAAGCGAAAAGCTTCACTAGGCTAGTCAACACCAGGTCTGGCGTATGCTCCGTGATCAGAATTAGCCACAGCTGCGAGTGCGCAGAAACGAGTGACGTCACAGAAGAGACGCTGGTGGTCGGAGCGGCGCCGCCGCAACCGCCGCCTGACCTTTCAGCGCAGCCACGCGCTATTGCGCATGTGCGCCGCCTTCCACCGCCGCTACTACTGCGTGCTCGCCTCCTCGCCACCGTTTGACCTTTCGTTGCAGCCGCGTGTTTACTACAGTTACTACGCATGCGCAAGGAGGGCTATATAACGCGCTTGCCTGCACCGTTATCGTGGTGCTCCCAGTGCATTGTGCGCGAGCTGCGACAGCCATGACGTCAAACAAAGCATAACTGCAGCTTTTCGCTTGCATATTGAGTCTTAGCCAGAGCTAAGCCACTGCCAATTTTTTATTGCTTACATTGCGATTATGCTTACGGAGGCAGTCATTCAGGCAGCGACCAGTTTGACCGACATACTGTCGTCCACATGAGAGCGGTATCTGGTACACCACGCCTACCTTGCATTCTAAAAACGGAATTTGATGTTTCTTTGTGCATTCCTTGGTCAAAGGATGAAAATCTTTGTTTACCTTGCATAGGCTGTTTAATTTTTCAGGGGCAGAAAAAACAACTGACACATCTATCCGTTTTGCAGTGCGCTTTAGATTGGGAGAGATGGTATGCAAATATGGAATAACTGCCATTTTTTTCCTCTGTCTTTCTAAGGGCACTTGCGCACAAGGATGCAGCTCAGTGTTCAGCTTCCTGAGTAAACTTTCCGCTACTGAACTAGTTTGCATTCGCCGTACTGATGTAAAGAAACGTCTGCAGGAAGTTCGGACAAGAGAAATCAATTTATAATAATCTTCTTCAAATCAATCCTGTGCACTCTTAATCACTGACTTGCTGCTGCCTTTCTTTCTGTTCCTGCTAAACCGAACAGGCTACGGATGTTCCCTGTGGCGCAAAGTTGGAACATTGCAAGAGCCGAACGACTGCTGCGAGTTCATCTACGACGAGAACTGTGGCTCCTCTCCAAAGTACCAGGTTTACGACCCTTACACGTGCCATTTCTAACTGGATTATGCGGAGCACAAATACGCTGACAGCCCAATTGGCGAAATTGGAGCTTGAGGTTGAGGAATGTTGTGGTTGTTTTAGCCTTGGATACAAGCCATGACATCCAAAATATTAATGAATAAACCTCCGTATTTTTCATGACAGCGATGATGATGAATTTCATCGGCGGAAAAACGGCTTTGACCAAAGGGCGCCGGAGCACAATACATTTTTCGTTGTACAAGGTAGCGTCGAAAACTCAGTATTTCATTCCGGAGAAACTGCGCAACAATACGGGGGAAGCTCGATCTCATTGTAACAACAGTGGGGGATTGGTGGCGCTGGGGATCGAATCCCGCACCTCCCGCATACAAGGCTGATTTTCAAATCACTAGGCCTCGCTGTTTTCTACTATGAATTGGATGAACTAGATGTTTTCAAGTGACCTCTAGCTTATTTTATGCATTCTATGAATTTACCTCTGTGCCACGTATCCACAATTACCAAACAACGGCTGTGGTCTGAGCCACAGGTGTTAACATCTTTTGGCCTGTTGATCAAAAAATGCCCTACTGAGTTTCCGGCAAGCCTTTTATTTACGCTAGTATACTTGAAAAACTTGTCCCAAGGAAGCTTTAACATATATGAGTACTTATTTTAAACCTCTTCTCTTTTCTTGCCTATTTTCTACTCCTTCTAAAGCCATCTCAGATCTAAAATTATAACACTGGTAAATTTCCCACTAGGACCAGCACGACCATTACAAACATGGCGTAGTTAATCTCAGGGACGAAGAATAGGATATATTAGCGGTGAGCGGTACCCGGAAAGATGCGTGAATTCCATAAAGCGCAACAGAAAGCATGGCGTGTAAAGTCGACCCAGGGTTTCTATTCTTTATGAATACATGCATGCATTTAATAGGCCGAAGAGCATGATAAAGGGTTGGCTTGGAGTGACTTTCCATACGGCATGCGCAACCTATTATCCGTGCCAAACAGAACACAGTAATCATCTGACCGCACTGCCTAACGCCAAGTGAGGAGAGTTCAGGTTGCCCATTCTGTCCTGACAGGTAAAGCAGTCTCAAGTCTTTTTGAGCTACATTTATTGTTGAGATGTCCCTAATGGCTTCGGCATACGTCTTCTGCACCAGCCTGTTTGCGAGGTAGAGAGAGGAGAGTTTTCAAAATTCCCGCCACAGTTCATTTTAAAATTTGGCACCACTTTAGCTCCAGCCCGCCCATTTTTTGGACATTTTGGCTCTAATTAATTGGCTAATTAACCCACCTCAAGCCCCAGTTTCCAGTACGAGATTTTTTGATGCTCTATGGTACCATTCTTATTTGCATAAACCTATTCGTTCGGACGTAATCGTGCGGACAAGCTCGTGCAAACATAGCCATACAATGCTTACGCATTAATAACTCAATCGTATAATGAATTCACACTAAGAGCAAAAATGGGAACCAGTTCTTCTTCTGGAGACTGCTGAAGTCCCCGTGGCAAAAATACCTAGCGAAATGTAGTATTCCTTACGTAGGCCGTCTTAACGGTGATACCAATGTCCCCTAAAGTGCTGTGTGGGCCATATGTTGCATACCACAAAGTTTGCCTGCTAATCTTAATGTTCTCCTCCTAAATCAGGACTCCATTTACATGTACAGGTACCCCATCTTTTCATGCAGTTATTCTATCATGAAGTTTTCTAAAGTTCGCGACTTCTCTTTTGGAACAGAATGTGTTCCACCACTTTATCTTTGTCCACAACGTTGTTTCCATTGGTCACTGGAAAACAAATGGCGATGTCTTCAGCGACTTCTCCTGGAGGGCCAGTGAAGCGACTTGTCTAGTGTATGGATCGACGATTCGCCGAAACCTATCTGCCCCAGTCCACGCTGTAGCCTGAGGCACGAGGATCGTCCCAATTGCCCTCAAGGATTTACGAGTGTTCCTGCAAAATCTCCATCGAAGAGAATGCCCTGGAGCTTTTATATTTTCTTTCTGTCGGCCCTTAAGCCGGGCTCCATCAGTCGCCAAGGAAGATACACCCGTACTCATGCGCACATACACAAGCAAAAAGACAAATGTATCTTATACTTTTGGCAAAGATGTCTGGCAATCTCTCTAGGAATTAGCGCTTTCAGTCCTTTGGCTGTACTTTTATTTTCTGTATATCGCAATTCCGTGAACCACCCTCTCTTTCTTTCAATCGAGTCTTCTCTGGAGCGATTAGGACGTCTCAAGGGAGGGGAAAAGGAAAGTAGGCGTCCAGAAACTAATCCTTCCTGCATTGCAATATAGATGGCTGCTGCAATAACTAAACCAAGCAGAACCGCAAGGGGATATGGGATGGCTGGCAGTGCGAAATAAGGCCACAAACAAGGCAGAAAGGCAGTGTGCAACTGTGACCAACAATAAAAACTGAAGCCAAAACGCGATGACAGTAGGAGTATCGAGACGACAGTAAGGCTGTTTTTCGTTCGAACGCTATTTCCTTCCTGCCTGCGTGGTCCAGCCGTGTCCCGTTGTCGCCGATAAGGATGGTCGAACACGTTTGCTGCCTCACAAGAGAAAACCTCTCCGTTACTTTCCATGAGGCGCGAACCTTCTTGAGACAGCGACAGCTAAAGGAGACATGCAGTGAGGGTCACGTACGGGGCGTCCTTGTGCTAGAGTCGAGTAGTGTGCGTTCCTCAATAGATGTCTTTCCTAATTTCAAAATGCCTCTTTGCACCCTTTCGCATCATGCTAGTACCAGCATATTGGTAATGGTTCAGTGTTGTAAGCCGCTCGTTTACTGAGCCGGAGTATCCGGGTTCGAACCCGACCGCGACGGCCACGTTTCGATGCCAGCGAAACGCAAAGGGCGCCCTTGTGCTGTGCGATGTCAGTGCACGATAAAGATACCCAGGGGGTCAAAATTATTTCGGAGGCCTCCACTGGGCACCTTTTTCTTCCTTTCTTGTTTCACTACTTCCTTTATCCCTTCCCTTAAGGCGCGGTTCGGGCGTCCATCGAGGTACATGGGCCAGTTACTGCGTCAAAAAAAAAAAAAAGGAAAGTAGTCTAGGGGTTGCAAATAGATCTGTACAGCAGCCGATGTATTCAGGACGGTCACCAGAGAGGCAGTAGTGAGGAGTAATTGGACATCCCTCCGCTAATAAAGGTTTAGGAGCCATGCAGAGGGGCAAACGAGCTGGTGGAGATCAGGTAACACTACATCTGTTGAAAGACGGGGAGCAGATTGGGGTCGAAAACTCAGGGGACACTTTGACGATCTAAAGTGCGCGAGGAGAAGGTCTTTCAGCGCAACTTTGGCTGCTAACGAGAAGGCGGTCGTAGACACACACGAGGCTATGGGGCGACTTGGACTGGCTTGTCACGACTAATTAGTCACGACCCATGGCTAACTAGTGATGATTGGTTAATGACTAACTAGCCATGCCTTTAGTTGATGTCTGGTTAATGACTGGTTAGTCATGACTAATTAGTTGATGACAGGTAAATTACTACTCACGACATGTGACTAGTAATGACTATAGTTATGAATTTCAATTCTGATGTAACGGATGGACGGACAGAGTCATGGCCGCGAGTAAGAGCCATTAAAGGCTTTCGCCTTAAAAACTTGTCACCCCGTACACTCAGTGCTTCGTGGCCTCGAGCATACCGGAATACTGGAAGAACCCTAGCATTGCCTTATACCCCTGCTACGCGGGCGTTTCCAGTCACAGAGTTTCGTACTATTACCTAGAGGGAAAGCTGGCGGCGCTGCACTTCAGCCACCATGGACGCTCAAAGCATCATGGGACGGTGAGCTACTTGTTGCGGGACCGTCGCATTTTTTCGGAAACACGGACTGGCACTGCTAAGATGTTTCATTCCGAAAATGCTGTTCGTGTGTGAGCAGACGACTTTCGCGCGAACGCAGGGTGCAAAAGCCATAGTAGTGTAAACTCAATGACACGCGACGCCAATAAAAGGTTTCACTTTTCCGAAATCCCATTAAAAATCTCTTAAAGTATCTAAGCAAAAATATTTTTTTTGAAAACATATTTACTTTTCAAAATTCGCCTGTTAGTTACGAAATATTAGTTTTTGTAGTGTTCATTACTTGTCCAATAGGAAAGCTAGCCATCTCTTATTTTGGGCAAACTTTGCTTTAAATGCTTTTTTGCTCGTTTGTTGCAATTTACAGACAGGATATTGACTGTTAAAACGTTCTTGATTATGAAACAACTTTTATTTTTGCGTTATTTTTCGGCCAAAAGTTGTAGTTCTGCAGTCGGTAGCTCACTGGCCCATGATGCTTTGAGCGCCCATGGTGGCTGAAGCGGTCTTGAGGGGCCTCTATGCAAACTCCCATAGATGGGGTGCCAGCTTTCCCTCTAGGTGAAACTCTTATGTTTCCATTGTTATTGATGTCGATATCCGCGGTCGCCTTTTCCTTGTGTTTGTTTAGCATGAGCTCGTGTACTCGCTAATTGAGTGTTTGAACATATTAGCACACCAATGATAATTTACGGCGTGAGCGCGAAATTTCTCCGGGACTGCGCCGATGAGGACGACTGCACGTCAGTAGTGTTGGTTACATCGCTGCGTACAAATAGCTTCCACTCGTTCCCATGACATAGTTTCGCTTTTAATTGCCTTTTCTATTTGAACAATTCTGATCGTGAGTCAGTATTACGCAATCTTCAAGTTGAAAAGCCAATTAAAAATTATTATTATATCTGTTATAAGACGCGGGTTCGATACCGGCCGCGGCGATTGAATTTCTTTGGAGGAGAAATTCTAGAGGCCCGTGTACTGTGCGATGTCAGTGCACGTAAAAGAACCCCAGGTGGTCGAAATTTCCGGAGCCCTCCACTACGGCGTCTCTCATAGCCTTAGTCGCTTTGGGACGTTAAACCCCATAAAACCAAACCAATACCACAAGCACTCAGCATACTCATCAGATTTGATTCGAACCCAGTTTCGTCCAAAACAATCGCCCATAAATACAGTCTCTACCTGCGCACATTTTCAAACTATAATTCTCTCCCCACTGAGGTTTTAGAGTCGAACGCTTGCACGGAAATGTTAGAACATCATTTTAGCCTCCCGTCGACATAAACGGATATCTGTCTTGAATGTTTTTTAGATATTGTTTCTGGCTTCTTCGCTTTTATTTCTGCACTGCATTGCATTGTCTCTCCAGCTTGGGCCAATATGCTCTCTTACAGCACCTCAAAATAAAACCAATAGAAGTAAGCGCTTGTTGTTGTTGTTAGCATTTGAAAAAATGGCAAATACCCACACTGAGGGATCGGCCAAGAATCGGGAATGACTGCTGTGCTCTGCCTCTTTTTCTTTCACATAATTCCTGGAAGTGGCTGTAAGAATGATACTTGCCAGAAGGTATGACATATCCACGAAGAGTCAAGTAATAATAATGTGTTGCTCTTTACACAGCAGTCGTGGACCGCGTGCAGCGCATATTTCCGCTGACACGTCCTCATCGCCTTAAGCAATCATCCCGGCTGACTTTGAGCATCGGGCAATACCGGAGCTCGTTTGCTGCCATCGACTTCAAGTCACGTATGAGAACGCACCACAAGTAGGCAACTTCACAAGGGCCTTCCAGTGGAGGGGACGCAATTACCCTAGCCATCGTACTGGATATCGCAACCTCAGAGGCCCGCATCTCATTGAGACGGTGCCGGGACTGAAAGGCTGGCCAATCGACTTCTCCCTATTCCCCTCTATCCGCTCTCGCTTGGCAGAAACCCGTATTTACTTTGCAGGACAGCCGAAGGGGACATCCTGCAGACATCTGCACGACATCTGCAGGAAGTATTCCCATTGGAAACGCATGGCACGTACTCCTGAGAGTCGGTCGAGAACGAGCCGAGGAAAGAGAAAAGTGCTGCAGCAAATTAAGAATAAGCAAACAAAGTTGTCTTCTGTGAGAGAAAGAGCATGAATATGAGCTTCGTTGTCCCCTAGTCCCCAGCGAATACTGGCCCAGAGACATACACAACCAACTTTCCCCTTCCCGTCCTCCAAATTCTTCGGCGGAAAGAGAGCGATGAGACCTGTCTTACAAATATACGTAGTGTACCACAAGCAAAATTCTGCTCTCAAGATGCCTCCTAAGCTTGCCTCATTTCCTGCATGTTTTGTAAGACTATTTGCTTATTTTTCATCCTTTCCCGCTAATTTCAGCTAGCTTTCATGTTGCCGCCAGTGTTGTTTTCTTTGATTTTGTTTAGGCCTGCCCCTTTATTCGTTTAGGATTGCCGGGCTTTTTAATTACTGCGTTGTGCACGCATTATGTAGCTTGGCTGTATGGCAAAAAACCAGCCCGACCATCGCTCCTGGGGGTTGCGAAAGCAAACGGACAACCTGTTCGCTTCAAGAAAAACTCCTTTTTTACACGAAAGTAAACTGACGGCCGCAAAAGCTGAGGCCACTAATAACTGTTTCGTGCTTGCTGAAGACGGGGCTACGCCAGACGGGCAAAATCAAGAAGCGAAAATTTCTGGTTGGGGGGATTAGTGTGCGTATGAAGTATGGAAATTTCCATTTCTGCCTTCCACAGATACGTAAGGGATCAGTCAGAGGCATCTTGTTCAGCGTTAATGAGGGTCAAGAAACCATACTAGCCGCGTTAAGGCTCAGCCTAGTACGTCTGATACTCTGACAAGGATTTCGATGGCACAGCGTTACGCCTAGTGCTCTTCTTTGGAAAGACACCGTGAGACTAGAGTGATCGGCACAGGTCGTACTGCAGTAAAGTGTGTCCAGGAATAGGTACGCATAGCAGCAGAGACACAGTTTGTTTGGTTATGTTTTTATATTTACCGGGCATTCTAATGTTACTTTGATTGCATGTGCCGTTCCTACAGGCATAATCTCGCTCCTCCAAGTAGCTACTCGACTAGTCGTTGCTCGTGGGAGCCGGTTTCGAGTTTTAGGATACTTCATAAGCACTTTTAAGTGTTAGTAACCGTTTGCCGAACTTTATTTAGAAATATCGATGGAAAGATTTTAAGTAACACCATGGTAGCTTGCTAAGCATTCACAGTGATGTTGTCATTACCAATAAACGCCGCTATCTAAACGCCCCTACGTCAGCTATATCTATTATTAGTGAAGTTTTATTTTTAACTTCTAACTTCAGTACGCAGGCGTAACAAGCCAAATAATTGGAATACCTCTGTAAGATTCAAGCGCTTTTTGTACGTTTCAGACTATGCCACAAAATTTACAGCATGAACAGTTACGGCTGTTCATTGCAAATTATGCTTGGTTGTTCTACGTTGCACGCACACTACCAACACTGTTTTAGCCCTTCTCTCTCTCTCTCTCTCTCTCTCTCTCTCTCTCTCTCTACGCTTTTGCGTAGCATTTGTTCTGGCTCGGCACTCCGTGACAATATCACGCGAAATGTTTACAAGGTATCGTGTACTGAAAATTAATCTTCTTGAAAACGGAGGGCAAAAAAACTTTGGTAGAGATTTTAGCTTCTACTACCTGCTCCAGCTCAGTCGCACTGCTTTATTTGCAAAATAAAGCATTTGTCCTGTTGCTTTTTTGTTATGTTATCTGTCTTTCAAGAAAAAAAAATCCCTTCTAAGGTTGGGGCTGAGGTTGTTTTTAGCTACTGGTAGGATCAGCCTTGCAATTAAGCTGCCAGCAGTTGCTTTAATGTAGCGTCACTTGAATAATCAAGAATTTTCGCTGCACATCTGTGACCTGGCAGATTTGCACCGGCATGCACACAGTCGCCACAATGGTCATCAACTGGTGCTGTCACCAGTCCAGGTAACAGTCTCGAGGAATATAAGTACTATCCGCAACGGGTAAACAGTGCCTCATCAGAACATACTCATCAGAGTCTTCTTCGTGGCTCTTCTGCACTCTTGAGTGCAATTAAGACACACCTTTCCGCTTTTAAATTTGGGCCGCACGTAAGGTAATGGTCTACATCACCGCCCACACCAGGCGCCGCCGTGGGTCAGTGGTTATATTGTTCGGCTGCTCACCCTAACGACGCGCGTTCGATCTCTGCCCCGGAGGTCGCATTTCGATGGAAGTGTGATGCCAGAGGCCCGTCTGGTGCGCGGTGTCAGTGGACGTAAAGAACCACCGGGTAGCCGAAATTATCCGGAGCCGTCCACTGCGGCGTCCCTCCAGGCCTGAGTCACTTTAGGACGTTAAACTCCATAAACCATAAACCATATTAGCACCCACACCACGTGAAGACCGCTGCAGAGATAATGCCAGGCCAGTTCTATGCTTCCACGCAGGGGCACGAGCGAACCCATGCGAATGCAGTACAGTAAAACTACTTGGACTCATTCTGTCTCTTGGTCACACACTGTTGGCTGGGTGGACTATTAAGTGAGTTTAAATGGCTGAGGACCGTTTCTTTGAAGCCTTTCCTGGCATCTAGTGCAAATATTCTGGTGAATTTGCTGACAGCAGTTCATGGACGAGGCTGTCCGCCACCTCATCGTCCAATACGCCTACGTGCCAGGGTACATAATGGAAACGTGTAGGGAAGCCTCTGGCTGTGCAGATTACGCACTGTGCACAGAGAGCTAGGAAACAACACTTCGGTGTGAAACCCACGCTCTAACGCTGTAATGCCCTTCTAGTTCTTGCAAATATGTCATGGCTAAGTGCACTGCAAAAATTTCCCCGTGATGTGCAAGGTAATCGATTTCGAAAGTTGATTTTCATCAGAAAAGTTACGTTGTTTAGTTTAGGCGAAAAAGCTGCGGCCAGGTATACATATTACAAAATACCGCAGAAGCAATGCAACTAAAACGCTATAGGTACTAGCTGGTTATCGTTCCGAGCAACATTATGCGTTATTAAATATGAGCAAGCATGAAGGAATTGGATTAAAATTCGGCATTCTGCATTCCACTGATTGCTTAAAGTTTCCCTCCGAAGTTTCACTCCGAAGCAGTAGCTAATTGAATTTACGATCGCTCGTGTCTTGATAGGCTCCCTTTCATCCGCCTTTTCTTCCGACACTCTGCTTCGTTTTTTGCAGCATCTTTTGGATGGCTACGGTACGCTTTTGAAGAGCTCAATTCACTTTCCATATGCATTTCTTGCCGCGTTAGGGAGTAGCATGAACCAGAAGTTGCCGCATATTCTGGGAGCATTTTGATTCTTCCTTGCATTAGATGATGCCTACATGAGAGAAGCATATGTTCCAATAAGGCGTTCATGCTGCTTTCGCAGAGAAGTCGTTAGATTCACTTTTCTTCCTTCGGAACACTTGCCTTTACTGGCTGTGCATTCATGCGTAGCTGAAATCGATAGCTTTCTCTGAATAATGACTTCTCAGACAGGTCCCCGCCAGAATTTCTCCTCTGAGCTCAGATGAGGCACACCGACTATAAATAGGCGAAAGAGGTCCTAATAAAACAAAAGCACTCTGAGCTTATGACGCATTAGTTTATTATACAGCTCTGTATCCAATATTTGCTATTTGCTATCGATGGTATTAGAAATTCTGTTAGACTCTTATAACACTTAGCCTAGCTTGTAGCTAAAAATCTTGAGCTAGACGGTCACTGTTGCGTAAGGTGCAGACCTTGCTTGAAGCTTCCAGCGCATAATAGCCTCAAGGGATACATTAGCGTCCTAACATTTAAAGCTCCCTGGAGTATATCACTATGGTCGTAGTCATACAACTTCTTTTATGCTTTACTACCAAAGAGAGCTGAGCTTTTCCTGTTACCCTATTAGCCCGATTGCACAAAATTAGGCGCTATATTACGTGGAATGACGAACACACAAAAGACAGTGGAGTACAAAATTGAGCTAGAGTATGTTTAAAATGCCAGAGTGCAGACACTTACCCTTATAGAAAGATTGGCTTGGTTTGGTTTATGGGGTTCAACGTCCCAAAGCGATTCTGGCTATGAGGGATGCCGTAGTGGAGGGCTCCGGAAATTTCGACCACCTGGGGTTCTTTAACGTGCACTGACATCGCAGAGTACACGGGCCTCTAGAATTTCTCCTTCAAAGAAATTCAACCGCCGCGACCGGGATCGAACCCGCGTCTTTCGGGTCACCAGCCGAGCACCATAGCCACTGAGCCACCGCGGCGGCCCTTATAGAAAAAGAAAAAGCAAGTTTCGGCAAGACGTTTCGGTACCCGTACGACAGCCTTGTTCGAAAGAAAATGACACAAGCAGTGACATCAGTTCAAATAGGCTTGAAATTAGCGTATACGGAGCACGCGTATACAGGGGCATGATTTCCATCGCTGAGATTGAAAGTATTACTAGTAGTATGTATGATTAATGACTTTTGATTAAGGCGTCGAAATGACTTCTTATCGCTTTCAAGCATGTCGGCCAAGCCCCATTCAGTGTCGTGGCCCGTTGAAACGGAGTATTCAGCGAAAGCATGAAAATCCACTTTTTTAGTTTCTCTCATTGTTTCTATTCCCTTTCAGAAGCCTCTCAAAGCTATCCCACTCGTCACGGTAGATGCACTGGATGATAGAATATTGTGTGCTGTAAATGGCGCCAGGGCATTTTTCGTTGGGAACAACACCTCTTACACTTATTAGCGCATGTCGCAGTTCTCTTGCCTCAGCATAGGCGGCATGGACTTTGAATGTCCGTGGAATGCGAGTCAAGGCCTCACTGATTTCCGGGTCGTACGGAACAACGGCACGCTTCAGGGTTGCAGTACCAGATAACTGTTTTTCCACAGACGCCACAAAAGAGTGAGGTACTCGTTGCTTGAAAGTTCTGGTCGCACAGTCTCAAAGCCTTGTCTTCAGCAGAGCTGCAGATCCGTGGTGCTCGTTTGAACAAAGCTGTTGAAATTGTTTTGTTGCGGAAGCAACACTACGCTAGATGTGAGCGATTTCGCGGAGCCCCGGAGAGCCCCAACTGCGCGTGCGCGAGGAGCGAGTGTGAGACAGTTACTACGTAATTTGCTTTCCTGAAATAAAATTTTCATTTTCTTCATTACTGCATCTCTTTCTTCTTTCACTCCCACTTCCTCCCTTTCTGTACGGTGCGGTTCAGGTGTCCACGGAGATGACAGAGAATTGCTGCGCCATTTATTTCCTGAAAAAGCGTTGCGTTCAAAGGGCAAGGCATCATGCCGAACGGATGGTGGTGTTCCGTGGACTCCCTGGCAGCGCTACAACACGCTGTCGCGTTCCATTCGTAAAGGCTAAGCTTAAGCGTCGTTAATTAACGGTTAATTAGTATTTAGTCATTAATCAATAATTAGCCATTAATTTGTCATTTGTCATTACTTAGTCTTAATTATGTGTGACGTCATTCAGTGGTGATGTCACCAGTGCCAAAGAGGCAGTCAAAGTGGTGCGGAAAACGCTTTCGCCTCTGCGCACTTTAGACAGTCAAAGTGCCCCCTGAGATGCCTCCGCCGCTGCGACTGCCGCACCGTTGCTTCCGCAATTCTACTCGGGATGGCCATTGGTCAAACCACAGCCAGTTTTTTTTTTTTTTTAGGAAGGAAGGTAGGGGGGATGACCAGGTTGTACAGATCTGTAAAAGAAAAGGAGAGTTAAGAACGACGCAGCGACGAAAATATATATATATTTTTTATTTTTTTTTAAGCGAAAAGCTTCCCTAGGCTCGTCAAAACCGCGCTTCGCGTGAGCCGGAGGCCAGATTTCCCACTTCTGGGCATGCGCAAAACCGAGTGACGTCCTCCTTCGCCTCCGTGCAGGTAGTGTGTGGACGGCCGAACGCCTCCACCGTTATCGTGGTGCTCCCAGTGCCTTGTGCGCGAACTGCGACAGCCATGACGTCAAACCAAGCGTAACTGAACCTTTTCGCTCGTATATCCAAGCTTGACCACAGCTAAGTCATTGTGATTTTTTTCTTTTTATGGGGTATAACGTCCGGAAACTACTAAGGCTATGAGAAACGCCGTAGTGGAGAACTCCGGATAATTCAAGTACCCTGGGTCCTTTAACGTGCCCTGATATTGTCACATTGGTATTAAGCGGTGTCGTCGGATTGGGGACCAAACCCAGACAAGATCAGCCGGGCGGTATTCAACAAGACGCCACCGTAGGTTGTAGCGTTGCGCGTCCGGGCCCCGTTGGTCCTGAATGCGAAGTCGTGCGAGTCGGCGAGCAGCTTCGGCGCGTTGTAAGAAGGATGCAACGTCGTCATTTGGGTGGTCGTCGTCATGGGGCAGCATGGCATCGTGTGTTGTCGTCACCTGACGTCCATAAACGAGGCTAAGCGGTGTCATGTCAGTGGTTTCTTGTACGGCTGTATTATATGCGAACGTGACGTAGGGCAGGGCGTCGTCCCAGGTCTTATGTTCCATGTCCACGTACTCGTATATGGAAAGCATGCCTGCCAGTGTCTTGTTTAGACGTTCCGTCAGTCCGTCAGTTTGGGGATGGTAAGAGGTCGTCCTACGGTGACTGGTGCGACTGAAAACTAGAATATGGTGCAGGAGCTCAGAGGAAAAGGCAGCCCCTCTATCCGTAATCAAAACTTGTGGAACACCATGAAGTAAGACGATTTGATGCACAAAGAACTGGGCTACCTCGATGGCGGTGCTACTCGGAAGAGGTGCTGTCTCTGCTTAACGCGTGAGATATTCAGTGGCTACAATTAATATCACACAGTACATTGGCCTCTACCATTTAGCCTCCATCGAAGTGCGACCTCCACGGCGGGGATCCAACCCTGGTGTTTCGGTCCAGCAGAAATGGGTTTTGCGCTTAGGCAGTGCAGCGGAAGATATCGCAGTCTGACAAAAGGCTGTGCTCAATATACCGCACGTACTTTAAACCATCTCAAAATTTCGTTTTTCTTGTTCACTTTTCTGACAAGGCAATCTAAAATTTTGAAAAATCTACCATTTCTTTATTTTCCCCCGGTTTGTGTTTTCTTGCACATGAATTTCTTGTATTGCAGCATAGAGGTAGACAATATCCTTCACAGGGCATAGCAGAGGCACAGACCAAGATTATCAATCAATAGCCCTAAGGAAAAACCTATTCATCGCCGGCCGTCGTTAACCGTTATGGCTTAGTCATAAAAGCGCGAATCTAGAGAAAATGAGTTTTCGGCAGCGAATGTAATCAAACGAACGCGACTGAATTTCAGGCAAGCAAAAGTTCGTGACCCTAATGACGCGCAAAAGGCGAAAGATCATTTGCGATGGTGCGCGAACTGTCGGGAAAGGATAAAAATTGGCAGTGGCTTAGCTGAGCTGGGCCAGGATATACGTAGAGAGAGCCTGTCATCACTCAGTTTCATTATCCTGTCGTTCCCGGAAAGCGTGTGACAGCCAGCGTGCTAAGACATTGCTGGCAAGAACGTCATGCCACGCCGCTACACGTAGCTCATCTATCGCAGTCGTTCCCGTTTCATACCCTTTCTTCGGCCGTGAGAGCAAATACGTCCATATCAACCTCATCTAAATTACACGCACCGCGACTACAGGGTTTACTGTGCCCTTGGGCAATGAGCCGTTCTCCGCGAAATCATCCCCTGAAACTTGGCTGAAGCCGTTCCGGCCCCTTAAAGCTCTCCCGACTTTTGTTTATTTTGCGAAATTCTTATAGACGAGCTGAAACTAGTCAGCTGAAAGCACGAAGCACTGCTTACAGCTCATGCTGGCTCCGTACCATGAAGTCTCTCGTCCAGGGAGACATTTTAATGGAGAAGCGATAACGTTACTCTGTGACTACAACTTCATTGCCTCGTCAGCGAAGATTGTAATTCGGTAACATATGTGAACGCTTCTTTTTAAAGTTTCTTCCTGCTCTTGCGGGCCTCTTACAGTTTCTCCCATATGGATAGGCCACCGAGTGTTAATCTGTCTCTGAGGAATAACATCAGCAGCACCCCTTCTGTTTATCGTCAATGTAATATTCGGCGGCCGTCATATTTCGCTGAACCTAAAGTTCTTTTTACCCGAGAGAAGGTTATGCAATAGTAAAGTTAACCGCACACCTTAGATGAAGATTCCGTGACTAAACACGCATGAAGAAACTTTACTATGTACCCTGTGCCCTTTAGTTGCATTCACGAACTCATTTGTAATCGGTGTGGCTGATAACCTTTCGTGCGCATTCAATGGTGCGACGAGAACATAGCATGCATTCTGTGTACTTCCACCGCGTGCAGCTCTAAAAGGCTGTCTATGCCGGACGATTGCGCGAAATCTTAATGTATTACTGCGACAGCTACCGTCTCTACCCGGCACCTGACAAGCGGCTGAGTAAGGCGGAGGAGTGAACTCTGCGGCGCCTGCAGACAGGAACTCTTCTCTGTTCTGTCATCGCCAAACACTTTGGTTCGAACACATATGAGCGCTGCCGCACTGTGGAGAGACCTGCGATATCTTTTACATGGTGTGGGCATGTAATCAGAATCCTCACCTTCCCCCACCCCCACCCGAGAGGCATGGGAGACTGGCCTCCTCAACTGCTCCGCACTGGAGTCCCAAAGGGCTCTAGTAAAGCGGGTGCGAGACGGGGCCTCGTCGTGCGGTGTCCCGGACTAAGGATACCGAATATGTAGCGGGGTCTTCTGATCCCCAAACTCTCTCTGAGTATTAAAAACGTTTTTCACCACCACCACTACCACGATCGTCGAATGTCAAGACGTGTCATGGGCGCCGCTCCGTTCTTGAAGTCGGACTTGCAGGTTAGGCTATGACGTTACCGCATGTTATCTCGCTTACTGACTTCGTTTTTTTGTTGTTACCTTTTCCTATTCACTCTTACATACCCACATTCTTTTCCTTCCTCTCTTCCTCCTCCTTTTTTCTGAACTGCATTGTGTTAGTAAAAACAACAGAATGTTGCCCCAGTACCAATACATGAAGACACTCACCTTGAATCAAAATCATAATGGCCTCAACTGGCCATAAGGTTATCGAGCCGTGTTCCCCCTCTGTTCGCCTTTTTTTAAGCTTCGCCTCTCATGTCATGGGGTAAATTCTGGGGGACTTTGGAGGGGCTTTGGATTCGAGCTTGATACGTTGTGCCAAACGCTAACCTCATTGTCCTACTGTGGCGTAAAGCAGTTCTGCTTTTCAAGTGTTAATGTGGATTACAGCGACAGCACCCCCAGGTCTATAACGAGAACTAAAATACGGTATTCACAGGCAGAGAAATATTATTCGTGTAGTTAACTAGAATAGGCAATGCAGCGGGCGGAGATCTTCGCATGACCCCCAGCGCCGTCAACAGCGGCCCACTTTCAACAGTCTTCGAATGCAGCGCCGCTAAAAACGGGTGGCTCGTCACGGCGTTGTAATGTTTGAAACGGGGCCTTTCTTACCCCTAAATCATTGCCAGTCCACTGGCTGTGCCACCAAAAAGAAATTCTTTGGCCTTTCATGGACCAGCTGTGCATTGCAACGCAGTTTTATCAGTTGTTTGCAGATGAAGTCCGCAACGCCATAGTTCAGTGTACTAGAAGGGAAAACGTAGTACACGGCCGAGATTAAGCATAGGACTCCTTACTCTGCCGATGAAGTGCGGAACTATAGTTGCTATGGCGTTGCTGAGTTCATCTCCAAACCGAATTGGTAAACTTCTTGTGCCTCGTGCTTGGCGCATCAAATGAAACATTAGTTCTTTTCGGTTGCTCATGTAGTGGGCTGGCAGTGATTTATACTCATGTAGTGGCTGACAGTGATTTAGACGGACAAAATGCGGCCACTCTAAAACGCTAGAATTCCGTGGTGATCGTGATGATCCATCCGTTTCTGGTAGCGCTGCGATCGAAGAGGCTTGAAAGCGGGCCGCTACTGGCGACGCCGCTGTGGTCACGCGGAGATCATCGCCGGCTACACTTTCTATCTTAGTTCACTTTAGCCGCAGGAAAGCATCAATACGGGGCTACCGCAACGCCGACGCTTCGGTCCCCAGTGGTGGCGTAAGGCGCCCAATGTGTAATCTCCGCCGCGCGCTACCCAGCCTACTTCTTAGTACACTGTCATATTGGAACCGAAAAGAAAACAAAGTAGGGAATATGTAGGTTCTTTAACACTTCTTTGTTGCTACCCAGTCTTCCAAACCCCTTCATAACATTCAACTATTTGTCGGGCGTATACGCTTTTTCGCAGGAAATATCCCTGGTGAAAAAAGCAGTGCTTGTGATCGTCATCTCATAAAATAACGCAGTACAATACAGAGCTTAAACCGGGAGCAGTTTAAAAAAAAACCTATCCACTGTTTTCCCGTCTAAAAAGGTTTCGTCCATGATTAAACCTCTTACTAAAGATTATAACGACAGAGAAGGTGGGTCCAATTTATGTTTCACAGGGTAAATAGGAACATATGCCTCTAGTTACAATTTTGTTCATATTTATTGTATTTCCCAGAGTGCGCAATAATTGGGATGCAAGGAGGGTGCCCTTACTTTTCGACTATTCGCTTTGTGTTGTGTTTTCCTGGCTGCCTCTCGAGGCCCCGTGTAAGCGTGGCATATTTGACTGCGTTTATTACTGAGCCAGTGCTACAGTTTGCCCAAATCATCAAAATGATTTCAAGTCTCGCTCGGAAAATACACACCTCATTAGTTTAATGAAGACCCTCGTGCATACGCTTTTGTAATGAGGTACCCTTTCACCTTCCTTTCGATATTCAAGAACCTCTTAAATGCTCAAACCTGCAAAACTCCTCTACGTTTCCACATTGTTTTGAGAAAGAATAAACGCTGAAATTTCACGTCAAGTTTCGTTGTATCGTTGAGTAGTTTTTTCTTCTCTTTTTTTATTTTTCATTTAAATTGTTTTCGCGCTTCTCCTACCGCAAGGGCATTCAACAAGAAAACAAAGTAGATAACTTCCCTTTTTTTTGTTAGCTTTCTTTTTATTACGACTTATCCCCTCCCCCTTCGCACAACTACCTGTTCTCCTGCTCTTTTATCCTTGCAGGAGGAGCAAAGCTAGCCTTTTCTTTAATTTAGGGGCCGTAGGGTAAGCTTATGCGAAGCCTTGTTCCTAAGGGAAGTGCGAGGCATCCCAGAGCACGGTGTGCACAGTCTTTGTCTTGATAAGTGCTTGAAAAGACACTAAATGCGCTTGGTTTCAGGAGTGTCAGCACAAAGAGGCTCCTGCCTCCATCAATGATCATGGCTATTTGAAAAGGTTTAAAAGGATGAATGCTATTTCATAGGCGGTGAGCGAGCGAGTCGAATATGTTTCAAGAATATAAGGTTTTGCTGCCTGTAACTTTTCAACGCAGCGTAATGTTCGGTAACACTGGCGTCCGCGCATGGCCGGGACCGTAAGCCCATTCACCGGGAGAATTCACCGCAACTTATCTGCCTGAATGTCTAGTTTTGAAAGCTCTTCAAAAATAGTTATCAACGTACAAAGAACGAAAACCAGAAGTAGGACTTTCTCTGTGCCCAACACTTGGCCCAGTGTGCATGCATAGCATAGCATGCTGAAATTCCAAACGTTCCGGATGGACCACAGGGCACTGGCACGTTTTCGTTCTTGCTCCCATAAGTCAGAGGTGTCTGAAGGTAATCAAGTGAGTAATTATTCGATAAAGCCCACCTATCCTGAGCCATGTGGCTGGAACAAAAACCTAAAAAGTTTTTTAGACCCCGTAGTTGAGGAAAAAAATCTTCATCCTGCTAATGAAGCAGAGGTCATCTCTAGTCCGGGGCACATGCTCTGTTAACTAAGCTAACCAGGCGGCTAACCTATGGCAGCGCGAGGGCGCATTGATCAATCAAAGTGGGAACAATTTTCATTTCGTGAGCAGAGTGAATCTCTAAGAGTATTCACCGGGCTCAAACCGTGGACACGGGCAAATTTTCTTTTAATTGCAAAAATGCGCAATAAGCTATGTTCCTCTCCCATCTAACCGTTAACCTGAGCTCCTGAAGTTGGTAATGGACACTTGCTCTCTTGATTATAATTCATTCCACAGTTGGAAATTGTTCGATACACATTCAGCTCACATCAGCAAATCGTACTGCGTTTTATGTTGTCGTTTAGCCTTACTATGCGTATTACGCCATCTAAGAAAAATTTAACGGCGCAGGACTCTGTATTAATTATTTGTCAATCTTATAACTCGATCTAAAAGTGATAGCTTTTCGACGGGCAGATGTTTGCTTAATCATAATACTTCGATCATTATAACTCGATACAAAGGTGATAGATAGCCTTCCTAAGCCTTAATGTTTAATTCCATGTAATCTGACGCTCCGATTTCTGTCTCATCGAGCACTGATTCTTTTTACCCGAGATAGGCACAGAGAAATAAGCTGCAGCTGAATACTACCATTCTGGCTGCATCATCTTTGACGCATAGTGTAAAAATGAGCATAATTTCTAGCTCTCCTCGCAGAACTGGTATCATTTCAGCCGCGGACTTCTAGAAACGACCTTTTCGAACGTGTCAAAATAAGGTGTCAATTTCCAGAGGTGCAGCAGGCTTGCTGAGAGATGTTTATGCAAGAGCTTGTCAGGAGGACTGTTTTCCTGGCCCGAGATGGCACATCTCGTCGTTACTTCGCCAGTGTGTGCCTAGTGCGCCCCCGCCATAGGCAGGCCAGCCTTATGCTCAGGGTGGAAGGAAATGACTTACCTTATGGTCAAGGCTTCGGACTTAGTCGCGGTGCTCGGGTCTCAATCAACCTGGTAGATGGATCCATCAGCACCATTTCCGTGGACACGGTGCCATGGCTGCACTTCGTTTTTTGGTCAAGCTCCCCTTTCACTTTGGGACGCCTTGCTGCTGAAATGAAGCTGTGATTAAATGTTCTCCCTTTTTTTTCTCTTTTTTATTCTTTCCTGTGTGCACTCATTCGTCGAGCAGAAAGAAAGGCGGCACCCATTCCGGAAGGAACACATCCGCTCCTTACTCCCCCCCCTGTAGAAAAAAAAAAGCGTTTTTCTGAGTTACCCTCTAACGTACCCGCCTCTTCGGTGCATTCTGCACTCGTGCCAGCTTTCCGGATCATCGTTACGTTTCTTTAGAAATTCAGAGTGCTTCGAAAAGTATCATCAATCCTTTCTGGAGCGCCCGTTTGTCTCTTGGCTAAGCACTATGGAACATTGTGCCTTGCATAGCAGACCGCTATCAAAAGTAAAGTCTATACGGGCTACTCTGCCATTCCATACTCTATGAACCTTTGCTGGCAGTTCACCGATTCCTTTTTTATCGGTAAGTGTGTACAATGTGGCCACTTTTGACATTTTACACCAAACTACACCGGGCACATTTCTATTCCTATTGACGCTGTCGAAGTACAACGCTCCTATATTCGTGTAAATAGTTTTTGGCACCCCTTGCTGCAGTAACGCTGACTTAGCTATGACGCGGTGCATTTTTCACTAATGCTTTTATACAGGACACGATAAGCCTTACTGCGCGGTAACGTTTACTGACATTGCAGACAACCTTTCGCTTGCGTTCTTATAGAAACAACCAACTTGCGACTGCCATCTCTCCGCATTGCGAGGGCGAAGAAACGCAGAATAATCACTCGAACAAACAAGGCTGTCAGCTTCTCTGTTCATTTTTTAAAGGTGCTTTGAATGTGTTCAAGCGTATTGTCACGACCAGAAGAGCCGCGAAGGTAGGCGTCGGCAAGAACCCAAGACTGGGAGCCTTCTTTTAATTATAGAGCCAGCTTCCACGACACCAAAACAGAACAAGCGCGCCGCGAGAGGCCACCGCCGCTTCGTCGTCGTCTTCGATTCAGCGCGGAGGCCGCGCGGCGCGTTAGGCGCGTGGCATTATTCCCCCCCGCGAAAGCAAACATCGTCTCGATGTGGAATGGGGTATGTACAGTGAGAGGAGGAGGAGAGAAAAACAAAAGAATAGGGGTGAGGTGAACTATACAACGTGCGCTAAATGAAATGCGGCGAGAGTCAAGGTCACACGTGGGGTAAGGGGAAAAAGGTAAGAAACACAGCGTGAACGCAGCGCTCAGTCACGCGAAAAGTACGGCTTTAAGCGCACTACATGCACAATTTCAGGCCGTTGACGCTGAGGGCCGACGATCAGAGTTCCGTGGGGTACAACTTCGTAGTTGACGCTGTTCAGGCGGCGCAGGACTCTGTACGGGCCAAAGTACCTATTTATAAACTTTTCGCACAATCCCTTGCGGCGCACGGGTGTCCACACCCATACGTGGTCGCCGGGCTCGTAGTGCACGTCCCTGTGCCGAAGGTTATAGTGTCGGGCATCGGCGGATTGCTGGTCCTTGATGTGCAAGCGGGCCAGCTGACGGGCCTGCTCTGCTTGTTCCACGAAGTGGCCTGCTTCAGGGGGGAGCTCTGCGCCGCCATACGGCAGCATGGCGTCTAGCATCATGCGGACCTCTCTGCCATACACGAGACGGAACGGGGTGAACTGGGTGGTTTCCTGCGTCGCGGTATTATATGCGAAGGTGACGTACGGCAAGACCTCATCCCAGGTTTTGTGTTCAACGTCGACGTACATCGAGATCATGTCCGCCAATGTTTTGTTGAGCCGTTCCGTTAGACCATTGGTTTGGGGATGATACGCTGTTGTTGGTCGATGCGCAGTATGGCTAAGCGTTAAGACGTCGCGTAGAAGTCGGGCTGTAAACGCCTTGCCTCGGTCAGTAATGACGGCCGATGGGGCGCCGTGTCTAAGCACGATGTCGTGCATAAAGAAGTGGGCAACTTCGGCGGCAGTACCTCGAGCAAGGGCCTTTGTTTCAGCGTAGCGGGTCAAGTAGTCTGTGGCGACTACGATCCACTTGTGGCCGGACGACGAGAGAGGAAATGGCCCCAGAAGGTCCATGCCGACTTTGTCGAATGGTATTTGTGGTGGCTCGATGCACTGAAGCAGTCCAGGAGGCTTGAGCGCGGGTTTTTTCCACCGCTGGCATTGCCGGCATGTCCGGACATAATGCTTGACACTTGAAGTTAGGTTGGGCCAGTAATATTTCTTCCGGATTCGGGATAAGGTCCGTGTAACTCCAAGGTGGCCGGAAGTCGGTTCATCATGGCAGGCAAGGAGGACTTCATCCCGGAGATCGGACGGTATGACGAGCAGGTAAGTTGTCGGACTTGAAGTAGAGTTCTTTTTATAAAGAACGCGTGGCAGTATATATAATTTCAGCCTGGTGGTCACATCTTCAGAAAGCGTACGAGACTGGTGCAAAGAAGACCGTACGCGCTAGCTCTCCAGTAACCCGAGCTTCTGACGGATCAACCGGTAATCTGAGAGCTTGAAAGTAATATAACTACATAGGAATATGACATAAAAATTGCTCATAAATTTTTGCTTTCGTAACAGAGATACGATATGTGAACTGCGGCCTAGCGGGTCACTACATTTTTCGACCACCTGGCATTGTTCTAAGCGGACTGACATGTCAGCACAGGGCATCTTTTGCAGTTCAAACCCACCGAAATCAGCCCCCTGCGGAGAGTACCGGACCCCGAGAATTCATTCTCAGCAGCTTCCAAAAGCAATGTTCTCGCCTACACTTAAAGAAATTTTGCCTCCTGCCGCGGTGACTCACTGATCATAGCCACAGAGCCATGGGAAGCATTAGTGGCTACTGTTCTTCCGGCCCAATGCAGCTCAGATGAGCAGTAGCCAGTCATGGTCAAGTTTTAAAACAAGTTTACTGGCAAGCGTTCCTGCCCTTGTGCCCCACTGATAAAGCCGTAAGGGAGAGGTCCTCCTTCTTAGACGCGACATGAAAAAATGCCGTCGTGCAAATTGTGGCATTCAGCCCATGAATTCACCGCATAAACTTGAGAAAAGTTATGCTTGTTCTCACTGCGTGACAACTCAAGACTTTTCATTCGTAATAAGTTACTGGTTAGGCAGTAGAAACGTACTTCACGATTTCTATTGTGTCAAGGTGTGATCACTTTCAATGTATTTCTCAGTCGCCGAGTAAAAGCTCGCTAACATGCAGAAAACATCTGTTCCAACCTCCTAGGAAGAAAACTTGTCAGCAAATGATGCAGAAAAACAGGGTACAAAGTCTAGGAATTTGCTGTTCTTACTCCGAAAGGATAAGGCAGAGGCTTGGGCAAGTTGGTACATCGTATGTAAGTAACATCATATGTAAGTACATCATATGTTATTCTTCCTTCGTCCCGTGTCTAGCGCTGTGTTACTTACATATTCAGAAAGGATACCCCTTTCACGAGAAACAAAAATGGAAATAAAGCATTGCAAAAACCTGTACGCATCCTCGCAACAGAAAGAACAGGTGTGCCACTCTCAAAAAAAATTTTGCGAGGCCTACCGATCTTAAAAAAGCTCAAATACCTTCCACTCGAGGCGTTTTTTGTTTTGGCAGCATCAGCCCCAGAAAGCGTGGTTGGCCATTTATCTTCGAAAATATTATATATGCATGGCGACGCGTCTAAGAAAAATGATCCCTGAAACACGCTTGCCATGCACCAGATTTGGCCATCTTTCAAGGCACCTGAAAGTTTTGCGCGGCGCATGCACTCTGCGAAATCAAAGTTTTCGATTACTTCTAAGTGCACTCCAAGCGATAGCGACGCCCCACCGCGCATCTAGGTTTGTCAAGCGTACTTCTGAACTTCTCTACAAGTGTCAAATGCAATGGCATCAAGACACCGAATGAAATACGTGCGAAACAGGTTTATGCAATGGCATGGGGCATCCAGCATCATTACGCCGCTCCTGGACTTTGGAAGACGCCGCAATGGAGAGTTCCGAATTTGCGTAGGGCACCTATTGATCTGAAATATGCCTTGAAAAAGTACACGGTACCTTCAATTTGGCACCACGTCTCCATCGAAAGCGCACAACGTGTGTTTCTATGTCGTCGTCATTATGAGACCTTTGTCCTGTTTGCGTAAATAGGATCGTCAGGGCCGGCATTTGATCTAACGAACTCTTGCTCAGCACCGTATATTCTTAGTCATTTCGCTACCACGTCGAATGAAATGAAGTATGCTTAGATACATATTTTCAGAGTGACACTTTTGCAAAGGTATATAGATCTGCGGATGTTGTTTTTTTATTCCAACCAGAAAACAGAGAAGAAAGATCGGAGAGGCTGGGATACCAATCAAGGAGCGTCCCAGTTGTCTATACGGCAGCGGTTAGGGCAAAGAACTACAGAAATAGAAAGAGTCATGCAAAAAAATACGCACGAAGGAGTAAATCGAGCTGTACGGGACGAAAAAAAATTGTTCATATGACCCCCCCCCCTCCCCCCTTGACATTAACCTACGCACAATATCCGAACTACACTCAAGACTTTACCGGTTCATACGCATTGTTCTCGAAAACAATTATAATAACAAAATAGTATGATAAACATTTTAACGCGAAAGCCTTTCTTGGCTCATGAGTGGTGTGGACGGAAGCTCTAGACAGAGGCTATCCGCAAAAGTGTCACGAACTGTCAGTCAAAAGGTCGTGGGTTGGAGTCCCGTAAATATCTTGGGCTCCAGTCTTGTGAACATCGTGGGTTCCGGTCCTGCAATGGTCTCTTTTTTTCTACCTTGAATTGAACCAGTTCTTGCCGTCTTCGTTTTTTACTTCCCCTTTAAAGTTATTTATTTGTCTGTCCTGGTCTCCTGCAAACTTCCTGGTTAGTTTTCTAGCATTTCTCAAAACTCTGACTCAACGCACTTTTCGTGTAAGTATTTAAATGGCTTAGCTGCCCACCTGCAATTGTCAATATTCCTCAGGTGTTATTCATATACTACGGACATATCAAACGCCGCCACGCGATGCCGGTAGGCTTGGTGCATGGTCACCAAATCAATGTGACTCTCTCCTTTCTAAGAAATGATTTCTCGTCAACAACCAAATGTGACTTTCAATTTTTTTATAATTGAAACTGAATAAGTGGATTGGCCATTTGTCTGTTTTTTTTGTTTTTTGTTTTAGTGCGCTATTACCCACATGGCAGTTTTGAGCCGTCGAAGGGGTCGGTTTTGCAGCAATAAAGATATTTATAGTTAAAGAAAACATCGCTAGGGCAGTTTTCAACATTAACGCAAAAATGCTACCACAAAGTGTCAGAAAACTCTACAAAAAGTTCTCACTTAAAGTTTTGCCTTAATGTTTTCTGTGAAAATTAAGAAAACTTCGAAATTTTCCTTGCGTTAAGCGCATATATCTTGAACCACATAGGCGTCATCGACGTTTTATCTTGCGGGGCATGTCAGAATATTTCAGTACCTGCCTATGTGCCGAGATAAATTTTTTCGGATAGAAACGGCTCCTGAACAGTAATTTTGTAAAAATACCCTTATTCAAAGATATTTTTACGCCTCGATATTTGGAGAAAAAGATTCCTTTTCTTCGAAAGAACGCCTCAACACTTGTGTTTATACTTATCTTAACTGATAAAGTTTTTTTTAGCCAAATCTTATATGTCAAGGAATAAACGCATCTTTTTTAGGGTGTAAAGACCCCTTTTTAAAAGCTCTGTTTCTAATAAGATTGATCTTTTTTTTTCTTAGAACGCGGTGCCATATCCACACAGGCCAACTTCTATTTGCCCTCAGTGTTCCTTTAATTATTAGGGCAAAGAAATATGTCCCTTTAGTTTTATGTTTGCGTACACTTCTTACGCCTTTGCGACCTACAAGTAAGAAGAGTAAGAAGTTACTTCTACCTTGGCGATCACACTGTCTAATCTGTAAGTCGGCAGGAACCATAGACCACGTTTTTTTGCGTTGTTGGGAGGGGGTATACTTTTGGGATATCTTGCAAAGAAAAATAAAGAAGGAATTTCCGCCAGACTCGCATAGTGTTAGGTACTTACTTGTATATTGTGAAGATGTGATGCCATATAACTTAATTATGCTAACGGGCCTCCGCTGCATTTCTCGTTACAGAATGGCTGGATACCATTGTGATTCTGATGCACGACCCGCATGGATTTATTTTTGGGAGTGTATGCATCGGTTTATTGAATTGCCGAAATTTTCTCCCGGAGCTCAGGAGCAGCTCGCAAGACTGGAGCCCTTAGTGGAGTTGAGAGAATTTTAACATGACGAAGCCATTTCACCAGGCAGATATTGTTGCTACAGTTTGGTTTTTGTGACCTGTAAGCTTTTGTTCTTGTACATTGCGGCCGTCGCCTAAGTTGGGCAATAAAGAAAAAAAAGCGGTACCGCAGATGGTAGAGCACTGGACGCGAAATTCGGAGGGTGTGAGTTCAAATCTCACCGGCGCCATGTAGTTGGTTTTTCCTATGCTTTCTAATCGACTATCTTTAAGCGCTAAAATAATAACGCCGATAAACTCCCATTCATAAACGATACGAATTAAAAATTAAACAGAAACATTCCCTATGCTCCTCGTTTTCGGTGATAGTTAGCTCCGTCACCTTGACTAGGGCCATTATGGAATGTGCACGATGGATTTAAATCTGAATCCCACACCAGCTTGCGCTTTTCGAGCAACCTAGTAAAACATAAAATATTTATCTCGCCCATGGAACACACCTCTCTAAAGGAGGTGCCAGATATGGGAGGTATTAACTCATATTCCCTGTCATTGTTTTAAATGACACGTCTTGCACATTGCAATTTTTGATGTTGCAATAAAATAGGTGAAAACATTCAGCTCGGAATAATGCGCTGTTGTATGCGCCATGACAGATACGAGTTAATTTCTGAAACAGGCAAATGAGCAACAAGTGTTCAACTCCATCATTCGTGCACCGTCACTTCTACAAAATTAGTGCGTCGATACGCGCTGGCTACCGCAAGTCGGCATCACTCCATTTTAAGGCGAAAGCCTGTAATGGCTCATGCTCGCGGTCGCGTTCATCCGTTCGCTGGAATCATGCAGACTGTGGCCTCTCATCCGTTCAGCGGCGCAATTTACTCCCCCCCTTAGCAACCGGCGCGCCGGTGCGGGGCGCAGCTGTGCATAGCAACCGTGACGTCACACAGTAGCGGTAGAACGAGCACGCGTGCGTCGGCGGTGGCAGCTGCACCGCCGCTCCTTCGCCAGACGTCTCGTTGCAGTCGAGTGAGTGAGACGCATGGCTCCGAAGTGGACCAGTGATTCCGCGCCAAGCGGTTCGGGGAAGCGACAGCGGACGCCGGATTCAAGCAGTGAGTTGACCACAAGGCTTTCGGCAAGCACACGTTAGAATTTCCAAAGTGTCTTCGGTAATTTTATGCTCTTTTCTGGCGATTTAAGGCGGAGCTCCTTATAGGGTCAGTCTACTGAATTTTATCGGCCATATTTTCTTTGCGGCAACGGATAGCTCTTTACTCAAATTACCGTTTAGCCAGTTGTGGTGCAAAGAAGTGCGGTAGAACATTTTAAAATAGAATTTACTGATATGGGAACAAATCTGTATGAGATGGTAGTCTCATCTGGCAGCCATCTGGATTTCCGCCGCGCGACGACAAACATGGCGGCCGCCCGTCGAAGCCAACGTTGGTCGAAACCGGACCTCTCGCTTCGGACTGAATTCTCGTTGTTGCTGCCTTTTTCAGTGCGTTCACTGGCCATAAATGGAGCGCCGGTCTTTCGCTTCGTATCATCTCGCCTATAAGAAAACGTATAAGTGATAAATTTGCTTTATTTTAATAATTAGAGTGACGATTCTGCCGCTTCTAGGCTTAAGTGGTGAGTCGGTTTGTTGAAAGCAATGGTTCCCGTCCTGACAACCAGATGGCGCCACTATAGGCTGAGTTTGTTTATGCGTCTCTGCTAGCATACGCTGAACTAAAAGTGGGAATGTGCCTGCGTCTAGAGTATGTGTAACTATAAATATTCATGTGATTTAAAGAAAAAGCGAGCGGTACGTCTTCTACAGTATACTAGAACAAAACGTACGTTTCTGTGACATTGGGGCATAATAACGGTACGTAGTATATTCACTTATGCTTCTACAAAAAAAAGACTACCACCTGCAGCAACAAAATTAACGTTTGGGGTCGCCACCATGCATTTTTAAGCGACTTTTAACGCCGAAATAAAATATAAATTCCTGCCTAAACCGGGAGCAGATCCCTCGTTATTGATGTTATAGGGTGCCAACTACCAGAATATGCCATTATTTATACACTCATCTCGGTGAGTAGACTGACCCTTTAAGGCCACAAGGTAGGCTACAATTGAAAAAAAGAATCAATTTCTCGTTTTCGAATTCCTGGTCCTTCCTCGACAATATGCAGTGCCCCACATACTTCTCCGCATTTTTATTGTTCCAAAACAATCAATTTTTCGGAACCATATAGCGAACGGCAGCGTTATATTTTTTAGGCTCAATACAACCTCGATGTCAGTCACGTTTCGGCCCCAAGCGAAACTTATACAGAATCGAAACTATACTTTTCTCAGAGCTTAGCGTATCGTAAAATGCAGTTCGTCAACAAGAACGGCGCATGGTATTATTTATTGAATCCTGGTGGCTTCTATAGAGCGTTGTTTTTCCCGCGCATGAGACACAACCTTAGAGACACTCAAAATCGCAACCTTCGCTGCTGCTTTAACGTTCAATGAAGGCTGCGTGACCAGCGTTAACGTCCTGGAGGCGTTTGGAATATCGCCAGGACGCAACACTGTGATGTGGTTAGGTGAGATGGACAGCCTGCGAGGGTACTTCGCGAAGAGAGATGCAGAAAGAATGACGAAAGAAGCCAGGAAAGCAAAAAAAAAAAAAAGCAATGAAGCGACAAGCTGACTGTAGGGAAGACTACTTGGCGGGGGGCTATTAAATAAATTCTTCCGTGCCTCCTGCAAGACAGCAAAAATGAAATATACGTGTTTTTATCTTTAAATCTCAATATCTCGAAATGAGTGTTTGTTACGTTTGTCCCTTTATTATAAAATCCAGAAAAAGCAGAACGCTAATTTTTTTGCTCCACAAGGTAAACAGCAGCGCCACACCACTGAACTAGGATTATTGCTATATGCATAATATTTGACTTTTGAAAAACGAATTTCCTGTGAAAAAACAACAAAAACTGATGCTTTCGGAAATAAATTGCGGATATTTTCTTAAATGATGCAGAATAATACTCCTAGTTCAGTGGCATGACGACATAAGCACGAGTCAAACAAAACAAAGACCGAAAAGCTAAGTGCATTAGTTGCTCAGAAAATGGGTCATACATATGCCCTAAAATACATAGGATGTATAGGGCCAGCCCTGTGTCCTTAAATATATGACGTAATACCTTTACTGGATTAATGCCCATGTATGCAGAATTGGTCATTCTGTGCTTAACATTCATAGACATCGACGAGTCCTCATACTACTCCCAGCACAGTGGCGCAGCGGTTAAGTGATGCGCCATTGCAATGGCAGGTGGCTGTTCCTATCACTGCTACCCGCAGGGATTAATTGTGCTACCGATGTTGCTCTTCCCGAGCAACCTCTCGCGCAGCTGGCGCAACGCTCCTCCGAACTTACCCGAGCTTACTCGAATTCCACGGGTAGGCTCGAGTAGTAAGTCGGGTTGCTTGGCAACGGCACAAGATCGTACGTACGGTGAACATACGTGCGTACGGGTACAAGATTCTTGGTCGGTGTCGTTGAGGGTATGGGCGCTTTCGCACTAAAAGGCTACCCCGGGCTGCTCGTTAGATGGAGACACGGGCAGTAATCTACGACATCTCATTACCAAAAGTTTGTATGTAACGGATTTCTATGGAAGCAGACCTTTACAGAAAGAACGTTTGATCGCATCATGTGATGGGTAACTTAAGGCAGCTTCCCTCGACGAAGAAGTACAGTGGAAATAGGAAATATAGTTGTAAAAAATACTTCCAACATTAACTTCGCAGTGCCCAAGAAGCGCTCTTAAAGTGAGTGAAGTTCCATTCGAGGAATTGCCGCTTTTTCAGGGAGCCTGAAGGGCGAAATCTGGCTGAAAGGGAGCTTTTACGGAGTTGCAGAGAATAGTAAGGAGCTAAAATTTGTTCCTTTTTCCAAAGTTGTGCATTTTTCAAACTTCTGAAGTGGAATAGAGCCTTAAATCAGGATTATCAGGTCTAATGAAGGGAATTTTCACATCACATATGGCATAGAACACCTGTTCTCACAAGTGGCATTCACTGCAGTCAAATACCGACGAACGGGAATGTTCGGCTCACCGAAAAGACGCATATCGCACCCCTTGTGGAAATAACGGCGCGAGTTGAACGAAGCTAATGCCAGCACTCTCATCTCCTTTCCCGGGAACGGAAGCTCCAGAGGAGATCAGCGAACGAGCAAACTGGCACCGTTCGCGTACTCGCCCGCACGCACACAAGGACGTGTCTTCCGTTTGACCGAACTGGTGCAGGCACGTAGAATCAATCCACGGACTCTCGCTTTATCCCGGATCTTTGCTGCTTCAGAAGATGTGGACACGTCGAGAGGTGCTTAGCGGGCGGCTAACCGACTCGGGTATTGATGTAAGCGCCACGACCTTGTCGTGTTCTATGTCCTCCGCAGGGATTATTATCAGACAGGAAGCGAGGCTTTCTCTTATCGTCATGCCGCTGCAGCTTCACACATCTGACTTACATGGCCGTCTAGTAATCTGCTAAGACTGCCATATTTTCGACGCTAAGAAAAATAACTATTTCGGGACAAAAGCAGCATCCGCGCAGCCTCTGCATTTAGGGTAGTACAGTGCACGCGACAATTTTACCTGCAGTTCCTGTTTAAATTTTCGTTCTGTAACTATTCCAGGGTACAGTCTATTGAATCTTCTGCCTCCGGTTTAGATATATGAAAAGAAAATTAGCTCGCATATATCAGCATAAGAATCTTTTCACTGGATGGCCTATTCAATACGTCAAGCTAGAAAATAGTCCTGCGAGTTTGAATCTGCCTTCCTATATGACCTGGGAACAATTGATTCCAGACTACGGGTTTTGCTACTAGGGTCATCGAAACTGTTTGCTTTAAGCTTTTAAATCATTTGCTTTAAGCACTATTTATTCATTTACTTATCACTTTACCCACAGCGTCACAAAGGACATTACAGTGTGGGGGGAGGTAGTATGTTCAGTCTTGTGGAAATACGGATTACCACAGAATCACAAACACCTTTAGATCTTTTCATAACAAACTTCAAAACATAAAGCTTGAAACCTGGCACCATCTTTTATGCTCTGAGTGATCACACGCCAACATTCATATCTGTCAATCTCAGTCCGAATTCTCATCGACAACCTGATCAAACGTCATTTTATCGACTTATAAATGATCACACGTTATGCGAATTCAAGGAAGGTTTATCTATTGTTAACTAGGAACATATTTTTGAGTAAAGCGAACCTGATGAAGCATACAAAAATTTTTTAGAGATACTGACATTTATAATACAGTCTAGCCCGGTTATAACGAAGTCGGCGGGAATGGGAAATCACTTCGCTATATCCGCTATTTCGTTATATTGACACGAGGATTGGACGTAGAAGAGGAAAAAGATCGCAGCCGCAAGAAGTAGACGACGCTGAAGTGGAGGTCCGTTTCTCTGGTGCCCTCGTTCAGCCGCTGCAGTTACTTTTCAGTGTAGCAACTGTTACACATCTGGTGGAGCAGTGCTGGGTACGCTTCCCGACCTGCGTACGCCTACGAGATAAAGACGGAACTCACACCGGTCCATCAGCGCCCAAGCCGCCGCCTCCGCAGTGAGTCGCCTGAGTTCGGGCCTCTTGCCAACCCGACGAGGATGACGCAGCCTCGACCGGCGGTCCCACCGGAAATGGCCACAGACAGTAGGTCCCCGGCGCCCATCCTCTACCACACGCCGCGAACACCGCCATCTTTTCACGGTGACGTGTACGAAGATGCGGAAGACTGGCTAGACACCTTCGAGCGGGTCGCCCGCTACAACGGCTGGAGCGACGACCGTAAGCTGCATAACGTGTATTTTGCGCTCGAGGACTCCGCTAGGACATGGTACGAGAACCACGAGAGCAACCTGTCCACCTGGGAGGCATTTCGCCAAAATCTCCTAGCTACATTCCCCAACGCAGACCGCCGGGAGAAAGCTGAAGCTGCGCTTCGCTCCCGTAACCAGCGGACTAACGAAAGCGTCCGCGTGTATGTGGAGGACATGACACGCCTCTTCAAGCGTGCTGACCCATCCATGGCGGAGGAGACGAAGCTTCGCCACCTCATGCGCGGGGTCAAGCAGGAGCTTTTCGCCGGTCTTGTGCGCAGTCCACCGCGTACTGTTGCCGAATTCCTCACGGAAGCGACTACAATGGAGACGACGCTCCTGCAACGAGCCCGGCAGTACAATCGGGATGTAAGCACGCTTGGGCCCGCTGTTTCTTCGATGCCGCTAGGGAGTGATGCGGCCGTTTTACGGGACCTAATCAGGTCGATCGTCAGGGAGGAATTACAAGCCCTCCAGCTGCCTCCCAGCGCGCCGTCTGTTACATCGCTGTCTGAAGTCGTCCGGGACGAGGTGCGCCTAGCAGCACAGCAGCAACAACTGCCTGAGATCCCAAGACAGACTGAGGTCAGACCTACCTATGCGTCTGTCCTCTGCCGGGCCCCAACGTCAGGCTACGACGTGAATACCGCGACTCACGCAGCGCAGCCGTCTGGTCTTTCCCGTGTGCCTGATCGACCAGCTTACCAGCGGCCACGGAAGTGTGATGTGTGGCGTGCACCGGACCGGCGGCCCCTTTGCTACCACTGTGGTGAGGCGGGACATCTTTACAGGGCCTGCCCGTACCGCCGAGTGGGTCTGCGTGGTTTCGCGCCCGACGACCCTTGCCCCCGGAATGGCGAACGACCATTCGAAATTGAAGCTCATCTGTCGGCCCGTCAGAGGCCTGGGACATACGGTCGCTACGATCCTAGGTCGTCATCTCCGCTGCGTTACCGTTCCCCAAGCCCTCGCCGAGACGCCGGCTACCCTGAGCGGCGTTCTCCCAGTCCACATCGGGAAAACTAATTCCAGCGGTCTCCGGAGGCAAGGCCGCTGCTGTCGGGAAAACTGAAGATCCTCCGCCGCCGATATACCGATACGCTGATTCCTCACCGGGGCAGGGTAGCGACAGCATCCGACGCGCTACTTCTGATTTGTGTGTGACGATTGACGGAACTGACACCATCGCTTTACTTGATACTGGTGCTGACTATTCAGTGATGAGCCACACCCTCGCCCAGGAATTGAGCAAAGTTTTGACACCATGGTTGGGCCCTAGCATTCGCACAGCTGGAGGTCACCTCATTAGCCCGGCCGGAAGGTGCACAGCCCGAGTCTGCATCCGCGGTTTCGTCTACGTGGGTGAATTCGTCGTCTTGAGCGAGTGTTCGAGAGATTTGATTCTGGGCCTCGACTTTCTACAGGCAAACGGTGCTGTGATCGATCTACACGAGGCGCGAGTCAGATTTTCGACGAAGCAAGCCGTGGCGCAGAGTGACACAGAAGGCCCAGGAGTCAACGCTCTGCGTATAGTCGAAGACGGCGTAATGCTGCCACCACGGTCCAGTGTACTGGTGTTAGTGAGGAACGACTCGTTTCACGACTACGAAGGTATTGCGGACAGTCACTCTTCGCTGCTGCTCGAGAAGGGTGTGGCTATCGCGCGCGGTCTTGTCGAACTGAATGACGGCTGTGCGACAGTTTTTCTGACGAATTTCACGAATGAAATTCAGCACCTCGCCAAGGGAACGGCCGTCGCCTTTCTCGACGACGTGGATAGGTTGCCGAATCTGTGCCCCGTACAGGTGAATCTTCACGACGATGCCGCACCAAGTAACGCCCTTCAGAAGGTTAAAATCAACCCGGAGTTGTCACCTCATCAGAAGAACCTTCTGTCGTCGCTGCTACTTGATTTTAAAGATTGCTTCGCGGCGAGCTCCAAGGTCGGACGTACACCGGTAGCCAAGCATCGCATTGTCACCGATTCGACTACGCCACCAGTTTGTCAGCGTCCATACCGCGTTTCGCCTAAAGAGCGCGAAGCTATTAGAACGCAAGTCGATGAAATGCTTGCAGACGATGTTATACAGCCGTCAACAAGTCCGTGGGCGTCGCCGGTGGTCCTGGTGAAAAAGAAAGACAACACGTTGCGATTCTGTGTTGATTACAGGAAACTGAATAATGTTACCAAAAAGGACGTATACCCACTCCCGAGGATCGATGATGCCCTCGACCGACTCCGGGACGCCAGGTTCTTCTCTTCCTTAGATCTGAAAAGCGGATATTGGCAGATCGAGGTGGACGAGCGAGACCGCGAGAAAACGGCTTTCGTGACACCCGACGGTCTGTACGAATTTAAGGTGCTCCCATTTGGACTTTGCTCCGCTCCGGCCACATTTCAACGCATGATGGACACTGTTTTAGCTGGTTTGAAGTGGCAGTCGTGCCTTGTGTACCTGGACGAAGTGGTCATCTTTTCGTCTAGCTTCGAAGAACACTTGCAGCGATTGCGCATTGTCCTTCAAGCCCTCCAGTCTGCACAACTAACTATCAAGCCAGAGAAATGCCATTTCGCCTTCGAGAAGCTCCGTTTCTTAGGACATGTTGTTAGCGCACAAGGTGTTCTTCCAGACCCCGACAAGACTTCCGCCGTCTCCCGTTTCCCACGCCCAACCGACAAGACGGCCCTCCGACGTTTTTTGGGCCTCTGCTCGTATTACCGCCGCTTTGTTAAAGATTTTTCTCGCCTAGCTGAGCCATTGACTGCCTTGACTCGAGATGACACACCCTTCGTATGGGGAAGTGCCCAAGACGCAGCCTTCGAGGAACTCCGCTGCCGCCTTCAAAGTCCACCAATACTAGCTCATTTCGACGAGAATGCAGAGACTGATGTCCACACTGACGCCAGCAATGTCGGCCTCGGAGCGATCCTCGTACAGTGGCAGGACGGCGCAGAGCGAGTAATCGCTTATGCGAGCCGCACACTTTCTCGATCGGAACGGAACTATTCGACGACAGAAAAGGAGTGCCTTGCCGTCATCTGGGCTCTGAGTAAGTTTCGACCTTACATCTACGGCCGACCGTTTCGTGTTGTCAGCGATCATCACTCGCTATGCTGGCTAGCCAGCATTCAAGACCCTTCCGGCCGGTTGGCTAGATGGAGCCTCCGTTTACAGGAGTACGACGTTACGGTCGTCTATAAATCGGGTCGGCAGCACCAAGACGCGGACTGTTTATCACGAGCGCCCGTGGAACCGGCTACGCAAGACATCACCGAAGATTGCCCTACTCTTTGTGCCATTAGCATCTCCCGTATGGCGCAGCTTCAACGAGCAGATTCTGAGTTGGCGCCACTCGTTAAGTATCTGGAGGGTTTGAATGCTCATGTACCTCGTGTGTTTCGCCGTGGACTACAGTCCTTCATTCTGCGGCGTGGAGTCCTCTACAAGCGCAACTTCGACAGCAACAAGGAGACGTTTCTGCTTGTTGTGCCATCCCAGTTACGCTCCGAAATCTTAAGCGCTTGTCATGATGAACCATCCGCCGGCCACTTGGGGGTCAGTCGCACACTGGCAAAGATTCGGCTTAAGTATTACTGGCCCAATTTACTACAATCCGTGCGTAGATACGTAACAACCTGCCGGGATTGCCAACGGCGCAAATCTCCTCCTCTAAAGCCAGCAGGCTTTCTGCAGCCCATAGCACCACCAAAGACCCCTTTTCAGCAAATTGGCATAGACCTCCTCGGCCCTTTTCCGAAGTCGTCCAGAGGAAAACGGTGGATTGCGGTCGCGACAGATTATTTGACCCGATACGCTGAGACCGCGTCACTTGCAAACGGTACTGCTGCTGAAGTCGCCGACTTCTTCGTCCACAACATCGTCCTGCGTCATGGCGCTCCTGCAGCTATCATTACTGACCGTGGAGCTGCATTTACGGCCCGCTTCACTCAGGCTGTACTCAAGCTCACGCACACCAGCCATAGACGTACAACGGCCTACCACCCGCAGACAAACGGCTTGGTGGAACGCCTCAACAGGACCTTGACCGACATGCTTTCCATGTATATTGATATCGAGCACAAGACATGGGACGAAATTCTTCCATACGCAACATTCGCGTATAATACCGCGCAGCAAGAGACGACGCAGTTCACTCCGTTCGAATTAGTCTTCGGTCGACAGGTTACCACCCCCCTGGATGCTATGCTACCCGTGGACCCCCCTGACAGTGAGAGTGAACTTGATGTCGACGTCGCCACCTATGTTCAGCGTGCGGAAGAAGCGCGGCAACTGGCCAGACACCGCATTCATCGTCAGCAGCAGATCGATGCTGATCGCTACAACCTTGGACGCCGCCACGTTACCTACAACCCAGGCGACTATGTGTGGGTTTGGACGCCCGTTCGTCGCCGCGGGCTGTCCGAAAAGTTACTGCGCCGCTACTTCGGCCCTTACCTTGTTGTCCGCCGCCTCAGCGACGTAACGTACGAAGTTTCACCAGCCTCGCCAGCTCGTTCATCGCACAACGGCAAGCGCAGCGACGTTGTGCATGTGGTGCGAATGAAGCCGTACTACGAGCGACCCCCCGAGTGACTTTCCGGCTGCATGTAGTCATATTCCGTGATGTCAGACTCGTGGTGCAACTCTTGAACACTTTTTCTTCGGTCTGACGGTAACACCGCATCGGGGCGATGCTCCTGAAGAGGGGGCAGTGACACGAGGATTGGACGTAGAAAAGGAAAAAGATCGCAGCCGCAAGAAGTAGACGACGCTGAAGTAGAGGTCCGTTTCTCTGGTGCCCTCGTTCAGCCGCTGCAGTTACTTTTCAGTGTAGCAATATGTGGACTACGAAAAAAAAATGCAAACATCGGCATACCGATTTATTGCCGCTGAAAGAAGTCGTCCAGCGTCCCCTGAACACGTTTCGCGAGTGCGGACTTCAGGATTGCGGCTTCTATACCATCCAACTGCGAACCAAAGATCTGGTCGAACTCCGCGATAACGCGATAACGATAAAAATGAGCCACGCTTCCAACATGCACAATGCTCTCTGCGACGGCCGCTCTCTGCGACGTCATCGAAAAAAAAAAAATCGTCTCTGTTCTTTTTTACATTTTTCCCCTGCGCGGCGTGCTCTACCGCTCTACGCCGTGATGCCGTTCAAGGACGGCGCAACACGAGGCCGGCGTGCCATGCGATGCAGTGAAGCAACCTTTCGCTCCGCAGGAGAGCAGACGACGCCACGAAAGGACGCCGTCAGCCGAATTTTGCTCTTATTTTCGCGGAAAAAATCGCCTCAAGGACGCAAAAATGTGTTGATTGGCAGATTATTTTTCTGCTGGTATTAAATCTCTTCGTTATATCCGCTGACGCGCTCTTATTTACTTCGTTAAAACCGGACCCAAAATGTATTGAAAATGCAAAAATGGGAATGGGAAATTGAAATCCCTTCGTTATAACCGCTATTTCGCTATAAGTGGCTTCGTTATAAACGGACTAGACTGTATTTCCTTTGTACTGAAGAAATTCTCCCAATCAAAGAAAAGTAGGAAACCATGTGTCGACAAAGACATGTTGCAGTTGATATGAAAACAAAACAAACTTTACAGACTGTTTTTACAAAGTAGGTGGCCTGAAGTGCTGAAAACGTTAAAAAAATTTAAGAACTTCGTTACAAAGCATCTTCGCATCGCTAAAAAGCAATATATTTATAACCGATTTAATTCAACTAGTGGACACTCTGAAAACGTTAGGAAGGTTTTGAAATCTTTCTTTGGTAATTCTTCCGAACCGACCACAAAAATTATTCACGAAGGGATTGAATTAAAAGGTGCTGATCTAGCAGAAGCCTTCAATTGCTACTTTCTTTGCTTTGCTGATACATCAAACGGCGACGTAAATCTTTCTTATATGACTGCCCAAAGTGGTGAAACAGTATTTCTAACACCGGTTACAGTAAATGAAGAAATCAAAGAATTTTTATCGCTTAATAATAGTAAAGCTACAGATGCGTCAGGTTTACAGTTACAGCCCATAAAATTTACTATCGACAGTCTTGCACCTTGCCTCGCCCACATCTTCAACCTATCTTTGGTTTCCGGCGTTTTCCCGTGTCTTATGCAAAGCGCAAAAGTTACAGTAGTATATAAAAAATGAAACAAAAATGAAATGGCAAACTATCGCCCGATATTGATCTTACCTGTGTTTTGTAAAGGCCTCGAAAAAGTTATTCTTAAACGGCTATCCTGCTTCACTCAAAGATATAACATTATTACCACAGCTCAATATAGCTTTCGTAAAACAGATCGACTGAGTTAGCTCTTCTTGCTCCGAAAGAATTCATACTAAAAAATTTTGAATAAAAAAAACTTGGTACTTGGATTATTTTTAGATTTTTCAAAGGCATTTGACCTTGTTAATCACTCTGTGCTCCTTAAAAAATTGGATCACTACGGTATTAGAGGCATAGCCCATATGCCAACTTCCTCATACTTGCAACATAGGTCTTAGTTTGTTAGTATTGCCCGTGAATGCTCCCAGTTGAAAGCGGTAGCTTCTGGCGTTCCGTAAGGGAGCATTTTGGGTCCGTTTCACTGTTCTTTATGTAAATGATATTTTCTACATCAATAGCACTGCTAAGTACATAATTTACGCAGATGACACTAGTCTGTTGTTTTCGGGTACTTCAACTGCTGATCTCGCAAATCGAGCTAATAAAACCTTAAAAGAAATAAATATTTGACGGCTGATAATCACTTAAGAATTAACTATAACAAAACTGCAGCAGTCATGTTTCACCCACGTCACAAACACTTTGAACTTCCTCTAATTGAATTCAACAATACCAGAATAGAATTTGTGCAGTCTGTGAAAACTATTGGCGTTTACTTTGCAGCACATATGTCGTGGAATGACCATCTTAACTATTAACATTCTGCAAAAGTTGGTATCATGCGCTGCAACTGCTTTAATTTTCCTACGTCAGTCAACATGCTACTTTACCACTCTTTCTTCTCTTCCATAGCCAACTACGGATGTATGGTGTGGCCAACAACAACATCTGAAAATAGGAACAAACTCACTGTATTACAAAAATGTATTATACGAATTGCATGTCAAGTGCCGTATTTCTTCCACACCGCGAGCCTTTTCCATCAGCACAACGTTATACAAATGAAGTCCCTTCATGTATAATTATAGGCTGTGCTAAAAAATATAAACTCGCCAGAATTAAAAATGATGACTCCTGACTTACACTTGCTGGGTTAGAGCAAAGCAGACCTGTGTATGATACCCGCGCAGCAGAGCCTTATAATGTTAAGAAATGTCGCACAAACTATGGCAAACAAATGTTGCAGCATACCTTACAAACACTTCTAAACCATTTGTACTGCCACAAGAATCTTGATGTATCCGATATTTCTCTGAAAGAATTGCCCGATTTGTTCGTGCAGTTTTTTTTTTCTTGCTATTACCATTTTTAGCGCACCTGTCAATTTTGCTGTCCCTTATTTTCTCCTCCCGGTATTTGCCTTTATAGGCTCTTTATTTATTTATTCATACTGTTAACCCTCTGCATGAGGGTCATTACAGGGAGGGAAACATATACAGACACAAGTGCAATTCTCTTCGCTAAAAAAAGAAACACTCAAATGCACAGAATTACAGATTTGCACAGCAATCTTCCAGGAACGCGTTCACACCTATCACAAATTTGTCTACATCTGTTTGGTCCACAACGTCACTTGGTAGTTGATTCCAAATTTCTACAGCATCGGGAAAAAAGGAGTAGCGATAGACATCAGTACGTGTAATAATAGGTTGTAATACCTTACTGTGATTTTTCCGAGGGCAACGCTTCAGGGGAGGTGCAACATAGTGATGTTTATTAACTTTGACTTTATCATTCATTATCAGAAAAAAAAGTTTCAATTTCTGCTTTAGTCTTCTTACTTCTAGTGATTCTAGCTGACACTCTTTTAGCATTGCTGTGACTGAATCAGTGCGGCGGTATTTAGAGCATATAAAACGTGCTGACATCCTTTGCAATCTTTCCAGTTTCCGTTTTAAACCCTTTTGATGAGGACTCCACACTGCACTTGCGTACTCTATTATTGGCCGCACGAACGTCTTGTACGCAATCAATTTAATTTCTCTAGTCGCATTCGGCAACTTCCTCCTCAGGAAACAGACCTTCTGGTAGGCTTTTAAATAGACATTTTCAATATGGGTGCGCCAGTCAAGATTATTTGTTAATATCACTCCCAAGTACTTGAGACACTTTACTTGATCTAAGTAATTTTCACCGATATTGTATCGAAACATCATAACATTCTGCTTCCTTGTTACTTGCATGTAATTAGATTTTTGGTAGTTTATTTCCATACCCCATTTCAGGCACCACGAGTTTAACGACTGAAGACATCTATTTATGTTCACCTGATCTGCCGGGGAAGCCACAGGAGAGTAAATTAAACAATCATCGGCAAAAAGTTTCATTCTGACAGGCGATTCGACGATAGCAGAAATATCATTTATATACAATAAAAACAAAAGCGGACCTAAAACGGAGCCCTGTGGCACCCCCGACAGAACTTCACGCCTATTCGATACTGCACTTTCTATTTTGACGACTTGACAGCGGTTACTTAGATAGGCCTGAATCCATAGTACTATATTTTCAGCGATTCCTAATCTGCGTAGTTTAAAAAGAAGCTTATGATGCGGAACTTTATCGAAAGCCTTCGAGAAGTCTACACAGACCACATCTACCTGCTGACGTTCATCTATAGCCTTGCAAAAGTCGTTCACTGTTTCAATTAACTGCGTCACTGTCGAAAGGCCGGTCCGAAAACCATGCTGAAATGGACACAATAGGTCATTTATTTCCAAAAAATGAAGGATGTGTTTAGCTATTGTGTGTTCAAAAACCTTGCAACATACGGAAGTGAGTGAAACTGGCCTGCAGTTTTTTACAAGAAGTCGATTACCGCCTTTGAATACCGGAACTACTATTGCGCTGCGCCAGTCACGAGGTAAAGAATGATCCCGCAATGACTTTTCAAATAAAATTTGCAAATAATATGATAACCACTCAGCATAACGTTTAAGGAATTCCGTCGGTATTTCATCGGGACCGCTTGATTTCTTCGGGTCCAGAGACAGCAGCTGCTGACAGATGCCCTCCCTATTGATGCGAATCTCGTGCATTGAGTATGACAACGTGTAAATTGTTGTATGATCACTCTCAATGTCATTATCATCCCTACTGAAGACCGACTGGAAGAAATCATTAAACAGATTTGCAATATCGGTTTTATCAGTCACCTCATCGTTCCCATCCATTACCTGTGTGATTACGTTCTTTTTCGCTGAAAAATATCGCCAGAACTTTTGTGGTGAGCTTGTGAGAAAATTAGTCAGTGTTGTATTGAAGAAAGTTTTTTTCGAATCCAATAACACTGTTTTGAGCTTCTTTTTGATGTTTGAAAGTTCTGTCGCTCTATTTTTTTGCTTTCGTAGCCTTTTTACCTTACGTTTTAACTGAATGATCTCTCTAGTGATCCAAGGATTGAGCTGCTTCGATTTCTTTGAGCGAGTGGGAACAAACTTATCAATGCAATATTTTAGTGTGCCCTTAAAACGTTAAAACGTTGATCTAACACAGTTTTTTTTATGCGAAGCATACTACTTTAGCTACCACTTCAGCCCTTCACCGTGGTTATGCGCCTCCAAATCACGTGATACATGACGTCACACCTCGTGACACGATGACGTCACGACAGTAGAGAAACGGGGGCCCACCTCGCGCCGTCGCTGTGGTTGTGCGCCTCCAAATCACGTGACACGATGATGCCACACCACGTGACACGCTGACGTCACGGCAGTGGAGAAACGGGGGCGCACCTCGCGCCGTCGCTGTGGTTGTGCGCCTCCAAATCACGTGACACATGACGTCACACCACGTGACATGATGACGTCACGACAGTGAAGAAACGGGGGCCCACCTCGCGCCGTCGCTGTGGTTGCGCGCCTCCAAATCACGTGATACATGACGTCACACCACGTGACTTGATGACGTCACGACAGTGGAGAAACGGGGGCCTACCTCGCGCCGTCGCTGTGGTTGTGCGCCTCCAAATTACGCGACACGATGATGCTTCGCATTCTCCAGGCTTAACCAAGTTAAGCCTCAGCCATTTTTCTTTACAAACAGAATGTAGTGCGTACTGAACGTACATGTCGCATTCTCTGTACTGAACACACGTGTTTTTACTCCTTACAGTTTGTTTGATTCTTACTCCGCCGCACTCGTACTTTAGCAGCACTATCATGAATAACTCTTCCATTATGGTACAACGAAGGTAGTGAAATTCTGTCTTTGCGGTTCATTTTGATAAAATTTCAAAATTCCTGAGGCCGCTGATGTTGACATTGATGTTTTTGGACACACACAAACATTTCAGCTTCATTCGCCTCATGACCTTGAGATCGATACCTCACCCACCGTCACAAACAAGTATCGGTGGGTGGCGGTGGGTATCGCTTCAATAAAGGCTGATTTTATGGGGAAAATATGCACGCTATATGCTTCAATAAAGGTAGGTGTAGCTTTTGACCGCATGGTAGTAACTGCTCATAGCACTGTCAGTTTGGTTCTTTGTACCCAAAAGGACAGAGTCACGTTATAAGCATTGCTATTTAGGGAGAGAAAGCAGTCATACTCCTCAAAACTGCCTGAGCTCAAGTTAGCCTAAAACGTACGGAGAAATAATATTGCCAAGTGTTACAGTAGTGATTGTTTCAAGTAAGGTATACGCTAGATACCAACGCGAAGCTTATAAACGCGCCTGAAACTTGTGCAGCGCTCTTGGTGGGCACGTGCTCATCTTGCACCATTGACCACGCTTACCTCATTCTGACTACACGCAGGAGGAGGATAAACTTTATTTCCGCCGACAAATGTAGCTTACAGTGTGGGGTTATAGACCCATCCAGTGGCCATGAGCCCGTGCCGTTCGGCGACTTCTAGGGCTCTTGTGACAACCCGCATCTGTGCGTCCGAGTCGGAACTGAGCAATGCGGTCTCTCACTGGTCGGGACTCGAGAGCTGCAAGCCTTGAGGAGGGGAGTCCGGAGGGCAAGCGCAGAGTATGTGGAATAGAGTTGCATGTTGGACACATAGTGTACAGGAAGGGGAGTAGACCTCAGGGTATATGCGGGCATATATCGCGGGGTGTGGGAAGGTGTTCGCTTGGAGTTGCCTCCACACAACCTCTTGCAGTCGACCACAGTGAGCGCGCAAGCCATGAGCATAAAATAGAACTTGGTTTCAGGAAACGAAAGGCGTAGTAGCTGTCTCATTTCAGGCCGGTCACCCCAACAGGTTCATGAAGGGAACAAGTCTGCTTTGAGCAACGGAAAGATGCAGTAACTGTCATTTCACAATGGACACCTCAGCAAAGCTGCGGGAGGAAGGTATGAAGGGCGAAGTGAAAGAAGAGAGATAAAAAGGGGTGCCTAGTTCGAGCACGCCGAATATATTTGTGCCACCAAGGCTTCTACTCACATTGCACAGCACATGGGTGCCTTTTGCGTTTTGCCTGCTTGGAAGCATGGCCGCTGTGGCCGCAATGTTTTCCCGCACCCCTTGGTTCAGCAGCCGAATGCGCTTACCACTGAGCCACTACGGCGGGTAGGTTACGTAACGAAATCTTAGACACAGCCATTCGCGAGTGAGCTCTTGCCGGTGGCAGCTTCTATTGAGAGAGGATATGGTGGGGTGGCAGATACAGGAAGCGGAAGTTATTCATACCGCTTGCAATGAGCAGGATTCTGCGGAGGGGTACGTTGGAGTGCACAAAGATTTAGGAGTATGCAGTGGTGTAGATTAGATCTGTGCATCATTGAGCACGTCGGATGGTAGCCCGCAGTTGTGATGTCAGTGGCGGCAATATAAGGTGCGTCGCTTTTACACCGTTACTTCTTCGCTTCATGGCATGGGCAAAGGTGGTTGTCATGGAACGGCGGCCTAGCATACTCAGATCCCTGCCACTATGCTCCGGCTGTGTTTAACGATTTGCGCAGCATAACGTAAGGGGATGGCGCTGCGGTCGCCGACGGGAGGGGACGCGCTTCTCATCGGCCCCTGCTATTATGCCAATTAACGCAGTGTTAATTTACAGTTACCGCGATATATTTGGTATCAAAGTGTCCGCGAAGGTGCGGGGCATCGACCGGTACCAGTTTTGACCAAGCGGTACGTGATTCTCCCGATTTACGAGGACTTTTCTCTGGTGCGGTGCTAGGCCTAGCGTCGGCCTACCACAAGTACGGCCACCGGTGGCGACGGGCCCGGCCGCTAGGCCTAACCCGACGACGAGTACGACCAAGATGGCGTCTGACATGGAAGTGGCCACGTCGATGGGAGACAACATAACGTCAGCGCCGAGCATCGGCAGTCTCGGCGGGCGTACGTCCATTGAAGTTCCCGGAGAGGACATTACACCGGAAGAAGCCGAAGGCTGGTCGGCCTCCGGCAAGCGCATCAAGCAGATCATGGCCGGCAAGGAAAACGGTGAGTCCGCCGCCACTACTCGCCAGTCTAGACCCAAGACTAGGGCCAGTTTTGCTAAGAGAGTTGCAGCCTCGGTAACGAAAGCGGCGATGATGCCGATAGACATGCCGAAGGAAGACACCAAGATAGTTATGAGACCACGGGGAGGTCTCAACGTAGCGAGAACTGAGGTTTCAATAATTATGTCGGCCGTCATGACGGCGGTTCGAATAACGAAGGAAGAAGCCAAAGCAGACACCATCTGCACGAACGCGCAGCAAAACATCATCGTGGTCAGCACCCCGGACGAGAGGCGTGCCACGCTGTACTCTAAGGTCAAAACCCTAAACGTAGGAGACAAGGCATACGAAGTCAGCGCCTACCGAACGGCGCCGGACGGCACGGTCAAGGGAGTCATCCGAGGCATAGCCGTACAAGACACCCCGGAAGAGATAACCGAAAACATCGTGAACCCATGCAACCCCCTAGCGGTGGAGGCGCACAGAATCGGCAATACAACCACAGTGATAGTACTCTTCGCTGGACAAAAAGTACCGAACTACGTAAAGTATGGCTCGATATTAGTCAGATGCGGGCTTTACCGCAAGCACTTTGACGTGTGCAGGCAATGCGGCAGGATCGGCCATAGAAGAGACGTATGCCCGAATCCCAATGCCAAAGTATGCTTCGGCTGCGGAATCGTGAACCCCAGCGAGGATCACAAACGCGAATGCAAGCCCAAGTGCAAGCTTTGCGGGGGACAGCATCCAACGGGCGAGAGGGAATGCAAAAACAAGTACAAGATGCCGTATGTGGTCAAAAAACGGCAATGGGAACGCAAGATGGAAGCCATGCAGCAACAACTGGATCCGAAAAGCTTTCCGCCGCTGCGAGCGCCGTCTGCTGAGAGACCCCGCGGGGATTCGAGGCAGCGCGACAGCAGCCGCAAGAGGGACAACAGCAAGGGAGGCAGGAGCGCCAGCCGCCACAGACCGTCGCATTCGGGGCAAAGAGTCACCTGGGCCGAAGCAGTCAAGGCTAACATGGCAGAGAAGAGACAACCACCGGCGCAAAACGCCACGAAGAAGTTCCAAGAAGAGAATGGAATGGTAATAAAAGCCCTAAGAGACGAGAACGAGAAGCTAAAGCAGAGAATCGCCGAGCAGGACGCAACCATCAAGGAAATCAACGCGAAGCTAACGACATTAATTGCGATGCAGCAACAGCAGCAGCTGCTGCCGAAGCCCGCACAAGAGAGGGAACAAGAAGAGATAACCGAGGACGAACTAGAGGTCGAGGTGGACCCGAGAGCCACGAAAACGGCGGGACCGGCTCCCAAGAGGAGAGCCATAGAGGTCGCCAAGGAACGAAAGACAATGGAGAGAATCGAAAAACAGGACGTCAGACTCGACCGTCTCGAGGCGACCAGCAAGGAAACCAACGAACGACTTACTGCGCTCGCGCAAACGGTTCAGCAGATGACAACGAATATACAGAGTACGATCCAGAACATGATGGCGCAAATGCAAGCACAGCTGCAGACGCAGATACAGGCACAAATACAATGTATGGAAGCACAGATCACCGCCAAACTGCAGCAATCATGGACGGGACAGCAAGTACAGCAGCATCCACACCCCCAGTGAGAGACCTCTTGGTCTGGCACTGGAACTGCAACGGCTTTACCGGCAAGAGAGCAGTGCTGCAGCAACACTTGCAGCAACTAACGAGGAAACCAGACGTCATAATGATTCAAGAAACACACAGCGAAGAAACGCCGAAACTACCGCTACCGGTCGCACGACAGCCCGCCGAGCAAAAGGGACACGTCCAAGGGCAAGGGCAGAGGGGTCTGCACCTTCGTTAGGAGAGGGATCACCTTCGTGGAACACGAAATGATCGGCAGAAGCGCCATCGAACACTGCACGGTGGAAGTAATCACGGGAAAGAAGAGGAGAGAGAGCACTTTCCTGGTGAACGTCTACAGCAACCCGTCCCACGGACAACAGAAATTAAAGGCACTGTTCCACAAGGCAGCTTCAGTCGCGGGAAGCAATACGCTCGTAGTGTGCGGAGACTTTAACGCACCGAGCCAAGACTGGGGCTACCACAGAACGACGGTCAAGGGGAGAGAGCTGATGCAAGACGCCACCGACGTCGGACTGAACCTAATCACGGATCCGGCCTTTCCCACCAGGATCGGCACATCTGTTACGAGAGACACAACTCCGGACCTTACCTTCATCAAAACTGAAGGAGGATCAAGAGAAGCGAAATGGAGAAACACGGGCCAAGAGCTGGGCAGCGATCACTACATCGTAGAGGTCGTCATACTGCTCGAAGGCCAAGGCAACACCGGCTAGAGACGGACGAACGGATAGACAAGATGGACAGTCGGCTGGCCCACCTGATAGAAGCCAAGCAGTCCATAAAGGCGAGGTGGCAGAAGCGACGAACCAACCGCAGTCTAAGGAAGAAGATCGCCGAGCTCAACAGGCAGATCGAGGTCCACTGCAGGGTGCTATGCACCCAACAGTGGAACGAGGCCTGCAACGAAGCCGACGGACAGATGCACAAGGGCAAGACGTGGAACATGCTGCGGCACCTCCTCGACGAAACCAAGACCAAGGGCCACCAACACAACAACCTGGCCAGGATCCTACACAAGGCAATCTGCGAACACGGGGAGGACGAGGTCAAGCGGCGCTTGGACGCCAAGTACCTGCCGACCACCCCCACGGAAAGACACCCGGATTACCAAGGCAAGGAGAACGAGACGCTAGATCGCGACATCCAGACCTGGGAAGTAAGAGTTGCCCTGCAGGAACTCAATGGAAGGTCTGCCGCGGGTCCCGATCGAGTGACCAACAGAGCGCTCAAGAACCTCAACGAAGCGGCCATCGAAACGCTCACGAACTTCTACAACAAGTGCTGGCAAGAAGGAAGGCTACCCAAGCAATGGAAAGCAGCCAAGACGATCCTCATCCCCAAGCCTGGCAGGCCGCCCAACATAGAGAACCTCAGGCCGATCTCACTCACTTCGTGCGTGGGAAAGGTCCTCGAGCACGTTCTCATGAACAGGTGGCAGCGTTACCTGGAAGAATCGGAGCTTTACCCAAACTCCATCATCGGGTTTCGGAACAAACTCGGGACGCAAGACGCCATGATCTTACTGAAGAACGAGATCATCGACGATACGACGGGCACCAAGGACAACAGAGCCGTACTCGGGCTGGACTTGCAGAGCGCCTTTGATAAAGTGAGGCACTCGGCTATCCTGGCCCAAGTATCCAGGCTAAACATGGGCAGGAGGACATACCAGTACATCAAAGACTTCCTGACGGAACGAACCACCGAAATCTGTGCGGGAGACCTACAGCTCGAAGAGAAGAAGCTGGGCAGCGTCGGAACTCCGCAGGGGTCAGTGATCTCCCCGCTACTCTTCAACCTCGTGATGATCGGGGTGGCCACCCGGCTAGAAAGAGTAGCGGGAGTCCGGCACACCATCTACGCCGACGACGTGACGCTATGGGTACCGGGAGGAAGCGACGGACACATCGAGACAACGCTGCAAGAAGCGGTCAACGCCATCGAGGAGCAGCTGGACGGGTCTGGACTCGTTTGCTCCCCGGCCAAGTCAGAACTGCTGGTGATTCCCCCGAAAGGATCGTGCAGGAAAAGAAAGAATATGGAAGTCAAGTACGAGCGTCCCAAGATCACGGTCAAGACGGCGGGAGGACAGGTAATACCGGAAGTCGAGAAGATTCGGGTACTCGGGCTGCTCGTCCAGCGAAACCGAGTCAACGGTGAAACGGTCAACAAGCTCGCGGGCAAGGCGGCTGCGGCAATGAGACTCATCAAGAGGGTGTCCAACAGAAAAGCGGGGATGAAGGAGGAGAGCCTGACTAGGCTCGTTCAATCCTTCGCAGTTAGCCACATAACGTACGTGGCCGCCTTCCACAACTGGAGGCCGAGTGAACGTAACAAGATAGACGCCACCATACGCAAGGCGTATAAGGCGGCACTCGGTCTCCTCGGGAGCACGAGCACCGAAATATTCATGGCGCTGGGAGTCCACAACACGCTGGACGAAATAGCCGAAGCACAGAGAACGGCGCAACTCGAGCGTCTCTCCGAAACGAGAACCGGAAGACAGATACTGCGGGACCTTGGCCTCGAACCGAGGGAAGGCAAGCAGCAGAAAGACGTACCTATACCAGATAGCATCAACAGAAAGCTCAGGGTCTTCCCGATCCCGAAGAACGTGAACCCCGAGCACAACAGGGAGCGGAGGTTGGCGAGGGCCAGGGCTCTCGTGGACCTCCACGCCAGAGAAGAAGGCGCCGCCTACGTGGACGCGGCAGAGTATCAAGGGAGCACCGACGCATACGCGGCGGTGGTTGTCGGGGCATCGACGGGTGCAACGAAGACCGCAGTGAGCGTCCGGACTCGAGAAGCGCACCGGGCGGAGGAGGTGGCCATCGCCTTGGCCGTTTCCGACCTCGGATGTACTACAGTGTTGTGTGACTCTAGAACGGCAGTGAAGAACTACGCCAAGGGTAGGGTATGTAGTGAGGCCGCGCGCATACTGCGCAAGGCCGAAGACATCGGACGCAACAGTCCTGTGGTGATCAAGTGGTTTCCGGCCCACATGGGCAGTGACGTATCGGTACGCGGAAACGTGAACCACAACGAGACGGCCAACTCGGCCGCGCGAGGACTAACCAACCGCGCGGCTGAAAGTACGGCCGACTCGGAGTCCTGGTCGCGACGCAGTGCCAAGGACAAGATGACCACCTTCAACGAAATAGTGAAATGGTACAGACTGAACAGACAGACTATGCCGCCACCTCACCCGGGGCTTACCCGGAAGGAGGCAGTGTTATATAGACAGTTACAGACGGGGTCCCTGCTCACCCCGGTGCTAGCTAAGCACGTGTGTCCGAGTGTGTACGCGAGTGACATATGCAGACTGTGCGCGAAGGAGAGAGCCACCGCGGCTCACATCCTTTGGGACTGTAGCGTAAATCCGCGCGAAGCCAGCGAGAAGACGACGATCCCGCCGCAGCTAGAGGCTGCAACGAGGAGCTGTGATCATAAGACACAACTCAAGGCCGTCCAGCAGGTCTCGGCAGCTCTCGAGAGGCAGCGACCGAGCGAAACCGAGGAGAGGGGGGCGGCACCCCCAGGAAGGGGGCGGCGGCCCTCTCGAACCCGCGGAAGTAGCGAGGGACGTAACAAGACCTCAAGGAGCACAGCGCACGAGATTGACGTAGTGGCCGCGTCGCGGTAAAAGCTTGTCCTCCCTGCTTGGAGGGAGCCTAACCGACTCTGCAGGCTTTCTAAATAAAAGTTGTTCTCTCTCTCTCTCTCTCTCTCTCATAACGTAAGCACTGCATAATTTAATTTCCAAGAATAAACGAGACAAATACTTTTAATTCTTGCGTGCACTGCATTAAAAGTTACGGTTCCCAGCTACCTGTTAAATCTGCACCTGCGCAAATTTATTCCGCCACTGCTGTGTACCTGTGTTATCCTGTGCACAGACGCGGACGCCTAACGTCGTCAACGGGCTAACGCCTATTATACAGCCGCGCTATACTACATTGGTTTCAGTGCGAGCCCCGCTCCACATTGCAAGTCTGAGCTCAGCTGGATAACAGAGACGCACCCATGTATTTACAAGCGTGGATAATAGGCTTCAAGAGTAGATAGGCCGCCATGGGAGCCGCATGTAAGACAAATGCAACGAGATGAATGGCCTACTGCGTTTCATGCTTAAAGATAATTATAGACATAGCTATAACGTGAGTTGCTTTGGGACGTTAAACCCCAACAATCCAAACCAACTATGATCAGCCAGCGAGCTTTTTGAAGCGAAAAGCTTCACTACGACGGTCAGAAGCGAGCTTCGAGTATGCCGTATGCCGCGTATGCCGTGAAACGGAATGGCGAGTTCTGTGCATGCGTGAAACCAAGTGACGTCACGCGCGGCTCAGGTGGCCGCAGCCGTCGCCGCCGCCGCGTCACTACTTAAAAAGGAGCTGCGTCGAGGCTGGGAATCGAACCAGGGCCTTTGGCATTTGAAGCGGAGACGCTACCACTCCGCCACGAATGCTTTTTTTTTCTTTATTCCATTTTCACAACGGGTACAAAGAAGTAAAACTTGTCAGCAACACTTGCACTGACACGGCAGGTTAAAATTTTTTCAGTTCAACCAAGCTATCCAACACATTTAACCAAGTTGGCTGATCAGGCAGGCGCCTGATACACTTCCCTCAGACGTATGACACCTTCAATGAAATGCTCTCACAACTACTTCTGCATTGTTGAATTGTGTCCTTGTTTTCCATAAACTATGGAGGCCAAGGAGCATAATAGTGTCATAAGGGATGTCCTGTTTTCCTACCGGTAAGAACCTGATGCCACGCAAGTGTAGCGGTAAATCATTCTTTAAGGTTCTTTGAAGCACATCCCAGAAAAAAACCGCATCCCAACAATCTGAAAACACGTGATCTATTGTTTCAGGTTTTTTACATAGAAAACAATCTGTTGACCAAGGGACAAAGAGTCCTTCATCATGCATCCATGTTTTGACCGACAGAGTTCCGGTATGAAGTTTGAAGAAGAAAGTTTTCAAAGATGGGTAAACTGGCATTCTTTTAACCCTTTTGAGCACATCTGCTCCGGGGCCTCCGCAGTTTGACAATCGGTAAATGGGTACAGGGAGCATTGATTCAATTAAATATTTACACAGATTTTTTCTAGTGACATTGGAGAGGTACTACATTGAAAATCGCACTTGTAACATTCTGTACGCAAGCACAACTTCACGTAGATAGCCTCTCACTGTACCACGCATGTTTTCAACAGAGCATACTACAACTCCTGGTAGCAATCGACATAAACGAACTTGCATAACTGTGCGAAGAAAAATATCGTTCTGGTCGCGAAAAAAAATAAAGCGGGACACGATTTGTCGTACAAATAAATGAACAAGACCGAGACCTCGTCTCTTCACGGGTTTGTTCGACTAGTTCTTTCCCATGTCGACGCCCAAATAAATACAGCAAAAACCCGATGGATCCTTTGAATATTGATCCGCGAGGCGCTCAACACATTCATGACATACCATATCTTGGAGATGAGGAACAGGTTACACACAGTGGCGCGCGAGAACACTGATAGTGGTCGCCCCTGCCACCCACTGGCCTTTTCCTTTGCCATTGCCACCTGTTCAATCCAGTATGGTTCGGGGTTGCTATAAGAGTTCAGCGGTACTCCAAGATACGTCGTCGGAGTTGTGGCCCACCGAAGTCGGGAGTAATAGTCTGGCGTTTCCTCCCAGTCACCATGCCAGAATCCATAACTCTTCTCCCAATTTATTTGCGCTCCGGTGCATTTTCAAAACTTCTCAACAACAGTCGTGGCTTCACAGATACTCTGTTTACTTGAGCAGAACACGGCGATATCGTCAACATAAGCTAGGATTTTAACATGCGCTGACAGTAACCTGAAGGCAGTTATACACTCAGAGTTTAGTATAGCCAGACAAAGGGGCTCAAGATAGATTGCGAACAAGAGGGGTGACAAAGGACATCCCTGCCTCACTGAAGATCGTACGTGTAGGCTTTCAGTCAGCTCCCCATTAACAATGACGCGCGTTGTGTAGTTCGCGTATGCCATTCGTACGCCCTCCGTTATTACACAGCCCACATTAGCCTGATCTAGCAAGCTTAACAGAACTTCATGAGATACACGGTCAAAGGCGTTTGCGAGATCTAGCTGCATCATTGCCACCCTGTCGCCTAGTGCATCGCAGCATTCAAGCACACTTCGCGCTATGTGTATATTAGTGGCTATGCTCCGACCCTTGATACCGCAAGTTTGGTGACTCCCCACTAGCATGGTTATGACGCCCTGAATTCACTTTGCCAGGATCTTCATGAATATCTCATAATCTACGTTGGTGAGGCTTATCGGGCGATAAGACCCCACCAACAGACGTTTTTCTGGCTCAGCAAACTTCGGTATGAGTATTGCTCAAGGTTTGAGCATGAATGAAGGCGCATCTAGTGAATGCATGGGTTTCATAATTGGTTTATGGTTTATGGGAGCTTAATTTCCCAAAGCGACTCAGGCTATGAGGGACGTTGTAGTGAAGGGCTCCGGAAATTTCGACCACCTGAGGTTCTTTAACGTGCACTGACATCGCACAGTACACGGGCCTCTGGAATTTCGCCTTCATCGGAATTCAGCCGCAGCTGCCGGAATCAAACCCACGTCTTTCGGGCCAGCAGCCGAGCGCCGTAACCACTTAGCCACCGCAGCGGGGGGTTTCATAAATAAAATAAAAGGAATAAAAAACCAAAATAAATAAAAATTAAAAAAGCATGAAAAAGAAGAAAGTGAAATAAGAAATGAAATGAAAAAGTGTAATGTGGAGGAAAAAATACAACTAAGAAAAAAGGAAAACAACGAAATAAAAAAAATGAAATATGGAAAATAAAAAATACATAATAAAGAAAAATAAAAAGAAAAAGAATAGAAATAAGCACACAAACAATAATAAAAAAGGAATGAAAGAAATAAAATATTACAAATTAAAAAAAAACTAAATAGAAGACAAACAGTGCGCCAGGAAACTCTCATATCTCGGTGGACACCAGAACCGCGCCGTACGAGAAGGAAAATGAAAAGAAAGTTGATTTTAAGGAAAGGAAACGACGCCGCTGTCTCTCTCATATCTCGGTGGACACCCGAACCGCGCCGTAAGAGCCTGAAGGAAAATGAAAATTGGTGTTAAGGAAAGGAAATGCATGTCTCTCATTTCTTGGTGTACACCCGAAAGGAATGGACACCACAGTACATGTCTCTAAAGCAACCTTCTAAGACAGCACCGTATTCACCACACGCGCGTCTTCTCCTCCGCCTCCGTACAGGCAGTGTGTGGACGGCCGAACGCCTCCACCGTTATCATGGTGCTCCCAGTGCATTGTGCGCGAACTGCGACAGCCATGACGTCAAACCAAGCGTAACTGCGGCCCCTGCCATATTAAGTGTGGCGCGCGCGTGTGTGGCGCGCGTGTGTGGTGCGCGTGTGTGGTGCGCGTGTGTGGTGCGCGTGTGTGGTGCGCGTTGTTCGTGCGCGTTGTTCGTGCGCGATATTTCGTGCGCGATATTTCGTGCGCGCTGTTCGTGCACGCTGTTCGTGCGCGCTGTTCGTGCGCGTTGTTCGTGCGCGGGTTTTTGTGCGCGGTTTTCAACCCGGCGTGCTTCCTCCGCGTATGGACTCACTAGAACTTTCTTGGACACTTTTTGTTTTTGGACACTTACGTTCCCTGTGAGTTTGTATGCATAGGGCATCAGTTGCCGCAATGTATCTTTGTTTTTGCAGTGGGACGGATCTCCCTTTTTTATCGAGAGTCTAATAAGCTTCTATTATGAGCGTAACTGAAGCTTTTCGCTTGTATATTCAGGCTTAACCAGAGCTAACCCACTGCCGAATTCTTTTAATAAACTACTGCGCTTTCTTTTATCTGAAAATGATTACTGAGGCTACCCCTTAGGAAACCAGGGCCAAGTTACCGAAGAAATAAAGAATACAAATCTGCTACGGCCGGCTGCACAGCCACGACCCTATTCATTGCATGCGCGAATGGAGAGAACCCAGCAACGTTTATTATTGCGACATCGCTCTCTTTTTTCGGGCTGTCTCAGAGCTGGAGGGGGCGCCGGAAGAAATAGTGTTCCACGTAAACCAACGGGGTAAAGAGGCAGAGGGTGGCAGCGCTCCATGCCATTGCACCCGGCCGTGAAGGGGGCCGTACCAATTTCCGTTCCACTGTCTAGCTGCAGTACCGACTGCGGCGAACATAAATCATGCTGTACCTGGGAAACGCGAAGCCAGCTTCGCTCCCTTGCGGCATGCAGTGCGTTGCGAACTGCTTAAGCAAAAAGGTAAATAGAAAGCGAGGCTTGCTGCTTCCCTGAATATAAAAGCAAAGATGATTATGGTAACCCGGTTTGTATTTCTCTTCCAGTATTGCTTTTCTCATCCAAGTTATCTTCTTTGAGCTTTGCGAAGTTTGCGCTTTTGCCTTCATGCAGTTGTTCGCTCAAGAAATGAAGGAGCCTGCGCCGAGCTCTGGTTCTCGCTCTGGAGTGAAGCCGTGTTTCACCCTTCTGCCGTGTGATAATTCTTTCCTTACGGTATTTTTTTTTGGTGCCTGAGCGTCATATACAGGAAATACTACGATTCCATTACGTCGGAATCTAAGTTCATGTACAAAGTCAAGCGGTTTAGTCTTTCTTTTTGTGTAGGGAGTATTATCTCACCATAAAGCGAGAGGCGTCTTATGAGCTGTGCCAGACAGTGGTGCGGTAAATCGCAGGACAATATCGTAACCAGCTTAGTATTAAGGAAATACATGTTGAACCCTTATTACTGGCATTGCCATGATTTAGTGAAAATTGGTCTAGACGCCGTGACAAGACCTTTCTTTACAAATTGCTATGTAGGCAAGACCTGGTGTACTCTTAGAAATCTCACAGACACAATGCCAAACCGGTCATCAATTACCTAACCACAGAAAGCGATGACCGGCGGGTCGATCTGAGAATGAAGTCCTCTCACATTCAAGCGGGTAACTGGTACGTTGCCAGACGTTGATCCCGGCCGCAACGGTTGAATTTTTTTGGAGGAGAAATTCTAGAGGCCCGTGTACTCTGCGATGTCAGTGCACGTTAAAGAACCCCAGGTGGTCGAAATTTCCGGAGCCCTCCACTACGGCGTCTCTCATAGCCTTAGTCGCTTTGGGACGTTAAACCCCATAAACCAACCAACCAACGTGTTGAGAACCAATTAGCGCCGGGTGCGGTGGCAGTGTTCGTCGAACGCCGGATGATGCAAGGGTTTTGAATTTGACTACAACAGGAAGGAAGGATGAGTGGCAAGGAATAAGTAATTATGCTTGTTTAGGCATTTTATGCTTATTTCACATTCAAGGTGTGCGGCAGCTTGAACCTTTTTTTTGCATTGATCTCCTCTCTGAATACGAAAAATTCATTGCTCATGCGCTTACGCAGTCACGTAGATGCAGAGTAGTGAAGATATTACGTTTTTTTTTTCTTTCAAAGCACTTGCAACATCCACCTAATATCCGCTGAAGGTAATGATTCAATCTTGGATTTGCGCTGCAGCAAACAGCGAGGATGGCAATCGCGTGGTTGAGATCAGGTTTGTTGTACAGCGCAATTTGTTATTCGGATGTGTGGTGGCATCACGTCGCGCGAATATATGTTCCGTCATCTCATCCGCATCACATTGCGCCTTGCTGAAAAGTACGCCGCAATCCAGTAGTTCGCTACCAGGGCATACAAAATGGTTCACCTGAAGCGGTACTCGCAACAACTTCGCGAACACCGCAGCGAGCACGCGCGCTGTCTACGTGAACACCCGGAGTTGTGCTCATGTGAAATGGAGCGAAAGCTGAACGGCGAGACGACCCTGATACGGTAACTCGCAGTGCGGAAATCCCGAGACAAAGGCGCCAGAATCATGCGCCTGCGAAACCGAAGCCGCCAGACGCAAGAGACAACCGAACCTGAAATGGTTCCACTCGGGCATTCGAGTGTCAGTAATTTGCTGACTTAGTGCGCTCGGTCATGGACAGAGTATAGACTACGCTACATATTTCACTGGTAGTTGTGGTCTTTACCGCTTCGTTCAGCGGAAACAAAACAGTGCGAGGGGGGTCGGCGACCAGCCGACGCACAAATTCACAGCATCTGTCGTGGTCGCCTGGAAGTTTTTTTTTTTTGTACTTAGAGGAGTTACTCAGCAAGAGCGTACCTTTCGTAGTCGAGAAAATTTTGAGCAAAATATTTTATTGTGAATAATGTATTTGCGATTGACAGCGTGTTAAATGAACTAGCGCGATTTTCTTGAATAATTGCCAGGGTACACTACTCGTCACGACTTGAATTGTGGGGAACCGAGTGATGCAGTGATCACAGAGGGAAAGACCAGTAAAGAAGGAATAACTGTTGTGTTGTCCACTTTAACAAGCACGCTACTGCTCCATGATGCAACGTGTTAAATGAACTAGCTCGATTTTCTTGAATAATTGCCAGGGTACAATACTCATCACGACTTCAATTGTCGGAAACCGAGTGATGCAGTGATCACAGAGGCAAAGACCGATAAAGAAGGAATAATTCTTCTGTTTCCCGCTTTAACAAACACGCTGCTGTTCCGTGGTGCAAACACGGTCGATTACGACGCGAAATCCACGAACGGGAGCCTGAGAGCTGCGCTCTAAAACCGCTTTCAAGGCATTCGGGACCTTGACGTGATAGGATCTTAAAGACAATATGACATCCATGATAGAAAGGAGAGGTCAGCGGTCAGCTCGCACTCAAATTTGCAGCAACATTGATGGCAGCCTTGTAATTTTGGAGCCACTTTTGCGTTGTGTTCTTCCAACTTGGGTGAACATTATATAAATCTTCCCAGGCAGCATTTCTCGCAAGTCAGCGCTTGGCTAGTGCTCATCTGGCGTACTCTTTGTGAGATTAGCGGACTGGTGTGGAGGTACTCATATGATACCACGAGATCACATAAATCAGCACGAATTCGGGGAGGCCTAGATGCTTTATTAGGCCCTCCCTGTTTGTTTCTTTGTTCGTTTCCTTTTTTTAATGCGGCAATATTAAAAGCCTCATAGCGAAAAAAATGCGTCCTCGGTCGTAAAGCTCGCCCAATCGCTGAAGGGAGGTCATGTCACCAGATCGCTTAATTCCCATTGGCATGAGCGAAGTGACGTCACCTGAACTGATAATTTTCATTGGTTAGAGGGAAGTGACGCAACAAGACCGGATGTGACGTCACTTGCGGTAAAGGCATCAGAACCTTCTAATACTATCACATCACCAACACATAAGTAAGTAGGTGTCCCTATGATTACTTTTTTCACTGCCGTAATATTTACTGTTCCGGCTGCACTTTATTTCAGTCTGCACCGCTAGCCTGCTCTCAACTGCTAGCGCTACCGAACAATGGAGAGCCAGCTTAACCTGAACCACATAACTGCGCGTGGTGCATCCGTGAGTGTGAAAACTTGCCAGTCCACCTGCGTAAAGTTCGCGCTGGCCATTAGCTAACGCATAGACAAATTAGAAATTATTCTCCGCAGCATTCATGGTACTACGTTTCCCTTACTGAAAAAAACCCGCAAGGACTAAAAAGTATTTAAAATATGTATTCGAAAGCACACGGAGGGGGAAACGTAACTAGCAGTTCAAGGCACCGGAGGCAATGAAAATGCGACCATCGTGGCCGTGACAGACCACATACCATGTTAGGTACACTAAAGCCGGCAACTCTCGTTTCTCGTTTCCGATGTCTTCAGGTGTTTCTTGTCTCCTGGTGTAGGTTTCACGTTGCTGGTAGCGAAAATATTAAGAAATTAAGGGAATATTTCTAAATCCTGGTGTAAAAACTTCGATTAGAACCATAATATAGGGTTATAAAAATTAAACTTTACAGATTTCTTAATAGCCGCTGAGAGAGAAGTAAAATCAACCTCCGCACTTAAATTATGTGGCCAGTGGGACACCAAGTGAGAAAATAATTGTCGTTGTCAGGCTACTAATTAACTAAAATCGATTAGCAAAATTTTAATAATTGCAGTAAGCGGGCATGGTTAAATTGTAAATTCCGTTTGGTATAAGTCTCCTAGCATGTGCGTATTTTGAGACATTCGCGTCCAAGTTTTCCGCTCAATCCGCCTATTGTGCATGCAAGGCGGTGACGATCGCCGCGAAACTCCAACCGAGGTGACGCGGCGTTTAGCCTGCCAACAGCGTAGAGCGACCGGTAATGTTGATAACTTTGTATCTTTCACTTTCGGCTATTGCAATGTAAGAAACACCCAATGCAACAGCTGTCTCAAACTAGAGTGGAGTTTCACGCCGATCTTCAGCGCCATGCATCCGCAATTACGACAAATCAGTGGGAACTTTGGGTGCGAATAACTGGGTTCACGCGTGCTCTAGAAGAATTATAATCCTTGTACTAGTCTCAAAATACGACCGCCTCTTTGATCCCGAAATAGACACTTACACTAGCCGCAGTGGCTAAATTTTCATTAATGTATTTTAATTAATTAGATGCGTGCCAATGAGAATTTTACGCCGCCGCGGTGGCTCAGTGGCTATAGTGCTCGGCTGCTGGCCCGAAAGACGCGGGTTCGATCCCGGCCGCGGCGGCTGAATTTCTTTGGAGGAGAAATTCGAGGCCTGTGTACTGTGCGATGTCAGTGCACGTTAAAGAACCCCAGGTGGTCGAAATTTCCGGAGCCCTCCACTAAGGCGTCTGTCATAGCCTTAGTCGCTTTGGGACGTTAAACACCATAAACCAAACCAAACCAATGAGAATTTTCATTTCACTTCGTGTCCGCCTCGGCGCATAACTTCGCGCAGACGTGAATTTCGCGTGCCAGTCACTGCCTAAATTCAAAAAACCTGTAAAGCTTAATTTACATCACCCAGCATATTGCCCTCTCGTCGCAAAAGTATGCAGAAAGCTTCTTTACTGGTAGCTCTATGAAATTCTCATCTCTGAATCGAATTACCAGGCTATGTAAGTATCGCTTTCCTCTCACGGTGCCTGAGAGGAACATTTTATTTTATTTTCTCCAAAGTTGGAGTTCCTGCTCTATTTAAGAGCTTCGCATCAACGTAAACAATGAACTGGAACATAGCGTTCAAAGAGCATAACCGAAAACCGGAAGTCGCCTGCTGAGATTATTTGCAGGACGGCGCTGCTTTGCTCATGTATTCTTAGCAAAGGCACCCGAGATCATTTCTCACCCCCCACCCCCCCCCCCCCCGGTCTTTTTTTTTTCTGGAGATAAACGGAGCTTTCTCCTTTACTGCCGGAAGCGGAAATGGCTTTCAGCAACTTCGACCAGAAGAGCTCGCCATGACGACACTCCCGTTGCGGACAAAAAGGAATAGAAGGTAAAAAAGGCACAACCCGTGCTAGTATGAACATTTTCCTTGAGGCTGTAACGGTGTAAAGCACTTTAAGGGCACCGCCGGCTGCAGGCTGTGAGACAGAAAGCGGCAGAAGTAGATGTGTGTTGCTAATAGTTTTTCTTAAAAGTGGTTAGAATTTTTCTTTTGCATTTTCTTACCACTCCGCTTTCCTTCGGCAGAGCATGACCGACGGGTGTTATTGCATTAGGAAATAGTCTTTTAAAAGCAGGGCAAGAATTGCTGTATTGTGTCGATGTATTATAGTGACAGTCGTGGGTTCGCAGTGGAAGCTTTGTAGATAAAATTGCGCAATGTTCTTGAAAACAACACTGAGTGGTTGCTCCTCCCGCCGTGCCTAGTGTGCTTTGCGAGTCGGCATGCAGCCTTTCCAGAAATTACCGTGCAGCGAGCGTCACACGCATTGGAAGAGGCACTGAGGTTACTTCATGCCCTGGCCAGTCTTGACCTTCCCACAACCAGTACATGCAAGTGCCGCGCTGAAAAACACACGGTGCCCGCGACTCTTAGGAATCTTATGTGATCAGTTTTCAATGATTACATACTATGTTCCCAGACTCGGAAGATGATGCCACGAGCAAGAATAGTTTTCCTCTGGAGCCTAGCCAAGATGGTAGAGGGAAACGAGCAAACGTTGCACCCAGTAGATCCGGAGCGTTCGGTTGCAAGGACAGTGTCGAAACAACGCTACGGAACTCAAAATACACGCCCAGTGCGAATTACTGCTAGCAGCACGGAAGCGGCAGCGTTGCAATGATGGCAACAGCCAACACAGCCGCCGGTGAGAGCGCCCGGCCATCGTCAGCGATACGTAAGTAAGAGTGAAACGCGTGACTCTCTACGTTGTGATGCAAAGCTTGCGATATACCTGCAGCAGTTTTTTTTTTTTCCAAAATATGTTGAAACTATAAACGACAAACTACAGAGAAAAAATAGGAAATACAATCGTGCGAGATACAGCAGGTTGTGGGGATGCTGACATCTACGACTGTCTCGCCCCATTGTAGCTTGTTCCCGAAAAGTTTTGAAGTGTGGGTAGGAAAGTTCTCGCCCTACTAGAAATTAATAAAGGGAACTGGGTTGCCTTTGCTCAGAATGCGGGACTGCGATGACGGCCTTGTGGTGTGCCAGGTCTTGGAAGGATGGCGCAGTCTGTAGCAAACTTTCAAGGCTACCTACCTCTATTCGCAGAGAGAGAGAGAGAAAAAACTTTTATTATGAGCTTTTATTATGAGCGTCTTGGAACGCAGTGCGCCGCGTCTAAAGGTCACGCGTGGATACCGGCCGCCGCTGCGCGACGACTGAAAGCGTCTTGGAACGCAGTGCGCCGCGTCTACAGGTCACCCGTGGATACCGACCGCCGCTGCGCGACGACTGAAAGCGTCTTGGAACGCAGTGCGCCGCGTCTACAGGTCACCCGTGGATACCGACCGCCGCTGCGCGACGACTGAAAGGGTCTTGGAACGCAGTGCGCCGCGTCTGCAGGTCACGCGTGGCTACCGGCCGCCGCTGCGCGACGACTCAAAGCGTATTCGGTAATTTTTTTAATATTTTGTTTTTGATATTGTTGCGACTGAGAGAAAGAAAACATAATCTACAGCTGGTATAACGTCACAGCGTCAGTAGCGCCACAGGTGCGCAGCGCGGCAAACACACACCGTAACTGCAGCCGGGCTCTCTGAAGGAGCGAGTTGGTCGCCCATAATCTACAGCTGGTATGACGTCACAGCGGCAGTAGCGCCACAGGTGCGCGGCGCGGCGTAACTGCAGCCGGGCTATCTGAAGGTGCGAGTCGGTCGCCCATATTCACTCCGCTAAAAGTCAAACGTAACTGCGGCCGGGTCACGCGAAGACTTGAAAGTGCGAGTAGCAATGCTTTCGCAATAAAATATCACGTCACAACGCGCTTCGTGCGTCCGAATGCACCGCAATTACAGCGCCCTCATCCGTGCTTTGTAAAAACGTCGCTCGCGCCGTGCCTTCTCTTCCCTTACGAGAAAAGGCTTCAACTTTTGCTTGGCTCTGACATTGCCGGCAGCGGCTGGCGACGGCGCTCCGTAAAAGCGCTTCATCAGCAGCCGTTCGCTTATGTCGCGGAAGAGCACAATTATCGCCGCAGAAACGGGAGCCGCGCTTTCTTTCAATTGCCGCCCGAACCCACTGGCGCTTATCTTGGAGCCAAGCGCAACGCGAAGCTCTGTCGTGGGCAGCACGAAAGGACCGAAGCGAGCGATGTTTTTCACAAAGCACGAATGGGGGCGCTGTAACTGCGGCGCATTCGGGCGCATGGAGTGCGCTGTCACGAGGCATTTTAGAGCGCAGCTCTTTGGCGTCCGTTCCTGGGTTTCGCGTCGTCGTCGGCCTCGTAACCAGCTCCGCCCCCCTTTCATCCCCCCAGCGCTATCGGCGTCAGCGGCATCAGTCAGTCGCTGCTATCTCTTCCCTCCTCCCTTTATCGTGTTGTCCGCTTGCTGCGCGCGCTTCTGCCCCCATCGTTTGCCGCTGGGTGTACACGCCGCCCCCCTCCCCCCTCTTCCTGCGAGTCTCCGGTTGTCAAAGCGCCGGCTCGAACTTAATTCCTTTCTTCGCTCCTCCTCCAATGCAACCCCTGTGCGGTGGCAATCAGAGAGCCAGATCGGTGGCGGCGGATCTGTATATGTGCACCGCCCGAGCCGAAATTGCGAATACGTGTGAAAAATAAAAAAAAAATTCTGTGATAGCGCATACATGTGTTGCTCGATTTCTTTGCCTCAATCTATCGAAAAGGTGAACCAGCTTATTTGCTGCGCTCAAATTTCGCATTAGGAAGTAACGTAATCGTCGGTAATTTTTTTTAAACTCCGCGGGCTTTCGTTTTTCCCCAATAAGAACGACCACGCTAAGTCTATCTGGTTGGAACTGCCTCAGTTGGACAATATTTGTGGACCTCCACAACTTTCCTATTGACGCCTGAACGTTTCAAGCTATATTTAAAAAGTTAATTAATTTATCTCGACCAATTATACAAGTAGCTCGAGAAAAAAAAATGATAATGTAACTTTAGATAAACCCTAACAACATCCACGCAATTACAGTTCTGAAGAACGCTTGTTTTTTTTAAATCTTGGTCCAAGTTAGCTGGGACACCATGTATATAGCCCCGCCGCGGTTGCTCAGTGGTTACGGCGCTCGGCTGCATACCCGAAAGACGCAGCTTCGATTTCAGCCGCGGCGGCTCAATTTCGATGGAGGCGAAATTCTAGAGGCCCGTGTACTGTGCGATGTCAGTGCACGTTAAAGAACCCCTGGCGGTCGAAATTTCAGGAGCCCTTCACCGCGGCATCCCTCATAGCCTGAGTCACTTTGGGTCGTCAAACCCCCAATAAATCAAACCAAACCAAAGTTTATTTATAACACTTAACCGAAGTAAACAGCTTGCTAGGTGCGTTCGGATGAAGTCTGCTGTAGGATACCGCCACAGCTGGAAAAGAAATGTTAAAATGTCATTTGTAAACTTGGACGGTTTAACGTCTCAAAGCGACACCTTGGGTATGAGCAGCCGAACGCGAAGTCTGAACCATCTCAGTGAGTAACAACGTTAAATACCCGCAACTATATCCTGCAAATAAATACCGTTCACCTTGTGGAAACGCATCTAATTTCTGCTTAATGAGGCACCTCCTCTCCTGCTGCGCCGTCTGTAGCCGTACTAACGACTGCGTAGCTGACTCCACCTAAAGTAATGCGAGCTCGCAAGCAACCCCTTGAAGAGCAAGTTAATGATAAGATCTCGCCAAGGCCGTTTAGTGTCTCACTCCTTGAAAAAGCGCCATAAAAAATGGTTGGTTGGTTTATGGGGTTTTATTTACAGATACTGCATTGAATTTGTGAACCGAATTGACTGTATTGCACTCTTCATTGCTTTGTTTGTCATTTTGTTTTTCTTGCGGGAAGTACCTGTCGCGATTTTTTTTTTGCAATATTGTATTTAGTTTGAAAGTGTGCCACGGTTTTGTTGCCAAAGTTCGCAGCTGGGTGTCCATGGCCAAGTGAAGCGGTCCAAGAGGCCGCTTTTACTATGGGCACCCTGTCACCATGTATATTGTGGTGGTAAATAAAATAAATATCGAATAAATATCAAATATCAACGTCCCACAGCGACTAAGGCTATGAGAGACGCCGTAGTGGAGGGCTCCGGAATAATTTCGACCACCTGGGGTTCTTTAACGTGCACTGACATCGTACAGCACACAGGCCTCTAGAATTTCTCCCCAAAATAAATTCAACCGCCACGGCCGGGATCGAACCCACGACTTTCGGGTCAGCAGCCGAGCACCATAACCGCTGGGCCACCGCGGCGGCCCATAGAAAATGGCCCCTCGCTTTGCTTTCTCACGCATTTTTCACCCAACGAGCCTAAAACACGTGCTACATATAATATGGTACATATAATATACTATCGGTGGCACTTGTCAGCTGGCATTCCATAAATGCAAAAGCATTGTGCACTACTTCTGTTTCCGTTGGTGCGTTTGTGGTTTGTGCGCTTGTGTAAGTTCGCGTTGGTCACCAAGCCGCACATCATTCGGAGCACCGTGAGTTAATGTCCGTACATGCAGAATTGGTCATTCGGTACGTAACATTCATTGACGGCGGCGAGTCCTCATATACCACTACCAGCGCAGTGGCGCAGCTGTTAAGCGATGCGCCACTGCGCTGGCAGCTGGCTGTTCCTGTCGCATCTACCCGTAGGGATTGTGTAGCCCATGTTGCTGTGCCCAAGCAACTCTTCGTGCAGTTGGCGCGACGCTCCTCCGAGCTTACCCGAGCTTCCTCCTATCGACTGCAGCTTGCGCTGCGCTCCTCCGAGCTTACCCGAGCGTACCAGAGTTACTAGTAACTCGGGCAAGCTCGGGTAAGTGTCCACACTTTCAGTTAACACTTTCCGAAGACGCCACGCATGAGCGAAGTATTGCTGACGCATCAAAACTAAATGAATAAAGAAAGCAAGTGTTCTTTTTCTACAAATCCGCCGTTGCAACAGGAAATTTATACAGCAGCGCCTCCCGCAGTCGCATTTCCGCAGCGTAAAATGGTCTTAAGAAGATGACACAAGAAACAAAATATTGCCCGTCTTCAGCAGTCAACGCATCGCCAAATATTAGTAACCATAAAGAAGAAAAATTCAAAGAGCATCGTCAGAGTACATTGAGATTCCCTTAATCGCTACGTGCTAAAGAAATCAAGTGTTCACATTTCTCAACCTCGACTATTCAGCAAATCCTAGCGGGCGCAAATAACAGCAGCCATAGAATCCGCACGTTTCTCCCGAAAAACAGAATTCGCTGATTAAAAAACCACGCTTTTTGTAAAGTACATCGAAAGGACGAAGTCAGTCACATGGTCCGACAGTAGATTCAGGTTGCTGTGACCGGCATCCGAAAGCACGTCTGAATTCCGGAAGGCGGGAGAGAAAAGGCGGTGTGCCCGGTTGGTCCAGTCCCTCCAGTTTAGACAAATCAGTGCACGCTTCTCCCAGGTAGAAGAGCATGAAAAAGAGTTGACCGTGCGTCACTTTCCACACCCCATGCTGCACAAACTCCTTGTTCCACTCGTCGAAATGGAAGGCCCGCGAAACGATCCGCAATGCCAAAAGGGGATATTCCAAGATGTCCAGCTTGTGACCCTGGTGAGAAAAACAGCCGAAGACCTTTGGGTCCACAGTCCCTCTTAGCCCACCCCACTCGGCTTCGGTATGCATCTTCCAGACGAGCTGATCTGCGAGGCGAACGGCGACCATGGGTGCGTTGAGGAACCAGGCCCTGGGTCCGCACTCGGTGTGTAGCACCGAGTAGACCAATGGTGAGAACAGTATGTGCTCACCGGTAACGGCCACAACTGGGCTGAGCCTGTCCGTGCTCGAAAGCAAACTGTCTTGAAGACCCAGTGTCGAATCGAGGGCTCTCGTTTTCTCTTCAAACTCGCGCACGGCGAATCGATTTTGTACGTAGTCGTCATCTTCGAACGTTGGCAGATAGGTAACGTAAAGTGACGTCAGCGACCTGGAGCGGAACAACTTCAGCGAGGATAAGAAAGCACGCAGCTTGGAGTCTTCTCTGCTGCTTCTTCCGAAAAGGGTTGTCATTTCGTCCTTAGCAGCTTCTACAGTGGCTGTCACTAGAGAAGACAACATGGTGTCTTTTACGGGGCTTCCGAGCCGCGCGACAGCCACGGCGTCCCATATATGGAATATGTCCTCCACCCAGGCAGTGCAAGAAGCGAGACGAAATGCCAGGTCACCCCGAGACAACGCCACTATAGAAGATGCAAAAAGGTTAACGCTTGTAATTAGAGTGATATACGCGAGCACACTGCTTTTTCTGTCGCGGTTGCCGAAAATCTCAAGTTGCGCAGATAACAAGCTGAAGGAGAAAATGGTGGTGCGAAAATCTAAAGCATCCTGGCAGGCACACGCCGCTCGAAGGGATGCCTTCCACACTTCCAAAGAGCTCGAGGATAAGAACCTGCTCAGAAGAGAAGTCGACCCTGTGATTGTCCGTCCATTTTTTCTCAAAAAGTTTCGTGACATATTCCTAACCAACGTTTTGATGTCTCCTTCTCTGACTGTCATGTTCAGCGAGAGATTAAGGAAATCCAGAAAGCTCCGGTATATCTTCTTATGGGTGTACAAGTGGTGGCTGAATACCGGCGACTTTGGTTTCGCTGGCCAGAGGTACACTGACTGGCTCTCGTCCGCAAGAGTGCTCATCGAAACATAAAGAAGTATTTCTAAGCGGTACCTGATGTCAAGCACGCCAACCAGTTCCAAAGCGTCGAGTTGGCCCGAAGAAGTGAAGGAACGCAGCGTGTCTGTCACCTGGCCCCACATCGTCTCCGGCGTGGTAGAAGGGTCGAGCATATTGCGCAGACACGACCTGTGCAGCGTGTGAGCGGCTCTGCTTGCTTTGTCGTCGTAGATGCGTTGGAGTGTCGGGTGCACTACGTTGTCCAGGTACTTCATGCGCACGATTTCGTCGGCGCCTCGGATATTGGTTTTGGAGCACACGAAGCGGTTGAAATCGGAGCATGGGTCGAGAGTCATGTTGGCGTAGAAGAAGAGCTCCATAATCGACTGAGCTGCGCAAGAAGGGCGGGGTGAGCTTGGCTTCGGAACCTTCCAGGACGGTGTCACAGCAATAAGCAAGATGAGAGTCACAGTTGCGGCAGTGACGGCAGAAAGAAACAGGACATTTGCGAGAGTGGTGCCGCACTCCTTGTCCGAACGTTGCATGCCTTCTTCTTCCTTATTCTCCTGACCAGTGGTGCACGAGCCTATTTCGCGTCTTCTTTCGAGCACGTAATAAATTAATTCAGATATCGACCAATGGCACTAGCTAGACACAGTGAAAAATTATAGCAAAAGTTATGTAAGGTGATGATAACTTTACAGCAGCTTTCGGGAAAACAAATGCTTCATTGTAGGCTGGAATGGGGATCATGAATGTCTGTTGTAATATGTTCGCGATAGAAGCTGTACGAAGGCCTGGGTCAGGAGAATGTGTTCAGTGCCGATTTTCTGACGAAAACAAACAACCTGCAGCGCCATTTTGCCTTTTCCTTCCAAGGACAGTCCAGGCCTTTAGGAGCATCACAACAACGAGCTATGTAACAACTTTATGGAAAAAAAATGCTGACTGTTCGATTCCTTTCTTATAGTTTATATCGCGTCCTAAGATCATGATGTCGGAAGTTTATCTGTTAGCATGTGACTAATTTATTCGATTGAAGGGCCTCATTCCCGCCACACCGCTAAGACTCCGCACTGTATTCCCGAATAGAGTTGCACTGAGTAAGGCAACCCTCCGCTTAGGCTTTTGCTATGTATGGAGCATGACCCGTAAATGCAGCTTGTAGTACCAGGAGTTCCACGGCGTTTTGTTATTCTTGTGAACTTGCTCAGACACTTGCGTGGTTCACCAAACTTAAAACCGTCTTCTTTTTTGTTCCTGCTTATCTACGGCCACTAATTCCGCCATTCCTGTCTACTCTGTCCGACACATGAGTAAATTACAAAACACTGCAATGCTATTACCCCGCTTGTTTGAGGACGTGGAATTTAGTGCAAGGACAGTTTCGGTCAGAGCTTCGACTCGTGCGTACCGGGGAAGTCAGCGCAGAAAGACGTGAAAACGCGTCTTTTTCAGGGAACAAAATTACGCCTCACTTATTAACTACAATCAATCTCCATTGCCGTGCACATATGCAATGCACTGCGCACAACAAATTGGCCATCAGTAAATTCCTTATAATAAGGTGGTGCAGAATTCTGCGCTTCCATGTTTAGAGTACAAAGCGAAGGCTTAAAGGCTGCACTTTCAAATAGCTAGCGTTTGCAGACTTACAGCTCCACCGAGGCTTAAGTGATTGCGCAACCAAGAGAACAAGCCTGCAGGTGCACTCCGCCGCTCTATGGTTCTCTTCCAAGGCAATGCCAATCGACGACAGAGTGACTTCTGACATTATAGTGACATTATAGTGGCATTATATTGTTGCAAGCGTAGAGAAGTCCATCTTTGTTAAAAAATTATGACGTGTACTTAAGTCTCCTTAAGCGGTATTCACACGTGCGATGGTGCCCTGCGCTGCACGTGCGGAATAACGTTTCACCTGCGCCATCTGCTGGGCCAGCGCCGTACAGTGGTGAGCAGCCTTGTCTAGAGCGCTTGAGCAGTGCGCACTTGGTAATAAAAACCGAAATTAGAGAGCAGCCCCACATTACAGGGCAAAGTTTTCGTGCCTGCTTTGTTTACGAGGCTATCTGGCGCTACTTCCGTGCAAGCGTTGCCGCTGGACCCTAGAGGCTGCCACAAAATCTGGATTTGTTTGCAAGGAAGTCCACCGCCCGAGCGCTCTAGACAAGGCTGCTCACCACTGTACATTGCGAGGGGTGTTTTCAATGGGTGCCGCATGCAGTCGCTACGACTGCACGCCAAGGAAGGAGGGAATTTGCCGAAGGCGGAGGAAAATTGGTTAGCTTCATTGCGACATGTGTAATTAGCATGCTCAAAATTACTAATGTAGTCCTCAGTACATATCTCGAAGATTAGCTTTCAAGAATTGTGCGTTTAATAGACGAGTCTTTATTCAGCTTCAAACGCCGAAGTAGTGTGAGAGAGAGAAGGGAATTTTAATGAGAGGAAAAGGAGAAGAGGACGGCCGGTGGTAACATGGCCCTGGCCTGCTACTCCACACTGGGGAAAGGGAAAGGGAGGAAAGGGAAAGTGCGAATGAAGGTTGATGATGGCATAATACATTGAGTTTCATGGGTGATGTCCACACACACACATTAGCTGGCTCTCTCATCGCGGTGAGGAGACGCACGTGAAACTCATGTCTTGAACACACACACCGACAGATGTCATTAACACATACTGGAGTAGGGGCTCCATGAAAACACAAATATAAACCGTGTAAACTGTGTAAACCATAGGTAGTGCACAGGCGGCCACAGGCGGGTATCCAGGCCTGTTGCACACAAAAACTTGAGCACGACCTTCGTCCCACGCCACCAATCAGCAGGTTTCGCCCTGGCGCCTAGAAGAGTTTCTTCAGAGAGAGGGCGAAAGTCCAGTTGTCTCACGGTCACTTCCAATGTTCTTCTCTCATCGATGTAGTTCGGGCACTCCCAAAGAAGGTGTCCAATAGTCTCTAGATTGGAGCATTGTACGCAATTTGGGCGAGTTTCTATTCCGATCTTGTGAAGGTAGTGTTTGGTTTCGGCAACGCCGAGCCGCAACCGGTGAAATAAAACCTCCTGACGTCGCATTACCCTAGATGGCAGATGATGATATCGTGAGCCGGCGTCAAGCTTAGAGATGTGGTCCTGCTGATGGCTCGAATCGTTCCAGTGCAACTGCAATGCAGCTTGCATTAAATGCGCCATCAAGGCTCCAGTGTCAGATCTAGAAAGGGCTATCTCAATGAAAGCACCATCATCATGTGCTAGCTGAGCCTCGGCATCAGCACGCTCATTGCCCGCTATGCCGCAATGGCTCGGTATCCACTGAAGCTTTATGATATGGCCGCGGTGAAAAGCCTCACCTAACAAAAGCATAATCTGTTGAACCTGGTGCTCGCATGTCCTTGGTATAATATAAGTTTGTATGACCTGTAATGCCGATCTCGAGTGGCAGAATATGATCCATTGGTGCACTGACTGGTGACCAATATAACGGACGGCCTCTCGTATGGCTATCAATACGGTTGCCGTAGATAACGTTTTATGCATTAACCTGACACGGTGACATAAGGTATTTCCTAGCACTATCACCGCTGCAAATGATGAGGCGGTCGTCACGGATCCGTCCACAAAAACATGCTGAGAGTCACCTTACATTGATGCAATGTATGACAGCGCCAGCTCTTTCAGACCGACTGTTGGGGTAGGCGGAAGTACTGTTGTCTTCTGTCAAGATTGTGGAGTGCAGTCACTAGCTGAGGAATTTGTAAATAATCTATATATAGCCCTTTCTGTACATGCATAGCCTCGTATAGTAAATACCATGTTGGAAAAAAAAGTGTCACGTCTCGTCCCCGTCTCGCACGCCGGTGGCTCGGGTATGCGACTCCCAAGTAGGCCCCAGTTTTCTTTCATTATTTTGATTACCATACAACTGCGGACAATTCTGCGGTCACCCGCTGCCTACAACTTCCGTCCACACCACTCATGAGCCAAGAAAGGCTTCCACCTTAATAATCTCTCTTGAGCGCGTCATAATTTAAATGTTACAAATGTTACCTGTTAAACGTTGGCAAATTTTACCTGCGTCTTAACAGCTCGTGCCCGCATTATATCAAGGAAGAAAAAGGCTAAAACTTCCCTGCGTAAACACCACGTTCGTGCTCGTATAATCCCACGCGCAAACAAGTGAAAGATCTCCCAAAGCAGAATGACTAGGGCGGACTCAAGGGCGTCGTGGGATACAAAGTAAGCCACGGCAAGGAGCGCCTCGGTCAATCCATCGGCTGACTGACTTCCGTACGCGGGCCCACGTTTTACGTCCGCAAACGGTAAGACGCTCATAATGCTCCGAGTGCCTTATCAGTGGGACCAGAAGCTTCCAAGGCCATAATTTCGAAGCCAGCATTTGGCTGAGCCGAGGTCACGGCTTACGACTCCTCGCAAGCGAAGCGGGATGGTCTTCTCTCGGGTGCGCACTGATCCAGAGATGAGACGACGTCGCTAGAGAAGCATCAGCGTCTGCACAGCGACCCTTCCTCCCCATTGGACTGCTCCGCAATTGGTAAATGGGGCATCACCGAGGGTTTTATTTTGTCGCGCACTTCCTGCTTTTTGCTCTGAGGATGGAAAGTTTGTTTCACGGCTGTTGCGTTTAGCACTATTATGCAACTGTACTGTGTCGTCAAAATTTACTTTTAAGGCTAATTTCAACTTGAATTCAATGTCACCTCAATGCTTCTGGTATGAAATATTGTCCCGTATCTTGCCAGTACTCACATATGGGGCAGAAAAGTGAAGGCTTACGAAAAGGGTTCAGCTTAAGTTAGGGGCAGCGCAGCGGACTATGGAACGAAAAACGATACGCGTGTAACGTTAAGAGACAGGAACAGGGCAGAGTGAGCCAGGGATCAAACGCGGGTTACCAAGAGAAAGAAATAGGCTTGGGCAGCGCATGTAATGCGAAGGCAAGATGATCGCTGGTCCTTAAGGGCAACGAAGTGGATTCCAAGAGAAGGCAAGTGTAGCAAGGGGCGGCCGAAAGTTATGTGAACGCATTACGGGGATACGGTGGCCGCAGCTGGCAAAGTATAGAGTTGATTGGAGAGATATGTGAGAGGCCTTCGTCCTGCAGAGGGCGTACTCAGGCTGATGATGCTGATGATGATGAAATATTAACGGGAAGCGCATGTGTGCAATAGGCCCACCGTGTATTCGCAGAAGCTTGTGTAGCAGTGCGAACAGGTTATCAACCATGCCTCCGCTACTAGAACCTTTAAAACGTCTCAATAGAAAGTTGGTGGACTGCCTAGAGGCGGCCTATGGGCTTTCTACTGAAAAATTTTTAAGAGGAGTATCTCATTTATGGAAACATCACAGAAGCGACTAATAATTAGTCGCTTAGACTGAGTTCAGGGAGTGCATGGTGAATATGATACCCCAGTTACGTTGAATTGTATATTTCGAAAGTGCCCGAAATTGGCTGTTTAGTTAAGCCTGAACACAAAAGCGCACTGTCAGCTCGATAGGTGTGAAACTCGCAATTTAACTTACGATATCTTCTACGCGCACAAAGCTGCCTCCTTCTAGCCTATTTCACTAACTTCATAATTTACTTTAATCGCCGCAGTCACTTTGTATCGCACCTGCGTTTTTGGTAGGCTCACATGGGAAACCTGTAAATAGTGCACCGTTCCACAGTACAGCCACGTGCGCCGCATTTATAAAAACGTGTCCCTGATAGATCCACCTGCCTGCCACATTTTTCAGCATCGTCGGTAAAAGTCGCAAACGTGCAGAGATTGCTGACAAAAATTTGAAACGCTGTCGCTGCTGCCTGCTTCTGAAAGGTTATTTTGTTTATATTGCCACATTCTTATTTTCCGGGGTTATTATACTCCTTGACCATTCTGTTTTTGAGGAGAAACGACAGTTCGACGTGTCCAGGGTTGAGGGTAGAAGCAACATGCGAGAAACCGAAGCATTAAAAACCGTACAAAGAGAAATAACTACTCATTGTACAGAGGAATGATGAGTTCAGAGAGCTATTAAGTGTACTTAACTATCAAGTGTATTTAACAAACATGAAAAGTTTTGGTCCGTAAAGGCGCGGCCGGAATAATAGAGCACTGGAACGGTCGCAGAACTACACAAAACTAGAGTTACTGTATATGCTACCAAAGGTAGCGGAGCTGCGCGTCTGTTTTCAAAACGCGCTGGCGACTTCAATGGTAGAGCGCCATCACGTGGTGTCCAAGCAACCGTGAACTGCAGAGAAGGTGACGCTCGGGACGCTTTCTTGTAATTCCCGACGCCGCCGCTGCAGCGAACTGGATTGACAGCCTGCGAAGTTCGAAGCGTATCCACTGTCCAGCCGCTGTTTACGTTCGGTGCTGTTCACGTCCGTAGCTCTTGCGTTGCGGCTATTCCATTGCAGTTCCATCAGAATGACTGGGGGCTCAGCTCCCGACTGCACCAATCGTTCGGAAAGCGGCAAGGCGTTCTACTCTATACCATTAGGGAGATCCGTTATTCGCCGGCGACTTCAACGGTTGCTACGAATGCGTTTTTTTTCCTCTCCTAAATGCTCGGTTGCCACGCGGCATAATGTCATGCATACTTCTGCAATGTCCGTTTTGTAGATTGTCTGTGCCTGCAATAAACATGAAATGTTCTGATGTTTTGATTCACTTACAAGGTCTGTGTGTTATTTTGGCATTAAACTATACAGTTTTTTTTTTTTTTAAAGCAACACCGTAACTGTTTTTCTTTGTACCATTACTGACGGGTCTATAGGCAAGGGTGCCTGAACAGACATCAACTCTCACTCAACTGCACCATTGCATCAAATATGGTTCAGGTGGAATTGCTCGACTCGCAGCGAGGTGCTTTGTTGGCTGTGCCCCCTCCTCAATTTTTGCAGTTGAGTGTGAGCAGTTAGATTTATGCAAATGTTGTCGCTGGAATTGCCAGTTTTTTTGCATGGAATGCACCACACTTCCTTCGCACAAACTTTTATAGAAAAGATAGTTCATATCCTTTTCCTGATAATGCACGACTTGGGATGTCGACACATTGTAGATTACCACTAGGCAAGAATATTTCATCCAGTATTGCTTTCGTGAAGCATACAGTAGAGTAAGTAAATGTGCCGTGATGTAAAATATAAGGATTTAACTGTATTTTCCTTTATTGCATGGTGCAGCTATAACTGCCTTTTGAGAAATGAAACCGTAGTTTGCTACACTCTCAAAGGTTACATTTTGGTTTGGTTTGGTTTGGTTTGGTTTGTGGGGTTTAACGTCCCAAAGCAACTAAGGCTATGAGAGACGCCGTAGTGAAGGGCTCCGGAAATTTCGACCACCTGGGGTTCTTTAACGTGCACTGACATCGCACAGTACACGGGCCTCTAGAATTTCTCCTCCAAAGAAATTCAGCCGCCGCGGCCGGGATCGAACCCGCGTCTTTCGGGTCAGTAGCCGAGCACCATAACCACTGAGCCACCGCGGCGGCAAAAAGGTTACATTTCGAATCACCACAGTTGAAAGGCACCCAACGAAAGAGCTTTCTTGAAAGTGTGGATGTGATTCCCTGTGCCTGCTGGCAGGTCGATGCAAGGCACGTGTCTGGAGGAAATTTAAAGGTGTACCCGGAGTTTAAATACCATTGGCAGTTGATCGCTGATTCATAAGTGTTGTGATCTCGGAGAATCTGGATGTTGAGAGCTGCTGCACATAATTAAGTGTATACCTCATATTTAGCACCGTTCTCTATCTAAAGAACAGCATGAACTAGATACAGCTCACTAGATCAAAAATCTGGTTATGTCGCGCTGCGAGCGTGTTTTGTCCAAGTACACGCACTTTATTAACATTTTTTTTTGCTAAAAGTTGCATTGAGATTACTTTACCGAAAACAGGCTGGACTTGCGGCTCTGCGCTTTTTCGTTTACACTGTCTAAACGCTAAAATAGAGCTCTGCGCTACTCTGCGCTGCTCCCTGCTGCGGTGGTGCGTATTTATCCTTGTTGGCACAAAACCTGAATGGCAAACAATTTTCAAGCGATGGAAAACATGTTTAGGCACCTGATTGTTTACTTCAGATGTTGACATTCATCCAGTTTCAAGTAAACTGTATTCTGGATTTTATACTGTCCTTTTTATAGTTCCGGCTCGTAACTTTTTGTAGGAGTTTCAGATTCAATAAAGGGGATTATGAACAGGTTTTTTAACGCAGTTCCAACGATTAAACTTTGTCGCAAAGATGAATGAATGCTTCCTTTGTAGGGCGTATCTAAACTACTGAGTCTGCCCTTAAGTTATCAGGTTCAAAGTTCGGGGAAGGCGGCTATGTGAATCGCCTGCTGCTGCAGCTCACCCCGCGCACTAGAAAGAGCAGCGCTTTTTTTTCTTTGCTATATTTCTTGATTGTGTTACTCAGTCAGCTGTTTCGAGGCTTTTTGTTTGCGGTCAAGCGAAAAAGTGGCTTACAAACCTCGGAAAAGCGCCCACGGTCGATCGGTGATGCGGTAGGCTTGTCGCCTGCAGAAACAGAGTGCGGCTTTGCCGCTTAACTTCAGTTGCTTGACAGGCAAGATGGCGGACCTACGCGCAACTCTGCTACCTTTGTTAGCGTATACAGTAACTCTACACATAACTGCTTAGGCGCGCTACCTAGCCGTACCGTCATGAACTATCTGTGCTTTGGACACGCAGAGAGAAAACCGGTGGCCGGGGCCCACATTTTGCCGTAGGCCTACCAGCATCACCGCTTAACTGTTCTCTTGGCAGCAGCGGGCGTTTCGTCGCTCCTGTCGAGGAACGGCTCGCGCTGGGAACGAGCGCAAGACTGCCGTCTGGCACTGCGTGTTACCAAATCGCCCACGGCCGTGCGGCCATCGCTTCGCCGACGTTAAACTCAGCCAGACATCGACGCTAAACTCAACTCCTTTGGAGGAAAGCGGTGTTGTCCGAAACAGCTCAGCATCTTTCAAACATTGATAACGACAGGGTTTAAGCAAAGAGGGAGGAGCGGCGACGGGCTCTCTCGCTGTGCTCGGACAGACAGGTGCTCCTTTCTGGCGTTGATAGGTGGCGCTTATATGCCGTTTCTGCTAAGGCCCCTGTATGTTCCAAAGGTAGAAAAAACCGTGGTTCAAATAGGGAAGGAGAATTTCATCCCCGCCCTCTACCCCTCTCCTGACTTCTTCGCCGTTTTCTGCTCTCCCATTGGACGAGGCTTCATACGTGACGAAGAACCCGCGTGGCTTTCGTTATCGCTAAGTTATCGCGGGAAAACGGCGCCATTAGTGAGCGTAGAAACAGGCGCGACACATCTGCGCTGTGCAGTGAGCGTAGGCTTTCTACATTTTTGAAGACGCGTCTTATCTTACGTACGTACGAACAGCCTTGTGAAAATGCGCCCAGAACAGTCGCGTTTCAAGCAAGCGCTACAACGCGCCGCATTCTAGCGGCCGCGAGCTTGGCTCACTAATGGCAGCCGAGAGGGGGGGGGGGGGGGGGGGCAAGGAGAAGAGGAGTTTGCGCTACCTTTGAAAAGTACAGGGACCTTAGTTTCTCTTAGTTTCACCGCCTTTCGCATGCTCCTTATTGTTCTGGTCACACTTGTACGTATTGGTAGCCGTCTAAATAGAGTTACGGCTGAGGATTAACTTTTCCTTTCGGAGGTAGGCAAATGCGCAGCTCATCAACCTTGTGTCGGTAATTGACGCATATGACGTGAAACTTGTGGTGTCAATGATATTGTGTAAAGGTCGAAAAACTAGCAGCACTAGTTTCCACGCTGAAGTCATAGCCTCCAAATCAATTAGGAACAATTAGGATCAAGGGTAAGGAAATGGGGGCGTAACCGCAGTGGCGCCGAGAATGTAGAATGACCTTTTTTCACCCTTTTTTTGAAATCACTAATTTTTAGAAATAGGATTCTTTGAAAGGTAAACATAAGCTTTCTGTGGCATAGCAATGCCAGGGGTGGAGGGATCCAAAAAACAGGCGAATTATGTTCACTACTAAAATTATTAACTAAATTCAGATAGTTAACTTTTTAATTATTATCGATAGGCACCTGATTTAATTAGATGTTTGTAGCCGGCAGTTAGGAATAGCAACATGAGTTTTTTTTTAATTTCGAAAACGTCAATACCCTAGGCGCTGTATCTCGACGAAATTTGGCTATTTCAACTAGTTACGTGCACTGGATGGGCTTCTTTGCGTGCAGGCCTTTGAAAAGCGCGTGTATTTTTGCACAATGTAGCCGAATTCTCTCGAGCCACAGTGGCGAAGGTAATCACGTTTTCAAATTCTCAAAACTGCTATGGCTTTTCCTAACGGCCGGCTGCAATTTGCAGCTGCAGTGTTTGCAGTGTTTGCAGTTCCTGGATATTAGACTTTCTTTCAAGCAGCACCATGTATGCTGGATGTATTTCCCAAGGTCAGTTAAACCCTTTTAAATTTTCAATCGGGTCATTCAAAAATTGTTAAATGTGGTATTGCTGTGGCATGTTTGTGGTCTTCTTTACTCAAGTCGTGCACTAATTCTTTGAATGATAGTTTTTCTGAGCAAGTAAATAGATTAGGATTGGCTGGTTTTCAAGATAATGTCTTGAATCTTGCCTGCAGTAAGGTGTTAAAAATAATTAAGGATGCCATCAGGCCATCACCTACGAGTGCAGATGAAGGGAAGAAAAAGAAGGTAGTGTTTCTTCCGTATGTTCACCGCTTTTCACATCAACTAAAAAATGTGGGCAAGAGATATAATGTGGACGTAATATTTTCAGCCCCGAAAAAAGTTGGGAGTATTTGTGCCAGGGTTGACAAGCGTTCTGGTTGTGCTGTTCGTGATAAGCGGAAGGTGTGCAATGTGAACCATAAAAACCGGTACATCAAATGCGAAAAAGGTGTAGTGTACCAGACTCCGCTGTCTTGTGGGCGCATGTATGTCGGTCAAACTGACCGTTGCATGAATGTTCGCTTACAAGAGCACAACTTGTCATTGGGTAAACCGCCTTCTTCGAATCTTGCCAAGCACTGTATGGAATGCAGGGGCTGTAAGCCTTTACTTGATAAAACAACGGTTTTGTTTAGGCATCCTAATCAATTAAGTAGAGAGGTATCAGAAGCATATCATATCTATAAAAACCAGCCTACATGTGTTAGTGACCCATCTGTTGTCCTGCATGAACGAGAACTTGAATATCTGGACGCGCCTCCGTGATTGCAGAAGTTTTGATGTTTTTTTGTTTTTCTTGTTTGCATATATTTTCTGCGTTTGTGAATAAACGCTTAGTTGCGAGTCAGCGCTTATGGTGTTCTCTTCCTTGTCCCTGTCCTGTGTGCGCTGAAATTTTCCAACATGCTGTACCAACTCACTCGAATGTCAGTTCTACTGCAATTCTCCAATTGCAATCAGATGCCTATCTGTAATAGTTAAGAACGTAACTATTTAAATTCAGTTAATCACTTTGCTAGTTAAAATGATTCGCCTGTTTTTTTGACGTCCGCCAACACTGGTATTACTGTGCCACAAAAAGCTTCTCTTTATCTCAAGGACCAAATTTTTAAAAATTAGTGATCACCTTCCTTCAAACATCTGCTATAAGCTGAGGCTTGTGGAGTTTTTCTCTACCTACCCTGCCTACAGACATTATCGTGGGAAGAATGTGTGTGAAAAATGAAAAATAATATAGGCAGTCATCCATTAGCGTCGCCGTGTGCGTCTATGGAGGGATTGACTACGCGCAGTTTCACGGAGGGTGTTGCAGCTTCTCAAGAAACGTCCGACAGCATTACTTACTTTTACTGGTTCTTGCGGTTAGTACACGCACTCATCACCCTCTTTCTTTAGCTGTTTGCTATACATTCAACTTCTTTTCATCCTTCGCGTTAGAAATCGAGATTTGTACAGATGTGGTAGACTGGACTACAAGAATCAAGCTGTCGTTCGGCTTTCGAGCTCGCAAATTGCTTTTTGTTGTTGTTTTGATTCCCGGAAGCATGCCTGTATGTTCCCAATAAGAAGACTTATAAACCCTACATCTGGGCCAAAATATTTCAGGTCCGCAATTCAGTTTTCTCGGATGGAAAGACGCTGCAAATTCTTCTTAGTCCAGGAGGAATGCTCGCAGGCGTCTGTCACGGGACCTCGAACAGTGCACGCGACTGAAGGAATGCATTGCGCTGACGGCGCACGTTCGGCGGCCCCGGGTCGCCTTTTCCTGGCTGAAAGCGCAGTTGATGTCTTCCTTCCGGACTCGTAAGCATCCTCGCGGAGTGCAGCGACGCATTTTTTTTTTTCTGCTGCTTTTTGGCTGAGCGAGAGATCGCCTGCGCGGCGATCGATGAGTCGTCGCCCGGCGTAAAAACGAGCACTCGGGACTCCTCTTGACGTGTGCACCGAACGTGCTTCAAGCAGCTAGCTCGGTCTCTGCGGTTTCAGGAGAAATCAAGTAAAGAAAAGTGTTCTTGCCTTTTTTTTTTATTCAGTAGAATTTTGTTCTTCATGCTACAGCATGAAGAACACACTCTACAGAGTGTGTTCGAAAAGATTATTTATTCATGTGTTAACAAACGTTCCCGTATACACTTGGTTGTATGAGAACATAGTTCTTGATTTCAACATGATTACATTACGCCTTCTTTGCCTTCCACTAAGCAGAGTTGTACGTAATTGGTTACTAGTCATTAATTGCATTTCCTGTAATTTTGTAGCTAACTGTTTACCTTTTTCAAACGGTAAGGTTTTGGGTAATCCGGATATTGTTTTTCATCCATCGATAACCAGCAATTATTTGTTTACCAAAAACGCTACCAGGGCGAAGCGTACGTGACGACGTGATTGCGTCAAATAGTTCGGGCGCGCACGAAAGTGCACATGGTTACCTGACATGTTGCGCTTTCCGGGGTATTCGTTCCTGGTGTAGCTGGCGTCATCTATGGATGCTTCTCGCAATACGTCATGCCTGGCTAATTCGCTGTAATAAAAAAAAAACAGCTTTTTCCTTGAACTCTTCCTTTCAACTCTCTTGAAATTTCCTTCAACAGCGCAAAGATGGCGTGGACGATGAGAAGGAATACGTACAGTCGCCAGCAAAAAATATTAACACAGATCACTGGTTATCAGCAGAATTGGGATATCTCACCACGCGGCGCTGCGGTTCGCAGACCTGCCCATCGGGCCGTTTCCATGTTTGCAGCCTAGGGGGCGGGGGGGGGGGGGGGGGGGGGGGGCAGGAAGTAAGCTTTATCGAGCGTGCACCGCCCGAGCTTTGAAGTGCCGACCCTACGTGACTGTGCATGCGGAATTTATTTTGGCTCGGTTATCATGAGCAAAGACGGCTTCTTTTTATTACTGTTTTTTTTATGTCCGCGATGGTCTGTCAAAAGGAACTTTCGGGAACAAAAGATGATAGCGCTGCTTTTAGCCAGTAATTTTGCTGGTCCGTGGCAGTCCGCTAAGCCCCCCTAATAGTGTAGAATGGGAATGGCCCGGCACTCTCGTTATCAGCCTCTTCGCCACCCGCAGCGCCACGCGTTGTCATTCCGGCGCTATGATGTTCTGTCATGTGTGCTTATCTTTTTTACCCGCGATTGTACATGACGGGCGCTGAATACCAACTGATTCATTTAGCTTCAAAGGGACATTTTACAGGAACAACCATCCCCCATGCACATGTCGCACGATCAAGCGATAAACCTATATTTCCCCGTTCAGTCAATGCTTACTAACAGCACACGCCGCAGTTCTACGCAGGAAAACAAAAATGAATATAAAACCAGCTCATAAGCTGGAATAGACAACAGATAACCTGCGTTTATCAATGCAGAATTGTGTATCTCTTAGCAAGGCTGCGTCAAAAGACAAAAAAGGAAAAAGGTGAAAACAAGGAACTGGTATAGACTGTTGAAATCATTTGTTTCAAAGCAGTGTCAAAAATGAAAAAAAGTGATCCCAGACAAAGGATAATCAAGACATATAAAAATCTCAAAAAAAAAGAGATCGCAGGAATCACTTTCCGCAAAAAAGAAAAAGCCTACACATGTCCGTCCAGAAATCGCAGCTCTTTATCAAGGAGTGAAACCGATGGTTAGCTGACACACTTCCCTCCCGCTTTAGAAATAACAAAAGCTTGGATAATCTCGCTTCAGTTTGCCTCTGGTGTATGAAAGAAACTTGGATTTGTCAGAGAGCGGTTTTCTGCCTCAGCTATTACAATGGTTTGCCAAGAAACCGCCCGGATTTATTTTTTTTTGTCTACTGTGAACACTATTGCAGGTTAGGGGGATCTTAAAGATAAATTTGCTCCTGCATTTTCTGTACCTGCTGACATGCTTCTCAGATCATGATTTGTGCTTTCGAACACCAAGCATTGCGCAGGCCTTGTCAAGCTTGCATGGGGCAGAGAAAACCACGTTGATGTGATATGTGTTTGCCATCTTAATACTGTGCGACAGCGAGTGAAATTACTGAATACCCTACCTGTTCGCTTCGTGTTTAGCTTTTCTGTCTCAGTTAGTTATTTTGTAGAGCACGCGTTCACATACGCTGGAAATAAATGCACTTGTATAACCAGCACTAATTAGAACTAGCGCTAAGTAGGCGAGCGACTTTCATCGAAGCTTTGACTCAAAAGGTGCGGGCAAGATGTATCAGAGCTGCCTGAGGATTAGTGCTAGCTGCAGCCTATTTTACCAGCTTAGAACGACCGCTATCGAAAGGTAGTGCACTTGGGCCTTGGGCTGTACACTCTTTTCCTAAAGTAACCAGGCTGCGCGGTTTCCTTCTCAGTTTTATAATAAAGCTATTATGCGAGACGTCAAGCTCTAAATCTCTGTACGGTAAGCAGAACCCCTGTCCTCACCTTCAAAGAACTCTTTGATCTTTAGGGAAGCCGTGAGGGTTCTACTATACAAATCAAAAGCAAACCATGCAGCCTGCTTACTTTTGGCAAAGACTGTACATCCTGCACACATGTGACTCGGAGAACTTATCAGAACTGCACTGCGTAGCCGACAGGAAACTCACAGGTTAACTTCATACCACGTGAGTACGTGCTGTAGATGCGTAGGATTTCATTAGTGGTAGTCGCCATGCTGCCAGGTTGCGCCGCTTTTAAGAAGGCTAGGTAGATAATACGGAGCTATATACATTTCTCACACGTAGGCCAATAAGATCTTGAATTTTTCGGTCCATCACTGACAGGTGTATCTCGCACAGCACTGGAGCAATAGAGGAACCTGTACATAATCCGGACTTCTGTACACAAAACTGTTCACCGAAGCTGATCGCTGTGGATTCTAGATAAAATTTAAGTATACCCATAAACTGAGCAGAATGAACCGCGGCGCTTTACAAAGGACTTAGAAACTGGCATCGAAACATTGCGCAACTACAAGCTGGTGCGCAAGGTGTTTTTGCACTATTACACCGCCCTACCCTTCAGAACTAATAGCGAAAGTGTTCAGTGTAGCGGCCGATGTCTTCACGAGGAAACTTTGCAAAATCAGCGACGACAGTTTTGAAAACAACTCGTGTTGAAATTGCACAATGTGCCAAAAAAATATAAAGCAAGTTGCCTCAGACTACTGTAGTTGACTTACTACTGTAGTAAGTCAATATAAATCTGGCGGCGTCGTCGTCGTCGTAGTTGAGGCATGGTCTTGCGTTTTCGTCGATGGAGGATCTTTGTTCTTGCGCTCAGAAGCAACCTCACCACCAGAGGCTGCTTTATTCAGTTTAACCTTCGGGGGTTGAGGGAGCGTCCATGCACGGCGTAGCCTCAGCAAGGAGGTACAAAGCGCTGTGACGATGGCGACGGGGAACGTGATAGGCGGCTTGGCGGTGAGCATTTTTCCGGGCGCGAAAACCCCTCGATTTCGGCTGGTCGCTGGCAGGGTCGGGGTCGTGGTGCGTCGTAAGAGAACCCTCGGATGCCCATTCTTCAGAATGAGGAGTGCCGGAGGATGTGACTGGCTTCGCCACAGTAAAAGCATAGTGGGCGGCGCAGGTCTGGAGCTCTCTACTCGTCGCATTTCCTCGGCCGTGTGCGACGCTCGTCGGACGGGCGGGTTGGAGCGAGAGGGTGGCGATCCAATGCACCTGGCTGAGGGTGATAGGTGCTTGGGTCTCGTCGTCGAAGTGCAGGACGGTGCACTGCTGCGGCGAAAGTCATGGCTGGGGGCTCCGGAGGCTGCGTGGTTGTCGGCGTCAAACCCAATGCCTGCTGAACCTCGTCCCGGATGACGTCAGTGAGCGATGTAAGCTGCGGTTGCGTTCTCGTTGGCAGCAATCGTCGGAGCTCTTCTCGCTAAACTTGACGTATAACCTCCCATGGGCTATCGCTGTTAGCGGTGTCCGGGCAGCTTGCTGAGAAAACGCGTTCCTGGTGGTCATACTGGCGGGCTCCGGCATCAAGAGTTGCTTCCATGGTGGAGACCTCTTCTACGAATTCCGCGACGGTTTCACATGGTGACAGCATACAATGCACGGGGGCTGTTGAATTTCTCTTTCAAATAAACACGGCCACCACGTCACCTAGGATCGAACCCGAGACGTTGGTATCAGCTGTCATACGCGAAAGCCACTACTGGGTGACTATCAGAAAAGTAAGAGAAGTTTCTTAGCCTCTTACTTAGAGCAGCAAATTTCTACTCATATGAAGCCATGATATCACTTCTAAGAATTTTCTAAACACATTTGGTAAGCCGGCAGACCTCCGTTCTATAAACTGTTGAACTTTCAAAAGCCATGAATAAATGATGGAATAAATGGCCAGTAGTGTAATGGGCTGAAAATCTTAACAGATGAGTTAATGGTATCCTCAAGATGGGTTATGAATACATGAACACAGGACACAGCAGCCGTGCCTTCCTCCCTAATTTACTATTCGTTATTTTCTTCTTGAGTTTGACGGAAAAAACTGGCCAGCGAAGCGAATAGCTGTTTGTAACCGTTATGCTGTCTCGGCGACACGCCGGTACGACGCCGGTAAGTCGTCGATAGCTTGCAAACTACTAGCTCACGCAACTCACACCAACACCATGTCAGGGACGCCAACAGCCGATTCGGTTTCCCAGCCGCCAAGTACCTTCTCGCGTGTGTTCAGCTCCTCTGGGGACAGAAATCCCGGAAGGCGAAACGAAGGTGAGAGAGGCCGTCGATTGGTTCTACGTGCCTGGATCGAAGCGGCGAAAGAAAAGAAGCCACTCTGGTGTAGCCCCGAGCGCGCACGTGAACGGCTCCCCGCCACAGTCGGGTGTGTTTGCGGATCACTGCCAAAGCTTCCGTTCCAGGAAAAAAAAAGAAAGCAAAGTGTGGGCTGGCTTCATCCAGCCTCCGGTTGCGTCGTTACCGGCACGCGCCGAATGCAACGTGTCGCTGGGTTGCAGGGAGAAAAGTGCGTGTTTGGGGGTAATAGACAGCAGGAAACGTGGAAGTGCGGCTTCCGTTCTATGCGAAATAATATAAATGGCCTCCCATGCCACCGGAGGTCAATTGTGCACCCTGTAAGGGGCACATACCGGGCAAGAAGTATAAGGTCTGCACACGTCTTTTTCATCGGAAGTTCGTAAAGCAGGACAAGTGCTGAAGAAATGGCGTCTTTTCTAGCCTTCATATTCGCAAAACTAACTTTTTTGTCGGAGCCGAAAAAATGGCATAACGCCCATAGCCTAAATGTTAAGGCACTGACAAAATAATGTCTGCTTTTCGAAATGTAAGTCATGATGTTTGATCTTTTCTGTTAAACGAACAGGTCTGTGCAGTCCTGCTTACTGGTAGCAAATAACGCAGCCAAATTACGAGATTAACTCTGTCGTTACCGATGGTATTCCGTACTGAGGTGTTAGAATGAGGTCACTCTTTGAGTTTTCCGCAGAGGAGGTGTGAATTCATTGAAAAAACACCGCTTTGACCTGTTTCCCTATTTGCACCTTCTTCCTTTCGTCGCATATCCTACGCTTCTTATCTCACTTGTGACCTGCAGAGCCGGGCGAGCGCTTTCCATGTGACAGCTCAAGTTTAGAGCACTGAAATACCATAGCTTTAAGGCTCCCACCATGAGGCAACACCATAAGGCGACACCACAGCATGAGGCGGCACCACTGCAAGTATTTCACAGTTTGTCGAGGGTCCCACGCCGCATCTGTAAGCACTGCGTTATCTTTTTGATCCCAGAGGGATGCTGCGAATTCGCGTTCGTCCCGGTGTTCTGGCGCGCTGCATTTGCGAAGCAGCCATTTCGAGGCCTCATCATCACGTCCCGCTATCGCTGAGAGTCGTGGTAATATTGGTGGCTCACCAAACTGGTGCAGTGTTGCTTCTTCCGGTCGGGCATCTTCAAGGAGTAGCCCGAGAAATCTACGCCCCGCCACTGAGTTCTATCATCGCACTTCGTGGTCCTCATCGCACGCCTCGATGAGGCCTTCGGGGGCAGCAGGCAGCATAGCAGTAGGGTTCTGTGGTTGGCGTGCATCGCGGCTGTCCTGTGATTGCAGGCAGACACTCCAAATATAGCGTCCTACAGTCTAAACAGAAAGGCGTAAACAGGGGATAAGCTGTCCTCTCGTAAGGGCACTCCCTTTCATAACAGGGTGTGCACTAGTTGGCAGCTTACTCTCGTCTTACTCCCATATAGGCGCATTGACATTTAGAGTGTAGGTCTTTGTGGTGTGTCTTCTATAGGTAGAAGCATGCAGTTTCGTAGCACGCCTTAGAAACGACGCCAGCCCGACACAGTATCTTGATAGTGCTGGCGCCGGCACCGGAATTAGAAGCAGCCGCCACGCCCACTATGAGGACCTAGATAGGTATCTGAAATAACCCATGAATTAACAGAATTAGCGACCAAGCCTCCTCAAACTGTCTGCACCGAGGTGTGGCTTTATGAGATGATTTCTTGTCTTACACTGCTGATTGGGCTCAGGGCCCCATCAACTGGCCCCGCAAGCGCAGGAGTCTGAGTCGAGAATTACACATGTAATGAATTTCTTTTTATCGCGGGCAACAAATTCAATTCATATAGCAGCAAATAACTTCGTTACACACCTTGCGTTAATTTGTTCGACTACTTTTCCTCTCCGGCAGTGCAGGTATACGCAGTAGAGGCGCACCATGCAGAGTCGGAAGCCCGAGAACGTCACGTGACTTTTCGAGAGAAAAAATGCGCAGGCAGTCACACGACGTGATCAGACCACGGCTTAAAGGTGCACTAAAGAGGAGCCCGTCTTTATACCGCGGGAACTCGAGCCACACATTCCGAGCATTCCTAAAAACTGCGAGGCATTGTCCTGTGCTACCAATTTCCCTTATTTAAATCGGATTAAATGTCCCGGCTCACACCTTTTTTTGAACTCACCTCTGAAGGTACGAGGACTCAACTAATGCGTCGAGTGCCTTTCTGGCAGTCGCGTGGTGGCTTGGCTTTCGCTTTTATTTTGTTTTTGTTTTTCAGTTTTCTGTGAATAAATAGATCCAGTCAGAGACTACATAGCTGCAAATCAGGCCCACGGAAATAAAAATATGCGTGATTTTTTTTCCTTTCGCTGATCGCTACGCATCACTAAGCCAATGGCGGAGCGGCTAGCCTCCACGGAATTGGCTGAGAGGTCGGTTGACTCCTCCTACCTACAGCGGAGAATGAAAAAAAAAAGGCGCGACATTTAAAGGAAAGGGCAGCACAGGATTATCATTCGAAGATTCTAAGAATAATCGTAACGTGTAGATGGAGTTTCCGCGGTAAAAATACGAGCTCAGATTCCACAACCGCATCCCATTCTGGGGATCTGTGAACCGAATCTGCCCAACTTTTTACGATTATCCCCGCCCTTTCACAGAGCCCAAGATCTTCGGCCCGTGGCCACAACAGCCGACTACCATTAAGGCTCATAAGGCACTGTTCTGTCTTTCCGAGAGACTGCCTTGCTTGTTAGATTGTGACTTTGCTCTCGTTATTTCTCTCTTCTCTTCCCTTTTTATCCCCTCATTCTCTTCCCCAGTGCAGGGTAGCCAACCGGAAACCTTTCTGGTTAACATCCCAGCCTTTCCCCCTCTCTTTATCTCTCTCTCTCTCGCCTCAGACTTCGCAAGTGTTAAAAATCGGCTTCTTAAGTTAGGCGAGGCTTTTTTCGGCATAGCATTGTCAGTGGTGCAGTACAGTCAGGGACAAAAGTCTCCGGACCACGTGTTCCTCAAACGAAGCTTATAGCTCTACTATCAGAAAGCGGCTGGAGACCGCACTTGCGGAGATGAAAGAACAAAAAATTAACTTTTACCTCCACAAGTGTGGTCTCCAGCCGCCGACCAATAGCAGAGCTATCGGCTTCGTTAGAGGAACACTTGGTCCGGAGACTTTTGTCCCCGACTGTACGTATATCGGAATACGGGTGAGAGTTGCTAATTCGCAGGCTGGTTAACTAATATGGAATAGTCAATTTCTTAACTATTACTCTTAGGCTTCTTAATTATCCAGAGACGTCTATCCCACCGCAAGTAATATTAAAGGTGAAGTAAAGAGGAATCTGAACTCGTCTTTTTGCTGTGGGAACTCGATATACACGTTGCGAGCATTCTTAGAAACTTCGATTTATTGCCCTGTGTGGCCGATTTCCCTAATTAAATCGAATTAACGTCCGGCTCCCACCTTTTGTTTTTTAATTCTCCCCGTACGGTGCGCGGAGTCACCCAACGCATGGAGTGCCTTTCAGCCAGCTGTTCTTTCAGCTTTCAGCCAGCATGTCTAAGTTGTAATCTAATGCACTCCACTGCTGACAATGCTACGCTGAAGAAGAAAGCATCATTCAAACTCAAAAAGCCTATTTTCAAAATTGTGTACATTATTCTAACACAGGAAGAAGAGACGTGCCGTGGTAGAACGTTCCAGAATAATTCCGACCAGTTGGGGATCTTTAAAGGGCCTGTGCCCACCCCAGCGCAGCAGACACTCTCTACCTCTCTTTGAGCGAGCCTCCTCTCCTTCCATTCCCTCCTCGAAATTCTTCTCTCCCGCTCCTCGTCGAGTAGGCTCGGCAAGGCAAAATCACCCCTTCGTTCTCCGGTGTAAGCCGGAGGCGTGGTGTCTGTGGAGTGCGTCACAGGGCGACGTCATGGCCCCGCCTTCAATAGAATTCTTTTCTTGGTTTTTGCATTTTCTCCGCACACTGAACGATCGAGAGGCGCGATCGGCTCGACCACCTAGACTTGTTAGCGAGCGCATCCTTTCATACATCTGTTTGTCATTCCCAGTTAACGAGCCACCTTTTCATTTTCTTTTAGGCCTCCCCACCGTTTCACGAGCGGAGGGGCGGAAGTCGGTTGTGTTCGAAACACACGGCGAAGCGCGGACCCGGCAACCGCCCGTTTGCTTTTCTCCATGCGTGTTTGTGTTCTGTGTGTTTGTGTCTTTTCTCCGCTCCAAAGCATATGTCATTCATTGGAGTCAAGGCGTACGCAAGATGCACGAAAGATAAGGGGTGTGTGTGCGGAGCGGTCATGTGGGCGAGCGAGGGAAAGGCTCTGCTGCACTACTAATTAAAACCTTGTTTTGGGGGGCTCGCATAGAAGAAAAGAAACTGAGAAGGGAGCGCGCACGCAGAGCGTCTCGTGACGGGATCACGGCGGGGGGGGGGGGGGGGGGGGGGGGGGGGGGGGGGGGGGCCAACTCCCTCATGTTATACTATTTTTTTACTTTTTATGGCTAGGGTTCAAGGCTGTCGACGCACGCTCCCTCCGCAGTTTTTTTTTTTTTGTTCCTTCATGCGGGTTTGTAGGCATGAGCCAGAACAGAAGGCGCTGCGGAAAGCCTTGTGCAGACGACGCGACGCCAAGGCTACGCCCAACCTTCCCCCGTCAGTCAGAACGATGCACCAATGGAGTGCCTTTAGCGAAAGTAGCCCCCCTTGACGTCAGCGGGGTGCAGAGTAGTGGGCCGGGCCCGTTTTTGAAGGAAGGAAAGAACGAACGGGCTTTGATTTGAATTTTCGCAGCTTTTCGGGGCGCGCATGGCTCTAATATTTTGCAGAGGTTATCTTCGATGCCTCAACTATGCAGTGGGCTTGTTTTTCAAAAATGTCCGGACCCTGGTCAGTGGCCCTTTAACGTGGACTTACATCGTACAGCACCGGGCGCATTTGCGTTCCGCCTCCAAAGAAACGCGGCCGCCGTGCCCTTGTTCGTTTTCTCAAAACCAGTAATTTCAGGGAAAATTAAAAAGGGTAAGACGAACGGATAGCCGTGATAACCACTGAAGGAGGCGCAACACTCGAGTTCAGGCACTCAAGCCTGCTTCTGCTTAGCGCTGCCAGAAGGAGAAGTAAGGCGCATATTTTCCTGCAGCTATCGTATTTAGGCTTAATAAGAGGTGCAAGCTGAAGGTGGTGCAGGGCTACGCGCCTATATCAGGCCATGATGACCAGATCGTTCGAACCTTCTATGAAGACGTGGAATCGGCAATGACCATAGTAAAATCACACTACACTGTACTGATGGCCGACTTCAATGCGAGTGTAGGCAAGAAGCAGACTGAAAACCAGGCTGTAGGTGCCTATGGCATAGTTTCTAGTAATAGCAGAGTAGAGTTATTAGTAGAGTTTGGAGATCGATATAATTAGCGGATCATGAATACCTTCTTCCGCAAACGAGCAAACAAGAAGTGCTCCTGGAAGAACCCCAATGTAGAGGCTCAGAATGAAATAGACTTCATACTGTGCGCTCACCCTGGCATCGTAGAGGATGTGGAAGTACTCGGAAAGGTGCGTTCTGGGGACCACATAATGGTAAGGTCTCCTATTAGCTTAGATTTGAAGACGGAACGGCGGAAACTAGTGAAGCGGAAGGCTATTAATGAGTTAGCGTTGAGAGGGAACGTAGAGGAATTCAGGATTTCGCTGCAGAACATATTGTCCGGTTTAACTGAAGAAGACGACCGTAATTTTGAAACAATGAACGACAATCTCGTAGCTATCGTTACGGAATGCGCAGTAGAAGTAGGCGGTAGGATAGTTCGACAGGATACCGGCAAGCTATCTCAAGAGACTAAAGATCTGATTAAGAAACGCCACAGCATGAGGATGTCTAACTCCACAGACAGAATATAACTAGTAGAGCTATCGAAGTTAATAAATAAGCGCAAGGTAGCCGACACAAGAAAGTTTAACATGAAGAAAATTGAGCATGTTCTAAATAACCGAGGTAGCCTAAAAGCAGTGAAGAGAAAACTAGGCATAGTTAAAAAGGAGATGTATGCGATAAGAAACAAAGAGGGCAATTTCATTAGCAATATGGATAAGATAGTTAAAGCAGCCGAACAGTTTTACACAAATCTATACAGTAGCGATTGCAATCAGAATGTTACTGAGAGAGGCAGTAGAGCACAGCAATGGGACATCCAGCCAGTAACGAAAGAGGACGTAAAGAAAGCCTTCGGAGCAATGCAAAGGGGTAAAACAGCTGGTGAGGATCAGGTAACAGCATATTTATTGAACGACGGAGTAGATATTGTGCTAGAAAAACTAGCCACCCTGTAAACGCAATCCCTTGTGACCGCGAGCGCTCCAGGAGCTTGGAAGAACGCTGATATTATATTAAATTATAAGAAAGGAGACGTCAAGGACTTGAAGAATTACAGACCGATCAGCTTATTGTCTGTTGCCTACAAGGTATTTACTAAGGTAATCGCTAATAGTCAGAACATCCTTAGACTTCAGTCAACCAGATGGCAAATCAGGCAGGCTTTCGTAAAGGATACTCGACAATAGACCATATTCACGTTATCAATCAGGTGATAGACAAATGCGCAGAATATGACCAACCCCTTTCACCTTTCACACCGGTGAATCGTCTTAGGTTGTAAGCTGGTTAATTAATCTTTAATAATTAACTTTAACTAGTATAGTTAGGCACCTAGTTGTATTTACAGATTTGTAGCTGGCCGTTTGTAATAGCCAAATCAGCTTTTAGAATTTCTAAAACGCAATTACCCTCGCCGCTATGGCTAGACAAAGTTTGGCTGCATCGTGCGAAAATACATGCGCTTCTGAAAGCATGCAGGAAAACCAACCCCTCCAGTCCACGTAACTAGTCGAAAAAACCAAATTTTGTCGAGCCACAGCGCCAAGGGTAATCGAGTTTTTTAAATTGTAAAAACTGATATGGCTATTACTAACCACCGGCTACAGACCTCTAATTGCAACCAGGCGCCTAACTCTAATAGTTGAAAAGTTAATTTTTAGAAATTAGTTAACCAGCTTATTACTTAAGGTGACTCTTCGGTCTTCTGATGTCTACCCGTCCGCCAGGACGGGCGGACCATGCCGCAAAACCATGCCACAAAAACTATAATTTTACCCCAAAATCCTATTTTTGAAATTTTTTTATACTGTTCGCTGAAGCACTTGGTATATAGCCTTCATTGATTACGAGAAAGCATTTGACTGAGAGGAAACCTCAGCTGTCATGCAGACATTGCGGAATCTGGGTGTAGAAGAGTGTTATATGAAATCTTGGAATATATTTATATAGATTGCACAGCTGCCATAGTCCTCCATAAAAACCGCCGCCGTGGTGGCTCAGTGGCTATGGTGCTCGGCTGCTGACCCGAAAGACGCGGGTTCGATCCCGGCTGCGGCGGTTGAATTTCTTTGGAGGAGAAATTCGAGGCCCGTGTACTGTGCGATGTCAGTGCACGTTAAAGAACCCCTGGTGGTCGAAATTTCCGGAGCCCTTCACTACGGCGTCTCTCATAGCCTCAGTCGCTTTGGGACGTTAAACCCCATAAACCTAAACCTAAACCAGTCCTCCATAAAGTCAGCAATGAAATTCCAATAAGGAAAGATGTCAGGCAGGGAGACACGATCTCGCCAATGCTATTCACCGCCTGATTACAGGAGGTATTGCGGGGTCTGAAATGAGAAAATTCGGTGATAAGAGTTAATGGAGAATAACTAAGTAATCTGCAATTCGCTGATGAGACTCGCTGGCTTAGTCACTCAGGTCATGAACTGCAAAGCATGATCAATGAGTTAGGCAGGCAGAGCAGAACGGTGGGGCTAAAAATTGACGTGCAGAAAACCGAAGTAATGTTCAACAGTCTAGCAAGGGAACAGCAGTTCTCAATTCGTAGCGAGGCGCTGGAAGTAGTCAGAGAATATGTCTACTTAGGGCAGGTAGTGACAGCTGTTTCGGATCATGAGAGGGAAATAACTAGAAGAATAAGAATGGGGTGGAGCGCATATGGCAGGTTCTCTCAGATCATGAATGGCAGTTTACCTATATCCTGCAGGAGAAAAGTATACAACACCTGTATCTCACCGGTACTCACTGATGGGGCAGAAACGTGGAGGCTAACAAAGAGGGTTCAGCTTAAGTTAAGGACAACGCAGCGAGCTATGGAAAGAAAAATGATAGGGGTAATGTTAAGAGAGCGGAAGCGGGCGGAGTGGGTCAGAGAACAAACGCTGGTTAATGACTTCCTAGGCGAAATCAAGAGAAGAAGTGGGCTTTGGCAGAGCATGTAATGCGAAGGCAGAATAACCGCTGGTCCTTAAGCGTAACGCAGTGGATTCCAAGAGAAGGCAAGCGTAGCAGGCGGTGGCAGGACGTTAGGGGGACGGATGAGGTTAGGAAGTTGGCGGCGATACGGTGGCCGCAATTTGCAAAGGACAGGGTTAATTGGACATACATGGTAGAGGCCTTTACCCTGCAGTGGGCGTAGTCAAGCTGATGGTGAACTATGATGATGATGGTGATAATTCCTGCGGCAGAATAATCCAAGAGGTCGAAATTGCTGCTATTGTCATTTCGTTTTATTCTCTGCACGACCTTATCAGTTTTATATTGTGCGCCACTTAAGCGTCATTGTTACTGCATGTGGCATAGGTGGCCATTGATTAACAGCGGTAAAAGAACGTAGTGCGTCAGCAACAGCTCATACTCGTGCCCGACATTCTAGAAACAAACACTTATTCACTTTTTATAGAAAAACAATAACTGTTTACATCAAACACCTCAGTATAGGCGAGAATCATCTAAAGAGACAATTAGATTTGGTAACAACCACCTTATCTTCGTGAATCAATAAGGGAAATAACGCAGCTGTTGCAATCCGTACGTGAGGGCGAAATAAAAATAAAGTATACAGTTCACAGGTTACTGCATAATTTATTAATATAGACGCTCAAAGTCATCAGTAGTAAACATCAGCATCAGCAGTGCCCTTGGGTCCCATTCGCATCGGCGAATCACGAAGTCTGCACTACCGGTTTTGCTTGAGTGGTCGCCTTCGAGTGTTCGAGATGCGACATAACCGGGGCACTCGCTATCTCGTCGGCCTTTCGTGACGTGTTTCAGGGAACAAATAGCCTGAGGCAATCAATGGCGCCGCGAGAGATGATGCTGTCAAACGTCACAGTCACAATCGTCGGCAGTTACTGAGGTAGCGTTGAGCTGTATATATATGTCGGCTGTGTGAATCGTATGGTCCTTTTTTGTTTTTAATCGGAAATAATTCTGAGTGAACTTATGCAGGTTATGGAACGTTTCGTAGGCTGTTTCTGGGTTTCTGGCTTGGTGTGAGCGCTCGCTGATCTAGCTTTCTTCCTCTAAGCGTCAGCTGTACGATTTGCGTAGGTAGTGTCTTCATATGATTGCTTTCGCCTTTATTCGTCAGTGGGTCGTACTCACAAGAAAATGCTGTTTTTTTTTAAGCCAACGAAGTTCTAAAACGATGCAAATGACACCCACTAGCCTAATTAGTAGTTTCGTTGGAGTCGATCTTTCTTTTTCGACAGAGAAGTAGCAACCTGAGCTGGAAGTGTAATTAGGGTCAGTACAAAGCTCACCCATGATTATCATAAGTGCCAGTGGCAGTACCAGTTCTAAAGCATATTTCTGCGTACTATTAAGCATCGGATTCCCGTTAGCGAGCTTCTCTGTGCCGCTCACTCGCCAGACCTTTCGTTCTCCTACGTGAGCACCTCGCGGCTAGCTCCCACAGCCACAGTGAACCACCGTTGTGAACACGCTCTTACTGCTAACTGGAAAATGAAAACGCTAGCACTGGTTTCGCGCAGTTTATGACATGTGCAGCAGGCGGGTCAGTAGCGACATTGGAAGGGACATAACATGCCTCTCCGATTCCGCAAGTTCCTTCCCGGGTACTGCAAACGCCTTAGTCATAAGAAACTTGCTTTTCCTCAGTGGTAGTGTTATTGCGGTAGAGCACCCTCTACAGGCCATCGAAAAATCGTCAGCAGTCACACTTTTTGTGCCCCTTTGTCAGTGCCTTCTTAGGAACTTACTTGAGAATCCGTTACAAGCAGATGAAGAAATCAGCTATCTGAACACTCGTGATCTCTGCCGTGAAAAGGAAGAAAGTGTTTGAAATTATGACCGGTTGATGTGCTCATTTGCGCGCGCGTGTGCGTGCGCGCGTGTGTGTGTGTGTGTGTGTGTGTGTGTGTGTGTGTGTGTGTGTGTGTGTGTGTGTGTGTGTGTGTGTGTGTGTGTGTGTGTGTGTGTGTGTTTGTGTGTGTGTGTGTGTGTGTGTGTGTGTGTTTGTGTGTGTGTGTGTGTGTGTGTGTGTGTGTGTGTGTGTGTGTGTGTGTGTGTGTGTGTTGCGCGCGCGCGCGCGCAAAACGCTGTCAACCTTTCGCACATTATAATTTCTAACGTAAGCAAGCCAGTGAGGAAAGAAATCAGTGCAAATACTAAAAGCCAAACTCTCATGCATGAAAGCCAGCAGGTTGCGCCACTCCAGCTATCTCGGCCACTGCACTTTCGCTCGCTTTTTACGCTTATCTTCCTCTCGAACCGGCTCTTTCACACTGAATTAAAAAGAGAAAACACACCCTCCGAAAACGAGAAACTACAGACGGCGTATAAGCGGAAAGCGGCTACTGTGCGGAGGATGGCAAGGGCGGAAGTTCTCGCGGCTTCTATCAGATGGCGACGTGAGCGGCCGGGAGGTCGGGCGCGCGTGCGTCGCGCAAAAGGTGAGAGGAGGACCCGCCCGCTTCGCGCCTCACTGCGCATGCTCTGCTCCCTTCGTTTCCCCTCACTCCTGGCCCAGATGATCCGCTCTTCTCTCGCGCTTCTCCCCCCCCCCCCTCTCCCCGGGGTCCGGAGCGAGGGAAGAACCCCTTCCCATCGCGGGATACTGACTCATAGCAAGGCAAACGCTATGGGGTTTGGAAGAGACCAGGGCGGTCGCCCCCTCCTCCTCCTCCCCTACCAGGCGGTGGCGCCCGGTGCGACATCTTCCCTCATCCGCTGCCGTTGCTCCTCGCTGCCCGGAGGGCGAAGAAAGGCGCGCGCGACGCTGGGGGAGCAAGACGCGCGGGGCACGTCGCTCGTTAGTCGTCGCCGGCGTCGTGGGGCGGCCGCCGTTCTCTGCAGCACGCTCCTTCGGAGAGAAGAGTACGCGTGCTTCTCTATCACTATTTTGCAAGCTTTCTTCGACCAGCATTGACGTCGTAAAATTTTCTGGCAGCTCATTGACGTAGGTGCGTGTGCGTGGACTCTGCCTACAACGAGGAGAACACTGTGGTGGTGGAGGTGGTGATTGTCGATCGTCCTGTCGTCGAAAGTGTCCTCGTGCTTTTTATTGGGGGAGTGGTTGTGAAAGCGACATCCCGTTTGAAATGGGAGAAACGCTTCTCTGCACTGTTCTTGCACGTCCATAATTCGTTCTTCTCCTCTGCGAAACGGTGGATTTTACTATAGTGTAAAACAAGTTCGGGTTCTTTTCAGTAGAAGGAAAGTGTATTTTAGTATCATTGCGTGTCGCGTGGTCCCGTGGGCTCTGAAGAGATCTCTGGTATCGATATTCAGTTATCTAGCTCTCAGCCTTCCTAAGCAGCCAACGGTGTGCATTCTCTTCATGACGTCCTATAATCTACCACTGGATCCGAGTAGACGAAAAATATCAGCAGATCAAACATAACTGCACTGAACTTAAATACAATAATTCACTGCACCGCTATCAACGAACACCCCGGGATCGCTTTAGAAGCACGTGGTTAGCACCGGCCTGGCGGGATCAATACTTATTTCGGCGGGAGGAACGATTTGTGCGAAGCTATTGAAGACCATGTTCCCTGCTGTGGTGCACAGAAAATTTCTTGCTCTCACCCCACTTAATTGATTCTTAACGCGAAGCCGTTAGTCAGGCACTATACAACAACTAATGGCTTCTATTTCAGCTCCAAGTAACTTTTGTAAACTGTAGATGATTTTAATGAACAAATGATTAAGAAGTTAACTGAGCAGGTCTGCTACATACATTTGTGAACAGGGTTCCAAGGGCGCTGGGAAGAAAAACTGAGCGCAGCTCGCAAGCTCCACAACCTCTTCACCGCGATGGTACCCTGCAGAGATTTGGCTGCGCACGAAACCCTACTAATTAAAACCCAGGACGTGCTGCCAGCCCTTGGAAGATTTTTCGATGCCTGAAAGGTGGCTCTGGCATCCCTCGAAAGAGCGTCCTTCGTAGAGCCTGTAGTTCCAGCGAGAGAAGTGGGCGCTGCAGCGACGTTTCGGAGCCGCATTCCGCTCTCCTGCGAGAAATGGGTACCGTGTCGGTGGAAGCGTCGGAGAAACCGGGCGTAGTGCGCCGTGCGCCCGTGGCTCAGGCTCACTGATGCCGTCCACGTCGGCGCCGCGGCGAGCATGGACGGTGTGCCCGGTGGTTGCCTGTGGCCGAACTGAGCCGGACGCTCGCTCGCTGACACTTCGGAGGAGGACAGGACAACAGTGGTGGGTGCTGGTGGTCGCGACGCTGTCGTTGCTGCTTCTGGCGCCTCTGCCTCAGCAGCCAGCAGCCGCCGCGGGCCTGCCGCTGCCCACGGAGCCTCAGTCCACGAGCTGGCTTGCCAGGACCCGTAGGGACGGTAGGTGTCGCTTTTCTTCCCTCCACCGCCTCTGCATAGACCTAGACGAATCCTAGTACTAGTTCCCTCAATACAACACATCTTCTTCGAGGATTAAGCACTTAGATTCTTTCCGTGTGAAAATTGCAGTGATGTATTTGCCCACGTCGTTCTTGTAGTATACTACAAAGTTACTAAGCTTAATCCTACGAGAGCCTGACCTCGGCCCATGACAAGCCGGGCTTGCTATCTACACTCTAAATCAAAAGCGCTAAAGGTGCATTAGGGTTTTTTCTTTGGGATTAATGGGATAGCCACAACCATTAGTCCCTTGATAGACCAACCGTTAGGTACTCCTTCAGAGACTAATTACAAAAGGACACCAGTCCCATCTAGTGCCCGCACATACTAGCCATTTGTCTCTGAGCCTGAGCTATGCAGTTAGGGTCATTTCACCTGGTTCGACGGAGAGTGTGCCGAAACCTATGTGGAATTTAAGAATAATATATATCTAGCACAACAATGAAAGTTGGATGGATTGAAGAGATTTGGAAAAGTTTGAACTTCCAATTGAATTTGCATTGATGACAGGCGATGCATACACAGGGACATAATTGCGCAAATAACCTCCCATCATCCGCGCGCCACTGACGCTATAAATGTCAGATCTTCGCGCGTTATCACAGAAGCTTCTCGTGCAGATCCGGATACAGTTTGCACAATCGCACTCATCTCCACAATTTTCCTGGCAAGCTTATCACTCTGTGTTCTAGAAATTAACAATTGTTCAAAAACTGGCTGGCACCCTTTTTGCTATGATGCAAATAGATGTGCCCGTCTGATTCGCGGTGCATGTTTATGTAGTGTTCCCTTTGAGCAATATCGAAGCCTCCGTCAGTTTTCTCAGTATAATGCTGTCCACGTGACACGGACATTCTGCAAAAAGCGCCTTCAAAGCAAACAGCATAATTTTTCTTCTAATCACTGTTTCACTCTGTTCTGTCGTTTTGCATCGTTATTTACATAAATATGAAAGGTGAGGTAGATACCTGAGAAGGGCGCCGGCCAGTCCACATTGAAAGAAATCACTAGAAATACGCCTAGCTAATGTTAGATTTCACCCTTTTTAGCGGGGACAAGTTTGTCCGCATGGCGGAGACATCAACTTCTGAGCTGACAAAATTGTGGGCGAGATTAGCTAGGTGGAAAACCTTATTCAAGACGTGTGAAAGCTTGTCTCTATAAGATATTACGGCAAAATTCTCTTTTTTTGTTTTGTTCAGTTTGTTTCTTTCTTTATGGGGCTCTTCACTCACACAGATGCGCCTCCAAAGAGTGTTTGAAAGTATACTTCTTTTAACAAGTTTTAAAATAGCGCAGTTTTGAACCGTCTTTCTAGACTTCAGTTTGAATCAGCTGCACACGAGATCAAACTTGCAGACTAATCGACATATTCACAGTGACATGTGGCTTAGTGAGCTGTATGCATTTTTACGCGAAAAAAAAAGATACACTGTAAGAAATCTTTTACAGACGTTTACCAACGTTGGAAGCTATGCAGCTGCAAGTCTTGGTAAAACATTGTGATTTCTAATGACTATGGGAATAAGCAAATGTCGGTAGGAAATGGAATACAAAACAGTCTCACGGGACTGTTCACTCATGGCTATCTCCATGTGTCTTGATGCCGCTTTCGCTTTGCGTGATGCTCAATATATTACCATGGTACGCTCCCAATTCGCCCCCCACTGGTAGGGCGCTGCTTTTCAGCTGTCTCGAGCTAAATTTATGTGAAGGTGATGCGATAGCATGCCTAAGGAAATCGAAATGTTGCTATGTCAAAGTAGTGCTATTATTAATATTATTGGCAAATTCTGTTGGCGGTGAGGCCACTAGAGTGGTGGAACGCAACACGAAAACGTGGTCATGATAATTTTCAATGTTATACCAAAAAATACAGAATCCATGATATCCTACAAAATCACATTTCATGCATCGCAATTCATTACGCATATGCTGAATATGCTTCATAGACATTTTCATGACACAAGATAACAGCAGAACTCGATTTCATTTTCCGAAGCAAAAATGAATCAAACAAAGTCGCATTCATAGCAGCATTCATACCACGGCTGCCGGTGAAAACGATTATCTTCGCTCCCCGGCCGCTTCCGACGTCGACTCGGGAATGCACAGTTGGCAGCTCCCTATAGCACAGTGCGACGGGGCATCGCTTAGATCGAGAAAGCTAAAACGATAAACGATACGCACTGTGTTTGTTCTAACGCCAAGCATCTTACGCAAGCATCGAACCATGTTCCTCACTCCGGAGCTCTGACGCACCGACTGCCACGACCCACATTGCAAAACTTGGCGGCGTGCGCTCAGCAGGATCTCGTCAGCTTGCGAAACGATCTTCTTTCGGAAAACATAGCCGAAGGACGAAACTAAGACATCGAGAGAGAAACATGAAGCAATCTAAAGGCACACCATTGTTTGCGTTTCCTTAAATTCGTCGTTTACGCCTTTTCCACATCTTGCTTTAGCCTACGAGAGCAAGATGGCGCCCAAGGGCACTGTCTTGCCCTCACTCACTCACTCACGGTGCTCATAATGTCTGTAAGCAAGGAAAAGACTTCGGGAGGAGCCGCGGGAAAAACAATCAATCTGTACTAAGGGTACAACGTCTAGAGACTCCAATCTACTATAAACGTGCTAAACCTTCTGTCGTCGCTAGCAGACCTCATAGACATTCAAAACTTCTGAGAGTCGGCTGGCCGAGTGCAGAATGGCTTCAAGCATTGCTCCTAACTTGCGAGACCGAAAATGCGACCGCCACCAAGCAGCGACATCATTATCCGACCGCGACCAGTCATAGCTAAAAGGAACAAAGTGAAAGGATGCTATAGGGAGGCGAAACTCTGAAGGCATATGCAATCGGCCAATCCCCACCTGCTGTGGTTTGCAGATCTGAACCTGCGCTCTGCACCACAAATTGGCGCCCTTGACGTCATGTGAACGCCTCTAATATATTACTTCATCTTTATGGCTGTTATCACTTTTACGAATTTTCAAACCATACGTTGCTTTTAGCTTCCCGAGAATTTCCGGCTGAAAATATATTGGGTTACGGGTTGACTGCAACCAACAGACGAGATTCACGCACACCAGAAGCACCGGGAATGCAGGACCGCTTGCCGTACGCACTCCCAAGCTCCGCTGCTGTACTGCTGCTCTGCTGACTCATCCTACATCATAGGCAGAAAAGGAGATGCAGACCTGAATAACCACGCCGGCCCGAAAGTCACTGCAACACGCACCATGCTACTCCAGGTGAAGGGGTAAAAATGGTGGTTCTCGCCGGTGCGAAATATTCAGAGACATGGCATTTTGGCGATTAACCTTGCTTCTCGGGGCTCTGGCAATTTACAGGAAGCCATTTGTTGCATGTAACGGCCGAAAACTCTAGACTGAAAAATTGCGCAGCCTAATGGATGAGAACCTCGTAAACATGACACGCCTTGCAGAGAAAGCACTCGTGTGGGCATTACCCTTTCTTTCATCCCCGTCTGTTTTGCTCAAGTCTAACTATGAAGTCGGCTTGACAATATGGACTCCACTTTAGGAAGCAAATGACGAGACGCATGTCCTCAACCAGGTTGCATGGGGCGTGTAGACTACTTTACACAGGTTTCGCCTTCGAAGACTACTGCGGGTGGAAACGCCGCTGTTTGGGTCAAAAGTTTGAAAATAGATGTACTGAGTATTTTTGTGTTCGTTGTCGAAGTCTACCAACTAGCCTTTCACCTTGTGTTCTTGAGTGTGCAGATGTGACACAGATAAAACACTATTTGGGCGTACTTGGACACTTACCGCACTGGTGGTGGAGATTACACGCTAGGGGCAGTCTGAAAGCCCACAAAGTGAACATTGTCATTTTAGCTACGCATCATTAGCGCGTTTCTTCCTTACTGACACAGCAGGACGTTACTATATCGCATCCATTTCACAGCTGTAAATTGCTGCAGCGCAATTATTGTCAGGACAACCGCTCTTAATTATCTTTACGGTTTTTACTTTTTGTTCATCTTTTCACAGCGCTAGTGGATTAATACATGCCCACGACGCGCATGGCATATTCGATTATGTTGACGAATAAAACGGTATGCTATTATTTATATGAGACTAGGCAACTTTACGACGAGAACAGAGATGAAAGCGTGAGATTTCTTTAGGGATTGTGTTTCAAGCGAGCTAGAACCTGTGGTTAGAGATGTCGGCGTTCAGTTTCCAAGAATGGCTTGCCAGACAAAAAAATCCAGTACCATGTGAGGTGGCTTCAGTTTCCAGTTGTCTAATGCAATGCAAGATCTCTCGATAAATTTCTTATACACATGGTCAAGCAACGTATACAAGCTCTTATGATGAAATGAAGATTTTTGCATCAAGAGTTCTATGAGGTTTTCTATTTTTATTTGTTCAAGGTACCTACAGCGCCTTGAGAGGCATTATTGTAGGGGGGGCTTGTAAGATCGCTTGTCCGTCAGCAGACTATAGAATAGATTTTCGTTGTTTTGCTTCTCTGTTTTTTGCCTGCTGAGACAAAGCCATCTTAAATGTGTCTTGCGGTTGTGTGGAAGCGTACAGTCGGGAAGGAGATTTTATATTCAAAATTTTCATAACACAAAGCTGGCAGAAAAAGTGGTCTAGTTGCGAAGGTAGTATTCTTTCATCTTTTCAACGCTGTGTAATTGCATCTGCGAGAAGCACGCATGATACGAAGAAATAAACAGCGCGAAAACTCAAGTCTCTCTGACATCCTAGGTTAGAAAATTTTTAGACATGAACAATTCCTCTTGTAGGCTCATCACGACCGTAAGCAGATTGATCAAAATTGCTAAACGAGGAGTTGCAAAGCAAAGGTAAGCTCTTCTAAAGGTGGAACCAATTTTACACTTGAAGGTAGCCGGTAAAAAGAGAAACGACTTTCACTAGATAAGACGCCCTCCGAAAGTTGCCGAACAAATCCGGCTTCCACGGAAGTTTTGAGCAATGTCTTGTAAATTAGCTGTCACGAGCACGGCGTGCTATCATAAAACTGGGTTGCAACATTTCGAGAAGCCGGAACAATTGATTATTCTCATAGAAACTGAAACAGACCAGGGGAACTTTGTTGCGCAACCAATGGGTTCTGGACTATGTTTGCACTGCGGAAAAAGCCTTGCCCTCTCTCTGGTCAGAAACGGTGAGGCTTTATTTTTCGCCCAATAGAGGCGTGCAAAATTCTTCGGGGAAGTGAGGGGAACCGGTTAGGGGAGGAAGTTGCGAAATGAGTTAAAACCTGAAAAGTAAGCGACAAAGCAAGCCTTCTCAGAGCGGCTCAAGCTTTGTAAAAGAAACTGCAAGGGTTTACATATTGAAATGCGTTTATTAAAAGGAATTCTTTTTTTTTCTTCTTGTTCGCTTTATATCTTTTCTCCTTTCTTTCATTCTGTTTTCTTTCATCGTCACGATATGTATGGCGTAAGGTAAAAGCATGAAGACGAAAAACTGCTGCCCAAAACATTTCTTTTCGAATTAATTAGATGAGATACTAAAAAACCCGGCAACAACACGGCGCCCTATTGTATTGTAATAGATAGCATTGTTATTAGCACTCTTAAATGAAAGATGCGATCAGAATGAAGCCGAAATAAAGTTAAATCTACAATGATTTCTATTCGACTGCGAGATTCTTGCACGCTTCAAGTTTATGCTTACGTGATGAACCAAAATTCATGAAAGTGCCTCCTCCTTGTACAGTTGTCCACAGGCGTGTCTATACGGCGCTCGAACGACACAACGGAGAGTATACTGGCGTGATTTACTAGTGACCTAGGGCTCGAAACAAGACCGTGCGACAACATGTGGCAACGACAAAGAGTGCGACAACGTTCTTCTTTTAGAAGCTATTAAAGACACAATTAGCAAGCAGTCCTAGACACAGACACAGTGATCTTGCATTGCTTATTAAATATATATGATGCCACCATATGGTCAGTCCGGCAACCGTACAGAGTCTGTGTGGAAGAGAAAACCAGCTACTTCAAACTCGCTATGAGATATGTTCACTGAAATAATCAAAGGGTATCGGAAGCACAATATTCGGGTCCTAGTACGTCCGTTCACATAAACAGGCCCTTCACGCTTAACGCGTTGCTAACACTGTCTTTCGAGCACTCCGTTTCATGAGGCAACGTAAATGACAGCTGGATTAACGTGATTGCAAAAATTATTACATTTCTTAAGCAACAAGGTGTCGAGTACCGCTTACGTGATATTCTTGGTAACACGAGAATATTTTTTTTTTTCAAATTTCCTAAAAGAAATGGGATATTTTCTTGAACTTTCTCTTTATGTGCACCCAACGCTGTACTTTTTTTCAATTCCTCAAGTCCCTGTGACGCGCCCAGGTAGAGTAATCGTAAGGTAGCTAGGCCTATTGCATTCCGTTTTCCGGAGAACGAAACTCTTCTCAAAATGAAAGGGAGCAATTGTGTGATGTATTTCCTCTTTATAGCTGAATCCCCTCAACTGATGCCTTTAGACGCGGCAGCCAGGAGAAACAAACAACTCAATCTAAGCAAGAACCCTTTGTGAAGGTTCTCTAGATTTCCCTTGTACCCGCGTGACTGCGCTTCGATGGATCTTAATGTTTAATTCCTGCCTTATTACAAATCCGCTCCACATTGTAGGATTCCTCTAAACATTAGACTAAGCACGCTCTCAGTTTCATTTAATGGGTGTGAGCATATCCATAGAGTACCGCCTCTATATTCATTTGTGTCTCCAACAAATCATTTGTTTTTTTAGTCCACCGAACTCCAACCAGCATATGTCATTTTTTTTCTCAAGAAAGCGGCACATAATTGCAGAGATATAAAAGAAATCCCGCACGCCTTTCGCCGTCCTCCGGCTCTAAGACGCCACGTACGTATACTGCATGCACGCCTCTCGCGGCAGCTCCTCTCCCCTCCTCATCTCGATCACATGACCACAGTCAGCCCCTTTTCCAAAGCATCCACTTCCCTTAGATACACACCGGGATGAACCAATCGCAAGCGTAGCCGGTTTGGACGCGGCGCGCGCTGCATCATGAAAGAGTCATTAGCGAGTTTTCGAATTGGGGCTCTTGGGTTCGCATCTCCGTCGCGCAGTACTTTGTAACGTGGAATTTCGTTTTCTGTTCCCTTCGTCCTCAGCGCAGGCTGTGGGAGAGGACGTCAAGCCTGTTGCCGCGGAAACACTGTCATGATGCCACTTGCTGTCATAAAGACACCGCATGCCCATGCCCCACTTATGGACAGGCCTTGCCGTTATTTGGTTGCCTTTCGCCCGCATGACACGGCCGGACTGGATGCGGCGCCAATCGGAACTCGTTGATCTTGCCAGTTGAGAAACTTGTCACAGGTGTAGCCAAACCTTTCCTGTTAATTACGCTGGGTTGGGATCAAAGGAGTTCCTCGACGTGGACAGCAGCCCGGACTCGACTCATCACATGTCCGTGTATTAAAAATGGCGGCGTGAATAGACGAAAATTCGGGGTTTTTACGCATTGTCGTGACGCTGGTGGTCGGTATTGTAAACTGTGCTTAATTACTGAGATAGTTGGTAAACGATTAACCACCTAGCAACAAGTCAGTAAAACAGATGCAGTAACAAAATCAATGCACATAATAACCAGAGAGGTAAATTAAGAGGAAAAAGAAACTAAAAAGATTGGTTGGTTTGGTTTGGTTGGTTTATGGGGTTTAACGTCCCAAAGCGACTAAGGCTATGAGAGACGCCGTAGTGGAGGGCTCCGGAAATTTCGACCACCTGGGGTTCTTTAACGTGCACTGACATCGCACAGTACACGGGCCTCTAGAATTTCTCCTCCGAAGAAATTCAACCGCCGCGGCCGGGATCGAACCCACGTCTTTCGGGCCAGCAGCCGAGCACCATAGCCACTGAGCCACCGCGGCGGCAAAACTAACTAAAAACTAAAAAGAGAAGCGGCTTACAGAAGATATTGGCAACAATAGATGACAGCTTTTGTTGCCTAATTTTGCATGGAACCGTCATCCATAACATTTCCAAAATTCTCGGACAAAAATTTCGAAAATTGGAAAGCTTTGAGACGCTGGTATAGAAATATCGAAGCTCATTGTCCATTCTTCAGACATGTAACAAAATCTTTTTTTCAAAGTGTTTCTATCAATCGCATCGAGTAGTTAAGACTGCCATAGAAAACCAGTGTGAAACACTTTTGACGATAGCAAAACCATGAATAGAAAAAAAAATATATGACTGACATGGGTGGTCTTCGGATATATTACGCGATGGGCGTATAGAGCTCGTTCCGTCGACAAGCGGTCGGCGTAGTAGTACTCGCCATGGCGTGTCGGAAATAAAGGGGGGTGCGTAAAAAAAAAACTCCTATCATGGTAATTTGTATTTCAGGTGATTGATGACTAATTGGTGTGTGATAGGCGATGAGGAGTTAATAAAATCATTGTAAATGATTAACGTGTCGATTACAGGAATGAAAAAATATGAAAAATTGAAAAAGGGGGGTTCAAAGGGGTCAAAATCCCCAGAATGGACAGCAGATGACGCGTCAAAGAACCTAAAGAGCCGCATCAGCATCAGATGACGCACCACACGGCGTGCGCTATCGCGTGAACTCATAAGCGCAGCACAGGAATCCTCCGGTATTTTTTATTATTATAGCAAAATCTTACACATTATGAAAAAAGTGGCGTTCATAAACATGCTCTGAATGCTTTTGTGCGGAATTTTTTGCCATGGTCTCCACAAAGCGACCCCTTGGAGTAGTCATTTTTCGAAGTGTAACTTCCCAACTAATGTGACCGAAGTGGTGTGGCGCCAGTATAAGTGGCAGGCGGCAGTAGTGCGTGGGCGGTTACTCCTTTGCTTTCTTCGTGATGCTTTCGTCACAACCAACGTCACGACCAAGTTTAACGAAAACGAAAGGAAACCGCAAATTATGTCCAGAGATAACATTTTCTTATTGGCAATCCTGTGAATGTGAAATCTTATGTTGGAACTTGCAATGGCGACGTGATTTTCCCCAGACCTGCCCGCTCCAATTATCTGCGGTTTGTGGTTTGTGCGCTTTAACATCCCAAACCGGTTCAGGCTATGAGGACGCCGTAGTCAAGAGCCCCGGAAGTTTCTACCACCTGGAATTCTTCAACGTGCACTGACATCGCACAGTATACGGACCTCCAGAATTTCGCCTCCATCGAAATTTGACCGCCGCGGCCGGGATCGAACCCGCGTCTTTCACCGCGACGGCCCCAATTATATGCATGTGAACTAACTTTTTCCAGGTTTTAATCAGCCTTGTTTTCTTGATCAGCGCCAGAGATTAATCTGCGTGAATAGAAAGGGATGCGCACGGTGGCACTTTACTACCGAAGCCTAGTCATATCGGAGTACCCAGAAATTACCGTGCTGCCTTGTATTCCATCCAGCTCAAGGGAGTTACCAGCTATATGCCGTGAATGCAGGCCACGCTAGCACAATGATGACAGTTATCAGATGCGTTTGCCACTAGGCACATTTTCTAGTTGAGCGATAATAAGAGAAGTAAAAACGGACCGCGACAGATTTTAACGGCACGGCTTCCTTAGTCCGGTAGACGCACGTGTATCCGACGATCGTACGCACATTAGTGCAGCACTAAATATCTTAATACGAGACTTGCCTACTCGATTTTTGTGAGGCTTTACAAAGCCCCGGCAGCGGGTAAAGCGCAAATGTACCCAGCCGGCCCGCTATTCATTGCGGCCCTAACTCCGTATAAACACTTGATGTCATGCTCTTTTCATTGATGCTCAACATCGTGACACAAAACCGTGTTTCCAATGAGAAAACTTTTTCCGCGCTAACTTAAAATAAGCACCGACGGTTCTTTATGAATTTTCGGAATGATGGCGCTGACTAACGGCCCTCAGTATCGCACAGTTACTAAGTGCTTGGTAAGTCAGCCTTTGCGCGTGCGTGCTCGCGCAATGTGTGCTTATCGCTTTGTTTCCCTTCTGTCGACTCGTCAGCATTCACGGGGATAGGTGGAGGTCAACGCAGAGTCGGCGTCGGGTAGAGTCATGCCCTTATAATCCAGCCTGCCGACAAGTTCTTCTCGCTCGACCTACGAGGCCGATTAATTGAGCGTAGTAGCAGCATGTTTTAAACGTGGCAATGACTTCACCTAAACCTAAAATTGAGACGTGGAGCCATAGAGCTGATACCGTTTAATCACAGAATCTGACACCTTCGTCCGTGTGTCCAGCTTCGTTTGCATCCAGCCCTACTCGATGTCAGGCCGAGTCGGTTTACCTGGAAACGGCATCTGATATCTTGCGTACCTTGCGCGCTTGATTTCGTAAAAGCATTAGCGTAAGCGTAGTGATCAGAGAAACCTTTAATGTCACCTTTAATTAGTTAGCAAAATGTAGTGCTGTGGGAGTGCTTTCTCATAAGAAAGCATTAAGTTTTTTTGTTTGTTTTTTTTCATCGCTTCCAGCAAAAAAGCAACAAAAATAAGAAAAAACGCTTGCATCAGTAAAGCGCGCTTGATGCAATAATAGGTTCATCGGCCTCCTTCAGGTGACGCACTTAATAAACGCTTTCGCCACCGCGGCTCTAATAAACGTTTTTGGCACCGGGTCCCCCGGGCCGCCTCATCAAGCAAACAAGAAAGACCAAAGCGCTCGCAATGACTCCGCGCGGAGTATGTCACATGCCCATCTCCGCCTTTGCACTCTGCCTCGTCTCCGCACTAAGGCGTTAGGGTGGAAGGACTTCTTCATGGACCGACCTTGGCACTATGTCAGACGCACGACGTAGCACAGCCCCATTTTCCATCGCGTGTGTACAGGAATTGACGGGAAGCCCCTGCGGGCCTGGCCACACCTCCCAATGGCAGAGAAGCACGCCTAGGTGACCGGCAGGGCTGGGTGGTTAGCAACAGCGGGTTACCTACGTCCCAGGTTGCAGCCGACCTCCCTAACGGCCATCGTCCGGTGGAATTCGTTCCTGTCGCAAGACCCGCGAGCCGTTCTCGCGGGATTTCGACGGATGAGTGAAAGCCCGTCATAGCCGACCATTGCGTTTCGTGGCTTGTTGCGTGGCTACTCGGAGTTGCTTTGTCGTATAGTATAGTTTTAGTGCCTTTATTCACGAAGTCCACAGAGGCTTACCACCACGCAAGGCTTGCTCCAAGGATTAAAACTTATCGAAAACCGTTCCACGCGTGTCGTCTAGGTTGCTAGACGTTACTACCTTTCTTCAGGGGCATCGGGCTTTTAGGGATCGGAGTGATGAAAGTCTAATCACGCGCCCTAATTTGATGTTGTTTTTATTCAAGCCATGTTGCGATTATTTGGCGTTGTGTACAATGTATCCTTATAAGTCAGAGCCCCATTTTTTTTTAAATCCTTTCAGACCCACATCACGCTCCACTGTCGCGAAAAATCTGGAAATCTGTGCGTGTATATTAGAAACCCCTATTATACAAAAATAACAAGAATGGCACAAAACTCTAGGAATTTGACCACACGCCTCGCACTTTTACGCTCACAAATTAGCTACACAATTTTTTTATTAAACACATTTATAGTCAATTAATTATTATCAATCGAAGCCGTTTTCCCAACAAAAACACAACTGTGGCGATCTTCAGCAAAACGCTCCTCCGCGTGAGAGAAGGAAAAATTAACAGCGCCAGAGATCATTTCCCGGCTACAGCGTAGAACTCGTCGACGTTCATATTTATTTCTTCTGCTCGAAGACCGATTATTTTTTGTCTAGGCACGAAATGACCCTACCATTTTGTCCAGCGGGGCTTCTGAACGAAGCTGTCATCACTGACTTCGTGAAAATACCTCTAATGCTTCTAAAAAATTTTGATAAGCCGCGTGCACGCTTGTAGGCGCCGCGCCGCTTAAGATTATATTAGTACCTTTAAATAGCGCCAAAAATTTTCCACGATTTTCTTCGGATGGAGCATTTCTGGTGGTCTGAATATTTTCTTGGCAGCTGAAGCAACGAACACTCCTGATAGAGCATTTGCGGTAAAACGAACATGTTGATGTCTCTTAGAGAAACAAATTTCGCGCTTTTAATGGCTTCGCGCATTCCCAGGTTTCTTCAGTCAGCCAAGTAACAGTATAGGCATAATCATTTATGCGTGCGCTTTTCGAGCACGTAGTTCAAGCTTGCTCGTTCACCTGAAATAATTACCCTTTTTTTAAAATGTGAACAGTTCTCAGAAGCCGTACCAATATCGCATCTCCACGTCTTCGGGCTGTGGAAGCGAAACAAGCTATATAGGTCTCCTATTACGAACGTCCTGTCTCTTGCCGACGCGTTTTTCGCAGATATAACGAAACATGCTGGAATTATTCTGGCCGATATTGGTGAACAAGTATGTAAAATTGGGGCAGCTGCTGATGAGTGGAGAAACAAACTTAACGGCTGTTAAAGACAGGGAAACAAGTCCCACAAAGAGACGCCCACAATACCAAGATGGCGCTAAGCATTTGCAATTAATCCTGCGCTTTGCAATTTAATTTTTTTTTTGCGTACAGTCGGCAACTGTGAAGCGTTTTATTTCTCAGCAGTATTTCTTCTACGTATTTTATATGTAGCATGAACAACTGAGAAAAACAACTGACAAGTAAAGAGGAAGAAAACAAAGGAAAATGTCGTGGCTTTTCTTTGTAAGCCCGGCTCACTTGGCTCCTTGAGCGAGAGGAATTACTCAGAGAATAAAATTCGAGTTAGACGCGTGAAAGAAACGTGGCCATCGTCATTTATGCGTTATGTGCAATACAACGAACTTCACAATGTTTCTAGTAACGGGATCTGGGGCCTGTGGCTCTTGTATATATAAACAGCGCTTTGATGCCGTTCTCAACTCATCCGTGCTCAGGTCATGGTCCTCTATACTCGGCTTCCGTTAGGGAACCTAGGTGTAGACGGTTCAGTGCTGCCTCCAGAAACAGTCGGGCGTTCTCAAAGCGGTGGGAGGGAAAAAGTAGGTACGATTATTCCTTTCAAAATCTAGCGCCTCCCATCAAACAGCTTTGTAGGGTCATCTCTGTAGCTTGCGTTAGCACAAGGGAGACCATTACCTCGAAGGCTTCAGTGGTCTTGGGGCACTAAGCGCTGTAAAAAGTTGCACGAAATCACATGGTTAACGCGATGTGTCATTTGCTGATAGTAACGCTAGCTGAAACTGGAAAGGTTTATTCGGCTGCATTTTATTTTCCTTTATATCTTGTGTGTAGTGCACGCAGTCATTCTGCGAGAAGTAGCAGCGGCTGAAACCACCCTTTGTTTCTTAATACAAATAACGCTAGTCGGCGTCCCTCAGAGTCGTAAAAAAAAATGGAGGGGACACTCACGCGCCGCCTTGAGGGTATGACGCGATAGCATAATGGGCTAATTCCCATATATGCAGAAGGTGAAACGGACGCACGTAGCGGCGAACCACGTAGAAGCGCTGCCAGGCGCCTTGCCGGAACGCGCAGGACTCAAGTTGCAGTCGTAGTTCTTCGGCACATCGTTCTCGACAAACCCGATGCTAAGAGGGCAGCAAGTCGCAAGCTGCGTGATGAACGCGCCTCGGATGTGCGCTGCGTTGTTCGGCGCTGACTGCTTGATTCCTATGTCCCCGCGCAGCACCACTGCGCTCGAAAGAGGTGAGTGGGAGACGCTGCCGTCGCGCGGTATCTGTTGGGGCAGTGGCGTACATTGGAAGGAGGAGGAGAGAGTGGTTTTAGTGGGCGCCGCCTGATGGCGCTACATGCACGCCAAGTGGAGAGGAAAATTAGGGGAAACGTACCTCGCTACTCGCTTAACTACGACTTGTAATAAGGGAGTAACTACTCATTGACTTCCACCCGAGCGCAGCCATACGGCTACAAAGGAAAGCTATACAGCTTTCTCAGAAACTTCGTAGTTCTTTAACTACGAAGTTTCTGAGAAAGCTGTAGAGCTTTCCTTTGCAGCCGTATGGCTCCGCTCGGGTGGACGTAAATGAGTAATTACTCCCTTATTACAAATCTACTCCACCTTGGGGGATTCCCCTAAACGTTTGGTCAACTACGACTTCTGTAATTTCCATGCTCATAGTTACTATATACACCACAGTACATGTCTCTAAATCACCCTTCTAAGACAACGCCGTATTCACTAGACGCGCCTTTGTTCATTCCAAACCATCGTGTATATATATCCTTTCTGTAAACAACCACGTAGAATACATACCATGAAAAGAAAAAAAAAGAAAAAAACTGGCGTGGCGGAATGGTTAGCGTGCTGGTCTCGCACTCCGGAGGCCCTGGTTCCAACTGGACCAATTTCTTACTGGGTTTTATTTATTAATGCTTCTGGGGTTTTTCGCTCATGGCCAACGGCGTCGACGCCGACGACGACACCGGTTTTTCTGCGACACGGGGCCCTTAAGGCTGTTGCGTTAAAACACAAAAGCGCAACAAATCCACTGCAGGCAGTGTTGAGGGTAGTCCACGGAGACTTCTCGGTTGACGGGAGCTGCAGTTCTCAACGTTGAACCACTTTCCTGGGCACTGCGCTCTGAGCTCGCTTTCGGAGAAAAGCACCATTGAGACAGGCCAGATTTGTCGGGCGTTTTCGAACGTTGGAGGTTTGAGGGCACCTAATGTCTTCTATCTCTGGCACGAAAAGTCGGCTGCGCGTCTCTGTGTTTGTGCAATCTCTCCGCTGAGGGCAGTTGCTCGTATATCACACGCAAAAAAAAGAAGTCTACAATCCCATGAACGGTGACTAGCGGAACGAAAGGACTAAGGCAGGATAAAGTTATTACTGCAAGACAATGACGTGCATGAAAGTTTGCAAAACAAACTTTACAACTGGGCAAGGTCATTTCAGCTGATGGCTTTAGATCCCTAAGGGGTCACAAACTAAACTACGCGTTTTATTTTTGTTAGTTTTCAAATCCTCGGAGGACGCTGACATTGTGAGGCAGTGGTTTAAAAGAAAAATAAATGGTTATTTTTTTGGCCTAAGGCACTTTTTGCGATTTTTGCCGGCACTATCACTACGGCTGTGGCCGGGCGCACCTAAACATAGCACAAATTTTTTTTAAGCATGAAATGCTTTTAGCCCCCGTTGTCGGCAGTGTGGTGACGTCACGCCGAGACCGAGAGCCATCATCCGGGCACTGAAATCCACTCATCCGGGCATTGAAATCCACTCATCCGGGCACTGAATTCCAGTCATCCGGGCACTGAATTCCAGTCATCCGGGCTCTGAAACGAGAACATCCGGGCACCGTACGAGACTTAACGAGATTTAACGAGACTCTGTAAGCCCTCCTACGCGACCGGCATGCAAGCGCCGGCTGGTCTCCAAAGGAGTCACAAAAAATAACTGCTGCCAGTGCCTTCTCAATTTTTATCAAGAAATCAGTAGCTGTGAGTTTGATAATGCACGGAATTATAATTTCTAATTTCTAATAACGCGTGCAAAAAGCACATAAATGCCACGATACACTTCGTTGTCACACGTGATCTCTTAGAGGCTTCGCGCATCGAAGCAAAGCCGCGCAGGTGCACAGGGGCCCGGCGGAGAAGCGCTGCGTTCAAAGGGCAAGGCATCGCGCCGAACGGGTGGTGGCGTTCCTCCCTTCCATTACGGTGCGGTTCGGGTGTCCACCGAGATGGCAGAGAATTACTGCGCCATTTCCTTTCCTCAAAAAACCTTGCGTTCAAATGGCAAGGCATCGCGCTGAACGGGTGGTGGCGTTCCTCCCTTCCTGTACGGTGTGGTTCGGGTGTCCACCGAGATGACATTAGGCCCGTAAACATTTCATGCTTACTCTACTCTCGGTTACGGGAGAGGCAGACATTTTATCTCTGCGTTTTGTGCACTAGTCATGTTTCTAGCACAGACAAATGATCTAATGGAGTCCGATACTTACATAGCTGATTCTTTAAACGCACTAAATTCAATTTTTTTTGTTTTACGTAGCTCAAAATATAACGGTTCTGAATCTACCGTGCGATATTTAACAGATAACACTCATTGTTTTCATTGTAACTTTACGTTTTTAGGGCGTTACCTACTTCAAAATTCTGTTAACGCTGACTGAACTCACTTAGTTTCAGTTTACGCAGTACCAAAAATAATGTTATCCCTTGCCCCTTAGTCGAACCTGGCAAGACTATAACGACCATTTTATCTCTTCGAGACTCGTGCAAAGCGCAGCTGCAACTGCGCTTACAGTCTCACACTGCAATCACTCACTCAGTTAGAGTCGTTATTCACTGTAGTGAATTGAAATTCTTAACCTTGTAGCACACGCATCTTCCGTGCACGGCTGTCTACCAGGAGAAGCGGGAACTTAAGCACCGCCGTGAGTATGGCGCAGAGGAAGGCATATGTGTTTTCTTGATGAAGTACTTCTAATCTTGTCCAGCCCGAATCGCCCGGGAGCTCTCACAATGCGGCTCAGTCGTTCTCGTTGGACGCTCTCATATCGCCAGCGGCGATTACTCACGCTGACGTACGATCCGCGCCGACGTGTATGAAGGCGGTCATGCGGCGTGGACCCCCGAGGCTTACCGCCATTGCGACACGGCCATGCTTATGTAATCAGCTTCTGAGGCATGGCACATTGCCAGCAAGTTTGAACAACCCTTGACCGGTTGTGCGTTAGTGTCTACTCTGCTGCTGTCATTAACGAAGTGCGGTATGAGCGGTTCATTACTGCGACGAGCTAATGTATCGAACCCCAAGCACAGCGAAGCGTCCTTCCCTGCGCCATGCTAAAATAAGCAACGTACTTTCCCGTGTCTGGGATTAGGAGAAATGTTTCGACACTCTTCTGCTGAAAAGTCAGTGGGCAGTCAGTCACACTACACAGGCAGCAGCTCCTGCAGTAGGCAGACTATGAAGTCATGAGCGTACATACGAGGGGTGCCTTGGCGCAGCCTTTGAGGGAGCGTACACTCTCGTTCAAACACTGTCAGCTATTCCATGAAGCTATTAAACATCTCGTCCCCGCCTTCGTTATTCGTATTAACTTTATCGAAACGTAACAGCCTCTCCGGGCACTCCGTAGTTGCGGATGTGGTGCGTAAGCTCCCCTAAACACCCAAACTAGCGCACTTCCCAATTTGGTAACATATTGGGAACTTTGACGCGCATTGCACGCTGCTGTTACCTTGGTATTCTTCCTCTTTCTCTAACATACTAAAGTTGGCATTGTATAAAATGACATGTCTTGCTGATGTGCACTTCATTTTATCTAGCGTAAAAACAAAAAAGTTGTCAAAAGTATTTTCTGAAATTTTTGTGCCTTAACTTAAAGCCGTTCGAAGCAAGATGCGAAATTATCAAGAAAGGCTTCCGTTTAAGTTATGATTATTTTGGCATGTCTAAAAAGTCTGATGCATTTCCCGAAAGAGGGATAGTGAAGGTTTAAGAAGAAAAGCCGCGGAGGTTAACCAGACCGAGGTTCTGGTTAGCCGCGCCTCAGAAAGGGACATTACAATGGTTTCTTTACCACACCTGTGGGCTGTTACTGACTAAATAGTTGAAAACATTTATTTTCTCGATTTATAATCTATATTCACTTATTTCATTAAAAATACTGCCGTATCATTAACGTCCATTTCAGGAGGATGTGGTATCAAGGAAGACGACATTGATTACAGGAAAACATAAGCACGTGCGAAAACTTAGAAATTATCAGACAATAAAATGTGATATCGTAATTAGGGTGGTAGTAAAGAAAGAACTGTACCAGGACCAAAGCTCTAATATATCTCGGTAGAATGAAAGAACCATCCATGACTATGTCGTTACTTGTAAAGACTGTCTCTTCTGCGATAATGCCATCGGACGACGCAGGTATTGTGTAAATAAATAATAAAAGTTTCAATCCTGATAGTGCCTTCTTGCAAATGGTACCCGTGCGGACTTTATTAAGCTGTTTAAAAAGACGCAGTTCGGGCAAGTCATGATTTTAAATAATTTCAGGCTTTCACTACGCCAGCGGTCATGACGTCGAGTTCATTTTGCAACTGGGCTCTAGTATGTGGTTGGAAAATCTCTACTCAACCGCAAAAATATAAAGCTAATTTCTCGCTTTTCGGTTCAATTAAAAATTTTTTTCAGCCTTCTCATGCTTGCTTGTTCACAACTATACGCTTCCTTCCAAAAATCATAACGTTTTGTGATTTAAAGGCTACACATACTTTCGGGTTACTCACAGTGTGTCCTCTAACATGCTTTACTCTGTACGCCTCGGAGGTTATTCGGACGTGTTATAAATGCCTAGTTGCATGAGCCTGTTCGCTGTCGTGCAGAGTGGGTGTCCCAGCGCCCTTTCGACTGTATTCGTAATGATGATGTCAAGGCTGTTCTTTCTCCTTCTTACCTAGTTTTCCATGCCCTGAGTACGCAGCCGTCATACTATCTTGACAACACGGCAAACTCACTACTGAGCTACGTGGATTTCACAGAATACTATAGCGTGAGCAGAAGAGCTTTTCTCATTCCTAGCAAGAATCTCAGTGAGGAGGAGGAACACATAATTATGAGAATACACTTTGCCCATCTAGACACTTTGAACTAATGGTTCCCCGAAATACATGATCCGGCCTGTCCCTTCTGCCGGGAACCGGCACAATCTTCCGCATGATGTGGCAAGGCGAAATAATGTTCTACTTAGAAGAAACATTCGACATAATCAATGAGCGTTAGGAACACACCCTGCGCAGCGAGGACCCCGCTTTCCAGAATAACCTGGGGGAAGAGACGAGCAGATCTTCATGCCACCGGGTTCATGAACCCCTACTTATGTTCCCATAGAGCGAGTCCCACAAATCCATATATCTTCATATAGATTATATGGAGTCAGCATAGAATGTGGGAGCCGGTAAGCACGTCATGGAAAGCGCCTATGGATCCTTACGGTCTCTATATGACGTCATGCACATTTTATGAAAATTACACGGAAATTTTTATAAACTGTTTATGGAGTCCATATGAAAACGTATGGGTGTCCATGTATTTTTCTACATAGTTTGAACTCCATATTCCCATAATTCCATAAAAGCGAGGAGGCATCGGCCGTTTCAGTAAGGACTGACACCAACCAACTTTTAAGCTCCCAATAAATGTTTTTCCTCCTCCTAATCTGATCGAGCTGGCTGGTGTGCCAGTGTCGCATTGGTGGTGGTGGTGAAAAACTTTAATCAAAGAGAGCTTGAGGGTTAAAAAAAAAATAATAACCCTGCTGCATGGTCGGTATCCTTAGTCAGGGACACCGCATGACGAGGCCCCGTCTCGCGCCCGCTTGACCAGAGCCCTTTGGGACTCCAGTGTGGAGCAGTTGTGGAGGGCAGTCTCCCATGCCTCTCGGGTGGGGGTGGGGGAGGGGGGAAGGTGAGGATTCTGAGTACATGCCCACACCATGTGAAAGATATCGCAGATCTCTCCACAGTGCGGCCAGCGCCCATCTGTGTTCGGATCGAAGTGTTTTGCTATTGCAGGGCAGAGAAGGGTTCCTGTCTGCAGGCGCCGCAGAGTTCGCTCCTCCGCCTTACTCAGCCCCTTAGCAGGTGCCGGGTAGAGACGGTGGCTGTCGCAATAATAAATTAGGATTTCGAATTGTATTTTGGCCAAGGCTACTGGATAGACTGTAGATTAAGGTATTCATGCTTCCAAACTGCGCTAAAGAAAGACTTCGCGTCTAAGAAAATAACAATATTGTTTTTCGCTCTGAGAAGGACTACATGCAGTTCTGTTTGATGAAATTTTAATAGTTATAGTAATCCACCGTGTGCAAAAACTCAAAGATGAATCATTGAGGTTGGTGTGGTTGTTGGGGGATTTACATGTTCGATAAGAAGCGCAGCCACTCATAGCCGCCTGAATTGAGGCTGATGAATAACCTTTCCGACTTTAGAAGTATTGAATACTATCCCTTTGCTTCAAAAACACTATGCCTTGACCATTTTAAGATGAATGCCGGAAAACTGAAAGAGAAAGAGCTAAGATAAGCTACCAGAAATATTCTTAGTTGTCTGCCATTTCTCCGATTTTGCCTTCTTTATATTCTTTACGATGTCTGCACGTGGGCAGACGGGTCGCCATTGTCCCCATTTTTAAATACTCCTTGTATTATGTTCTTGTGGGATATGGCTAGTTTCGGGCTTCTTTTCTCGTACCGCAACTTCAGCTCACAACTAAAGCGCTGCTTGTCATTTGCCTCCATTACTTGAGGCTTCTTTGCTGTCTCTTTCGTTCAATCCTCTCGTTAAGTGTATAGAGCCATTCATATGAAAGCAATCCTATGAAAGTGTCAGCTTTGTCCTTTTTTTTTTGGCATAGCACCAGCGCGGATGAATCTCACGGCAATGCGCTCGTTTCTTTCGTTTCTCCAAAACTTTTGCTATTTTCATCTTCGCTGCGAACCGCTCTACTTGTACGCTGCTTGTGGGAGCCCCACGTCGTTCCGCTGTCCACTGGAGGCAGGAAATACTTCAAAGCAGCTGCCTTGGGGAGCCTCCAACGTGGTGTCTGGGCGAGGCTCATGCGTGCTCCTCTCGGGCTGCGAGAAGAAAAGAGGGAGAGAGGCATGGAGGGCTATGAGAAGTGAGCTGTTCCGCTTCGTCGTGAGTTCTCGCTTCGTGCATCGCTGTGTGGTGAGAAGCGTGCCGTTAATTACTCCTGAAAGCTCGGTGTCGCAATTGTTCTCGTCTGTTGTTCATATCCGAGGGACGAGGCTGTCACTCACTGGTAATTGAAAAATGCTTGTTTGATGAAGTTTTTCGTTGCTGTGGTCGCCGGATTAAACTGGAGAACTTAAACTTTGGTTACCTATTGTTAACGGTGGACGTGTGGGCCCGTTGGCCTGGCGGAGTTTTCGTTTTATTTCGGTTTTCGAGAATAAATATTCGGGGGCTGGAAAGGAAGTATAGGTTAACCTAAATGAGAAACACAACAAAAATTTTGTGCCGCCACAAGAGGTTTTTTCCAGCATTTTTGTGCATGCACCTGTCTTACCCATCAAAATGTTCATAGTGTCAATTAAATTTGTGTAGTTACTGCAGGAAAGAACTAAAGAGCTACACATAAAAGAAAATTACTACAGAAAAAACCACAGTGCTATAGAAAAATACTTCTAACCTACAGAAAAATCTGTTCTTACTACAAAGCGACACAACATTCTGTCGTATTTTCACTTCCCTTCACTTCACTTTTTTAGCTTAAAGACCCCCAGAGAAGGTACTACATAAGGGGTGGGTACAGATAGAACCAAACTTTATGTACAAAGATGTTATTCCTTAAATATGGCAGCTATACAATTCAAAAATGAGGATGGACAGGTGGTTGCAGCGACGTCGTGTGGAAGGCCGTTCTAGTCTTTGGTATGAGCCTGTGGACGGGAAACTTGCATGGAATGACCAATGCGGAGTGAAATGCGTGCTGGAGGGCTAATGTAGGCGGGAATACGCAATGAGATGTAAAAAAACTTATGAAATAAGCACATACTGGCGATGCGACGACGACAGGCAAGGTTTGTTGTTATATGTTATTCATATGCTAATGTCGTATGAATAACATGAATAAATGAATCTAGTGGCTCGGTTCTGTAGCGATTATAGTGATATTAACAAATAGGTTTGGTTAGGCCTCCAAATGGGGGATGCATATTCTAGTTTTGTTCGAACTAGGGACTTGTAGGCAAGAAGCTTAACGTCGGGACAATTTTGGGCACAGTTCTGACTTTTATTTCGACTGGAGAACGCGAATATTAAATCTGGGAGTTGGATGAATATGGCTGCCATATCACGGCTGTGGTGAACGATGAACTTGAACATCTAGTATAAAGAACGAAAGCTTCACGCTCAGAGCTCCCACAGTAGTGATTATTCGCATCGCGATCACCAAACATGTTCTTTCCGAAGACTGTGTGTATTCTAATAGTGATACTCCTCATGAATAACTTCCACTGTGTTAAGAGGCATCACTGAACAAATTTGAAAACTTGGGGCTTTAGCATTAGATCATTTTTGATGCATCAGATCTTGCCAAGACTGTCTAAAAGCTCATCACGTAGTCGTCTTGTACCGTTGCACAGTTCTGAGTGCGGTATCACTACTCATTTCATTTGGGAATACTTTCCTTTTAACAGAACCCTCAGGTTGTGTTCACTGTAGTTATACAGCGACTAAAAGTATGCGAAAAGCTTTCTTTGACACAACACTCGGTGGCGCAGTCTGTATTTTTTTTTTGTTCTGAGTTATTCAATACGCACTATCGGTGAATAAACATCAACGTACTCGGCTAGTCCTCACTCATAGCTGGTGGTGCCTTCTCTCGGAAACAAGTATTTCTAGATTTTTGTTATTATTAATGCGACAGGCTGCCTGCTGGCTTATAAATATTTCTTCACCAATTTTGTAAATTAATGGGTGACCTAGTCTGGGCATGTGGATTCCCACTGAGAACCCAGGAATTCTGTGGGTTTCCTTTTGTAAACACTCTGACGGAAATCCTCTGAACGAAGCCTTAGCCACGCGATTCGTTTGAAGCACACTATATTTCCGCCGTTCTAAGCAGCCACTCTCTAAAACACTTTAGATTTCTAGTTGTGCCTGGGCTCAAGTCAAGGGGTATTCATTTATGTCTGACGAGCAGTGCAGTGCTACCAATTAGTGTAATTTTTTACTAATTAACCATAAAGACTTTATGAGATTCTAAGTTAGGATAGTTAACAGTTGTCTGAGACATGGCTGATACCACGCAGTCGTACAAATTATATGCTACAGTCGCTCACGCACAACTTGCCGTGCTTGCTTAACAAATTACTGTCAGCAAATTTTGACTTAAGCGCTTGTAATAGAAAACAGACACGGGAAATTTTTTTCTCATCCCAGTTTTTGTGCAGCTAATCGTATTCAATGTATTTTCATTGCCTTTATGTTTTTCGTACTGTATACTTTATTGTGCTGTGTTTTGATGTATTTGGAATGTGTTTCGATGAGTCAATTTATGTGAAAGTGTTCAGAATTTTGTGTTGGCTATATGCTGCTGCCTTGTACGGGCATCAGGCACCCTCAAGCTGACAATGGCAGCTTTTTTGCCTCATGACCCCCAACGAGTCGTTGGAAATAATGTTTTGAATTGAATTAGATGACACCTTCATGTGAAAAAATGACTAAACAAATTTTTAAGTTTACGCACAGCAACCATCGAAATTTCACATTACTTGAAGGAAGCCGCAGATTTTGCAACCTCTTCGAGAGGCATCACTATTAAAATAAACAATGTAACCCGCAGGGCCTCAAGAGTTATTTAACCAAGGTTTCTATCGCAAATAATATGCTTTCAGGGCTGGAAGAGCGACAAATCGCATTTTGTATTAGAACAGATTTCTTAAACAACCCACCCATGAATCTGTGCACACGCCCCGTCGGAATTATGGCGTGCCACTTTTCTCAGCCTCTAGGTTTTCCCATTGAGTTGCAACAGTCCTATATGTTCAAGTAAACTGCGTTCAGTTCCGGTTTTGCGGAGCTCCGAAGGTGTAGATTCTACCGCTTTCGTAAACGCCATGCGCAAAAATCACGTTCAGCTCGACGGTATTCACACATACTATTGTTCCGACCACCATAAACGTTGTGCGACAAATTTTGCTGGCTGTAGCGTAATTATTTCTTATCGCCTGTGCCCCAAACACTCAAGATATTTGATCCCCAAGCGTCCATGCACCGGGTAAAACTTCTACCGGCCCCAAGTGCGCACAATCGCGCGCCAGACCTACACGTCCGGGATCCATTTTTCTTCGGTTATGCATGCATATCGAATTCCTCCAGAGATAAATGGCCGCCCGTGTGTTTCCTGGGATGGGGCGGCCAGAAATAAAAGTACCGCTTCGAAGGTGCAGGGCGCTTTGTCAATGCTGAAACCTAACTGGCGAAATCGATGGCGAGGCAGGGAAAGAAACTACATTGTTGCTCGCAGGCATGGCCTTGTTTTTGCACATACGTGTACGTCTGTGAGCGCACCAGTGTGCATGCGACCGTGTGGAAGTGCGTGTGTGTGTTAAGATAGGTATATTCAGTTTCTCTCTCCTCACACTTACTGCACTCCTCCTCACATCACGTGTACTGTAAGAGTAAGTGCACTTGCCCACCCTCTCAGACTGCTTGTAAAAAAATTTTCCAGCAGCGCCTCCCAACCAGGGCAGAGCGTAAGAAGGAACTCTTACATAGTTCTGAAATATTAAAGAATATTAGCTCACCCAATCAGCCGTTCTTTCACTTGTAATAAGACCAAGTATTTACTTTCTTCGAACCAGCAACAATGCTTGCCCTACTGTTCTAAATTTTATCAAGTTCCTATCCCCGCGTAACTGCTCTCGTTCTGTGTATGTGTGCGCGGTTTTGAAAATAATTGCACCGAAAATTCGGAGACGATCTTAGTTACACGTTAACTGCCCTTACGAGACAACGCTACTAAAGGCAGCACTGAGGGGACGGTAATAGAAATTTGTATTTAAAATTAAGGTTTAATTTGTGAAATCTTATTTTTTCAGAGGGCGCGGGGAATTCGTTACAAAAAAAAAATCGCGAAAAGGACCTTTATTACTTGCCCTTCACTGCTCGCTGCCCTTTTTCTGACTATTCAAGCTTTCCATCTTTTCAGAAGCAAACGTTAAAACATGCTCTCCTCGAGTTTTTCCATCCTCGGGGATGTCATTGCCACATGCGTGGGGCAAGAATTTCACTACTATCGTCTGTACCACGGTGTTCTCTGCAAACATTTGTCTTATGTTGCGCAATCACCAAAGAGGTGTGCCTAAGTAATTTAAATGTCTTAACTAAAAATACTGTATATGTAGGACCCTTCGATTGGGGGTTTTATTTTTTCCCGAATTCGCGGGCTCAAATCGGACAACGGAATTTTTTTGGCTCAGTTTCGAACACAAATCTCGTTATTCAGGCAAAAGTTCTATAATTTGCTCTTCTGCGGGTCCTTTTCTGCCGCAAAAGAGAATTCGCTATTAGCAACACTTTTGTGTGGGACATAAAATAGGCAATTTTTGTTTATTCCTTCGTAGACCCCACGGAAAGGCCAGGTGGCGCTAAAAAACTTTTGAGCACAACAAATGTCTTATCCGCATCAATTTCAACTATTTTCTCCCGTACATTGCCGATTACAGACGTTAGTGCAATACTTTCCTGTCTTATTCAGCGCGAAAAAATTTAGACATCACATCCTCACATTAAGAGCCGCATCATGAATAACAAGCGTTAAAAGACGTTTAATAACACATGTTGACAAAAAACCCCCCTGAAATAAGCTTAAGATACCAGAAAATGTTCTTGAGGTGTATTCAGCTTTCTGCACTGCAGCACGTACGTTCTCTAGTATGGAGCAATTTCAGGGTCAAATTCGCGCTTCACCCGATATTTAAGACATCTGTTCGTGGTGTAACATCCTGCTAAAATTGGGTTTTACACAGAAATGAAGATGCCTATGTGTGTGTGTGTGTGTGTGTGTGTGTGTGTGTGTGTGTGTGTGTGTGTGTGTGTGTGTGTGTGTGTGTGTGTGTGTGTGTGTGTGTGTGTGTGTGTGTGTGTGTGTGTGTGTGTGTGTGTGTGTGTGTGTGTGTGTGTGTGTGTGTGTGTGTGTGTGTGTGTGTGTGTGTGTGTGTGTGTGTGTGTGTGTGTGTGTGTGTGTGTGTGTGTGTGTGTGTGTGTGTGTGTGTGTGTGTGTGTGTGTGTGTGTGTGTGTGTGTGTGTGTGTGTGTGTGTGCATGTGTGTGTGTGCATGTGTGTGTGTGTGTGTGTGTGCGTGTGCGTGTGCGTGTGCGTGTGCGTGTGCGTGTGCGTGTGCGTGTGCGTGTGTGTGTGTGTGTGTGTGTGTGTGTGTGTGTGTGTGTGTGTGTGTGTGTGTGTGTGTGTGTGTGTGTGTGTGCGTGCGTGCGTGCGTGCGTGCGTGTGCATGTGTCACGTTGTCCCAGTTCTTTTTGTTTGTTTTTTTAATTCAATATTCTCTATTCCCTAACTGAAATTTTTCATCAGTACGCTTTCACGTTAAGGCTAGGCTTTTTAACTAATCCTGCGCTGCGAAAGTGAAGTCCCCGCTGTCCTGCCGTATTTTAATGCAAAAGGTGGTAGTAGTTGAAGCGCTACAAATGACAGCGCACAGATCAAAGAACGACGGGATAGGCGCTTCTTGAAACTATTGATTCCGGAGGAGGCTGATCATAGAGCCATGAGATGAGGATGAAGGGATGGAGGGATGGAGGCGGAAGAAAAACAAATTTACTATCGAAAAAGGGTGAGCTGGGCTTGTGGTGTGTAATACTACTGAAGAAAAAACCAGCGCACAAAACGAGACGAAGAACTGAAGGCTTGCTTCTGCAAGCCTTCACTCGTACTCTGCTCGAAAGAGATTAGTTTCTTCGACAGATTTTTTCTTTTGTAACCGTTACGCCCTCTTGCTGTAATCTATGCATCCATGCTGGTTGCACGCAACGTACGCATTTGGGTGCATTGTGTTTTGCTTTGCCGGGTTATGTATATTGTGACATGCGTGGTTTCTGAGGTGTTTTACGTCTTTGCATTTCCTTGTATAAACGTGTGTCGTGAGTTCAGTGCTGCGTATGTCGCTTCTTCTCATTCTTCTTCGCCCCGTTTTGTGCGCTGGTTTCTTCAGTAAATAGGAAAAGCAAGTATTTGAGCAAGCACTACAACACTAATAATGCAAGTAAAGGTACAAATGTGATTCAAGAATTTTTGCAAACAGATCTTAGAACTCACATATATCTATCTCTATGGAATATCAACGAAAGTTTCTGAAACAGGTACTCGTACTTTTTCTGATCCGGAGCGCCTCTGTCGACTCACGCGCAATCTTATCTTTTCTTCTAACCAAAATGCTAGTATCTTCGAAGGTCCAAGTTTCAAGTTTATTCATCATTTCAATAGAGGAAAAAGGAGGAAAAGGAAGATAAAGGCATAGCCTGACAAGGGCTCTTGCTTCATCCAGCCGTCACAGCGAACAGGATGCATATGTACACAAAGGTTACAATAAAAAGCGCATATGTAATAAAGAGATATTTGTACGCTCATCTTCCACAATAACTAACATCACAGAAAAGCAGAGATAGTACTAGGAACAAAATTTCAGAAATGTACAAAAACATATAGATATCGATACAAAAAGACATTAACATAATAATTTTGTTACAACCATTACCTCAGTAAACTACTGGATATACGCGAGCAGAAATTAATGCTACCTCCTAATTTGTTGACCACAGCAGGGACCTCGTAATTGACATGTTGCATGCCATAATTAGTACGGATTCCTGGTGTTTTTAAAATTCTCCTTGCGCAGGCGATGCCGACTGGGTGATTTGAACATAGTGTTCCCATTTCGTTTGTTTTGTTTTATCTACCTTCTAGTAGAAAATATCCAATCTTATTAGCTTTAAGCATTTCATGTTTGAGAAACAGCGGAACCGTTCGTTAGTCTTGTGGTCGGCTTCGATAATTTTCGAAAATTCTCAAGATCTTAAAGCCTTGCTTAACGTGTTTTCTGTTCTTCATTCCTGCAGTCCTGGCAGTGGTGCACAGAATGCGAAACTGCTCCTTTTTTCAGTACTAGTTAATGCTCTCACAGGTGCCCATTGATTACGTCGGCCTATTTGGCCAATGTACACTTTTTCGCATGTAAACGGGTTTCGAAACACAACCTTGGCTACACAAAACGATTCTTGTGTGTTGTGTTGGTATTTTTTAACGAGATCGCGTTAAGAGCCCCGCATCGCAGAAAAGCCGGTGTCGTCTGCGGCGTCGGTGGCGTTGGCCGAGAGCGAAAAATCACAGAAGCATTAATAAACAAAACCGAGTAGGAAATTGGTCGAGTTGGGGAATCGAAGCAGGGCCTACGGGGTGCAAGACCAGCACGCTAACCCCTCCGCCACGCCAGCTCGATGGTTTGGCATGAACAAAGGCGCGTATAGTGAATAAGGTGTGGTCTTAGAAGGGTGCTTTGGAGACATGTACTGTGGTGTATATTATTAATTATGAGCATAGAAATTACAGAAGTCGCAGTTAAGCGAACAGCGAGGTACGTTTCCGCTACTTTTCCTCTTCGCTTGGCGCACGCGGCGCCATCAGGTGGCGCCCCAATAAAACCGTAGTGAAAGAAGATGGCGAATCTTAATGAGAATTAACAACACAGTTGAACAAAAATAATGTAAGAAAAGCTGAGCATGGTGGCAATTGCACCACCCCGTTTCAAAGATGGCGCTCCTATTCATCCATCCAGAATCTGTTCACCGAAGCTTTCCACAGCTTGATGACTTCAAAATTTCTTTTAGGGCAGCTTTAAGGGCGCATCGTGACAATCGCGCGTTTTACCGTTTTTGAGTACGTCCAAACGTACGGCAACAATTCCTTAAGGGCACGAGGACAAAACATTTATCTAATACTTCCTTCTGCAAAAATTACGTATCTAAAGACTATAAATTGTCTTCCTTCGTGAGCTCGAACGTTAGGTTAATATTTGAAAGCTGCAAACTATTTTTCTTCGGGAGTTAATGGTTGAAGCATGTGGCTGTCAAGTACAAAGTTCCTCTGGTTTTTTCTGCTCCCTGAAATCAGAATCATTGTTTCGCATGATTGAGCCTGGCAGTACAAAGAAATTACGACATCGAACGAGGCATGCAAACAGTTTTGTTAAGTGTGCTGTCCGGGTTTTAATCGAATCCCGCTGCCAGGTGGAGAAGTGTGCATCGGCCAAGCGAACCGATGTATCAATGACCGCCTATGAGAGCATAAATTATCGTTGAAAAATTAAACATGTACACGTTTCGCGCATCACTGCATGGATTGCGGGAAGACCAAGTAGAAAATAGGCGAAGCAAGGCTTCAAGATGTCAGTCTTCTGAGCAGAAGTAATGACACAACTGTGCGTGAATTGACGGAGGCGCACCAGATCAGAAAAAGTTGGAGTGTCTATGTTAGAACCCAGTACCTTAATAGCAGTATAATCAGCCACATCTGAAATTAACGAAGAATAGCAAGTAGCGCATGTCCTGACGTTACTTCTTCAGTGAGCTGTCGTTTGTTATGCTCAATCTACTACAATTTTTACTGCAACGGAAAAGGCTTTTACGGAATACGTTACAGTTAATTTTAATACTCTACGTCGGAAGCCCTTCATACGGGGCCTTTTACTTCCGAGAAATGAGTTGTTGACGTTCCGTAGCTGGCTGTACACATCTGTGTATTATTTGCAAGAAAAATAAACAGCACATGAGTGTGCACGCTTTCTCGTCCCTCCCTTTCTTCCATTCGACTACCACCCCCCCCCCCCCCCCTCCCCCTTCGCGGTTTGCAAGCCAAGACGCTGCATACGCTGAGTGCTAGTGCGGGGCAGAAGATTACCCTCTATAATGCCACATATTTTGGTAGAAAACTACTACAAAGGTAATGTATACAGACTTGAGGTTCGGGCTCTCCAATCGCCTTATTATAAATACGGAGTCTCTGAGCGCAGTGCTAACGAGGTGCTAAAAGTGCAAGGTAGTGTTTAAAGCACGTGCTACAATAAGTGTTCACGACTTATGCGCTTTAACATCTTGCAGAGTCCAGGAGAAACCAAAACGAAGCCAGTGAGCTCCCACCAATAGCAGAGAGGAGGTTAACGGATGTGTAATAGTGCATAAATCTTGCGGTTCTTATTACACCCGGGCCGCTCAGTCACAAGGCCCCGTAGACAATGCGCGTGCGCGAAAGCGTCTTTGCCCAAACCGAATGGATCAAGCATTGTGGAGCCTTCTCCGTCTCCTTGGAAACGTCACGTCACTGAGCTGAGCTCGAAGATGAGATGAGGGCTGGAGATCGCACAAGTGAGAGGGAGATTGAATAGGCTGACGCGGGAAAACGGTCCTTTGTGTCGAAAGCTAGCCGGCATCAGGGCTGGAACTCAGCCGCCTTTTTCGTGCGGCGCTGCTGCAACAGCTCTCCCACGGGCTTCCTGTGCCATTGGCAGCAGTGGACGTGGCGGGAAAAAAAAAAGAACGGAAGAGGGAAAAAGGGAAGGGCAGAGGAAGCCGTTCAGTCATCGCGCCATCGCGGCGACCCGGTGCGCCGAAAGGAAGGCCAAGTCCAGGCTATAAATAAGGAGAGCCGCAGCGCTGTGTCTACAGAGACAGCGCAGTCTCATGGCGCCAAATTGATTAGGACCGGGGGGCCTCGGAAAGGTCTGAGGCCGTGATAGGCCTGGGAAGGCCTGGGCGTTGCCTGGGCGGTGTGCAACCTCGACGCTCCTAAGCCCAAGCCGCACGAACCTCGCCGAGACTGGGATGGTGAAGGAGAGCTTGAGAGGCTGCAGAAGCGTGCCTTGCTGGCCGATGAAAAGACGAGGTTCTCACCTTGCGAAGGTTGAAGGGATTGCGGATCGCGAAGATGCCGTCTCTTGCTCCTGGCTTGACGCTCATCACCCAGCGTTCTTTGCTAGCTGGCGCCTTCTACGACGGCTAAGCTTTGGTAAACGCATAGCCGACACGCACTGTCGAGCGCTGTCACCGTGTCCGGACTCCAGATCTCCCGAAATCAAGCGTTATGTTTGCTCACTGAAACGACGCTTCTGTTTCTGTAAGCGCCCCGTCGTTTCCGGTATGTTAGCTCACTGAAGAAAACGGTAATGAAATCCTCAAATAACAAATGCAAAACTCGCCCCTTTACAAAAAAAAAATTATCTCTACGGTGTCATAAATTAACAGACATTGAAAGTTTGAAGTAAGCCAAGTAGTACCGCTGGTTCTGATGACGGTCACTAAAGAGTGGTATAGATCAGCAGCAATCAATTGACGAAGTGCAGAATTGGCTGTCATTCCCCTGCGTCCTGAGCCCCATGTCTTCAAGCGACTTTGTTCCTGACATGGACTTAGTGGTAAGAGCTAGGGAATGGTATGAAATGTCCTTCTTCGAAGAATAGTCTGATTAAGGGCGCCGCTGTATCTGACGTGCAGTACTTTGTTAGGCGCCTGTCTCCCGGTTACGCGGTCGCACTGGGGAGCCTTGGACTTTGTGCAGCGTTCCTCCTTTGTGCAATCAAAGAGAGAGCATTCGCTAGCGCCCGCCGCCTTCTGAGAGAGAATTGCGTAGCGCCAGGGGCTGGCGTGTGGATTAAGCTGTCTCCAAGAGAACGAGGTTGACAGATGAGGAACGCTGGAGCGAGATCATTCGAATAAGTAGCGATTCCAGCCATTTAAATAAGAGCGACTGCCTTTTCTCTTTCAAGGCAAGGACGAAGCTGCCGCGGAATGCTACTGTGCTGCGAAGTTCGATGATTTAGCAGACGAAGTCTATATGTTAAATGTTATGTATCGCATTATGATGCTAGGAAAACAATACCCACACACACTAGTGAATGTGGAAATGCTTAGTAATATCCACGTTTCCGGGCAGAGATATGTATTCTTAACGTCAGCATTAGAAGGCTTGAAGACGTGTTGCACAGCAGCTTAAGAAGAGCTGCGGTGCGTCTTGATTAATATAGACCGATTAAAGAGCCCCATATTTTGCTGTGCCTTCCTTAAGAAGACCTGCTTCGTTTCCGACAGCGTCTTTCTAATTGTACACTTCGTATCTGAAAGGCAGATCACGACACGAACATATGTTTGTTTAATCGCAAAACTTGGCAAACTACTACGGAATATTCCTCTTGTTTTTTTTTTCTACTTTTCAGGCAACGCGCCTATCCGTGCGTTTATGTCAGTACTTCGATTCTTCCTTGCGCCTAGCAGCGTATGCATGTATACATTTTTTTCTTCTTACCTGAGGTTCGTGGCTCATGACTCATGCGGAACGTATGTGTATATATACTCCCTCAGCTATAATGCCATTTTGTGTGCAATACTAGTTGTTTTTTGCTTCAACGCATAGCCACTGGGTTCACCCTAAATACACGTAGATAAAAGGTTATAGAAAGCCTTGGTTCCCGTCATTATTGTGATTCCATGGCGTCCGAGAGCTCCCCTATTGCACCTGTGCTCAACACTCCGAGGGGGCGGTGAGCATTGTGAAGTGGCGTCGTGCCACGCGCGTACCACGTATGCTGCCATGATGGCAATACCCGCGAGCTACAACCCTCCAATGATAACATTTACTGGCTACAACTGTTGATATGATAGCATTAAAAGCCTGACCATGAAGAAAACGTGTCCTCGTTCATAAAATTCGGCCATTATCTGGAGGGGAGTGTTGTCATCAGACAGGGCGATTCCCATTGGCGGAAGCGGAGTAACGACACCAGACCGGAAGTGACGTCACTTCTGGTAGAGGCATCCACAGCTTCTAATGCGGTTGCACTGCCAACACGTATTGTAATTAGAGGCCCCTGTGAATATCACATTTAACGCGATACCGTTAAGGATCCCGTTGAGCGGAAAGTCGGCGTAGGCGGCGGCGGCGTGAGCGAAAAGTCCCCAGAGAAGGCCTGCCACCTAGGTCACATGACGTCGGGACGTCATTACAACCTATCCACCAATGCAGGTAGCAATGAGCCCACCGGAATGCGAGCAAACCACCTATCGTTGTAGCTGGCTATTAAATTAATGATTGGCAGCGATAGGGTGCTCAGGATGAGCAACATGGGTCTCACAAGCCCCACTGGGGGCTGTGCTACAAACAGGTGCCTACAGGGGCAGTGGCGCATCGCTTAACTGCTGCACCACTACGCCAGTAGTTGCATGAGAACTGCCTGCGATCTATGAATGTAAAGAATAGGATGACCATTTCCGCATATATGTGCGTGTAGGCAACGTGTTCATCAGAGAAGCAGTACTTGCGTGTTAGGGATACAGCAACAAAACCACAAATGGCACTTTCTTCGCTACTGCACCGTCATGGGTAAAGTTCTCGCCGCATGGTAAACGAGGTACGCATAATCCGCAATTCCTGGGCAAGAGCTCTCCTTTCGAATATTTTGCTCTTGATAGCACCTTACTATTGGCGACCCTTTACAATGCTTTCGCTTTACGTCAAAATTCAGCCAGCCCCAGTCCCCATCCGAATTGCGGTTGACCAACATAAGCTTCTCAGAGGTTTCGTGCGCTGCCTGCAAAGCGAGGCAAATGTTAACCGACAGAAATTCTATTATTTGAAACCTCCCCTTCAATGGTTTTTTTTTTCCGACTGTATAAAAGTAATTGCAGGTTAGCGCGTACTCCCACAGGTTTAAAAGTTAAAAACAGCACCACTGCTTCACAACGACAAGAAAATGAATGAAGGTTTACTCGCGCAACAAACAGCAGTCTTTTTAGACCTTTTCAACTCAGCTGAAATTGCATGTTACTAAGTAGATGCGTGCTTGCAGAGCCTTTGCCAAGCTTTTCATAAGATTTTCACCTTCGGGACAAAAGTTGAGACATCTGATGATTTAAATGCGATTACAGTAAGGGTCAAGTGGCGCAGAAAATCCGGCGGCGGCGTTGAGAGAGAAATCCACAAAAAATTCCCAGACAAGCAGCCTAGGTGGCAGGTGGACCACCTAGGCCACGTGACCTGGTGACGTCATCACAACCGGCCCACCGCGTGAGGTGAAAATTAAATTAATGACGAGTGACATGTCTGAAGATGTAGCGCAGGGCAGGCAAACTTACGAACTGGTGCAAACTCAGTTACATCTTCTCCACTATGCGCTCAAGGGACCGAGCTCTTTGAATCTCATTTTTTTTCAAACAAAATTTGCAGCTAGACAAATAGCGACAGTATAAAAAAAAAGGAACAGAAAAAAAAAACGCGCTCAAGGTACAGTCGGGGACAAAAGTCTCCGGACCACGTGTTCCTCAAATGAAGCTTGTAGCTCTACTATCAGACAGCGGCTGGAGACCGCACTTGTGGAGATGAAAGAACAGAAATTTAACTTTTACCTCCACATGTGTGGTCTCCAGCCGCCGACTAATAGCAGAGCTGTCGGCTTCGTTAGAGGAACACATGGTCCGGAGACTTTTATCCCCGACTGTACACCTCCTTGCATCAACCCGAACCCAAAAATGTGGTCGTAATTCGCTAGTCATTGCTTCCTGGCCTTTTTCCTCGTAAATTCCGCTGGCGTGGTAAATGAGGAGAACACTAACTGCTAGTCAGGACGAAGCGTTCTTTTTTTTTTCTCCCGCCCCACGAGTTTAGGTGGTGATTCATTACTGCAATTACGTTGTCCCTTCTAGAGCTATGCAAGTAAAATATATATCAAAATGAATCCATTCATTGCAGTACTGGGCGAAGCATTCAAAGAGGCCACTGTGTGGATGCGAATAATCTGTTCCGATGACCATGGCTGAAACGGACGCGACGCGGCCACGGTGTTTTTCAAACTAGCAGCCGAAACATGGCTACAATTTTGCAGGATTGCGAGATGCCGCGCACGAAAAGGGTCCATTCAGCATTCCGAGCTAACTGGCACGTCACACTCCATAGAATGCGACGCTAATGGCGCTGTAACGCAGGCAGCCTGGCTTCTCACAAACGCAGCCTCTGGGGAGTCCTCCTGTTCATTACCATAATGGACTGCACATGCAGCCACGGCGGTGTACAGGTGGGCTCTTAGTGCAACGAAGCAGCATCCGAATTAGCAGCGGTCTGCGTGCCTCACAGGCAGGCGGGGCAGCTCGTATGAAATGTCTCGCTAGGCGCAGTAATATAGGCTCGTTATGCCAGGCCGCGCAGTTCTAAGCATGACCTGGTTTGGGATGTCGGAGACACCTGTTTTCAGAGAAAGGGAAGTGTCTGCGACAAGAAGTAGGGCTAATGGTGTGGCGCTTACGGGAGTGAGTCAGTGAGTAGAAACTTTATTGATTTATAAGATTTAGCCTGCGGTGGAGGTCTTCTTCAAGTCTTCTCTTCAAGTCTTACGGGAAATTCTTCACGGATGAACTGAAGCGTACGAGTGTGATGCAGGAGGCCTAGAGGACAGTCGACGTCATGCGTTCTTGTATAAATACGCGTTCAAAATTTTACTTTGTGCGTTATGGCCTTGTCCTTGGTAAATTGGTTTTTGAGGAAAGAAAATGGCGCAGTATCTGTCTAACATATATCGGCGGACACCTGAACCACGCCGTAAGGGAAGGGAGGAAGGCGGGAGTGAAAGAAGAAAGAGAAAAAGAGGTGCCGTAGTGGAGGTCCCCGGAATAATGTGGACCACCTGGGGTTCTTTAACGTGCACTGACGTCGCACAGCACAAGGGCGCCTCTTGCGTTCCGCCTCCGTCGAAATGCGGCCTCCGCGGTCGGGTTCGAACCTGGGTACTCCAGCTCGGTAGACGAGCGCCTTACCACTGAGCCACCGCGGCGTATTGGACTTGTCCTTCAGAGCCTTCAGAGGGCTTTTTTCTCTATGAGCGCGTTCATCAAGTTCACTAGTAAAAAAATGCGCTGACGGTGCTGCCAACAGTGTCTCTACGATACTGTAAACTAAGACAGAGGTGCCCATTTCTTTTCTTATTACGGCCGTTGCGGCTACACGCTGCTGGTAATTTCAAGTATAGACATTTCATTTTTTACTCATCGCACGCAACAGAAAGGGCATACTTTGTTTAGAAGGCACATGTTTTAACAATTACTTATTTCCGACGATCTTATCTTGAGGTCAGCTTTCATTTACGTTTTCTCACTCGCCGACACATTTGGTAACAATCGGTGAGTTCGTTGCGTTTCTCAGTAAAAACTTCTCAGAAGTTTCGGGATGATATGCCGGTTATACCAAGTTACGTGCGCTAACGGTTTAAAAGAAAAGAAAAAACAGCAACAGACATATTGCCGTCCTCCTAACAACTATGACTAGAGGACTAAGAATAAGGATTAGGAACAAATCTTGGACTTCACTAATAACGGGTTACAATTCCACCCCAACAAGATCAGCCCCTGCTAAGCCCGCCTTGTTTGGATGACCGGGGACGTCACATTTCGAAAGGACCCACCGCCCGTGCTTGGAAAACATTTTTGTGTGATATCTTTCTAAGCGGATCGAGAGTTTGGCGTCAAGTCATATTACGCCGAAGATGGCAACGGCGGTGACGTTTAGCCCTACAGTCCCCTGCATACATACCAACCGGGCCTTTGTAATAAGGGAGTAATTACTCATTGGCATCCACCCGAGCGCAGCCATACGGCTATATACAGTTTCTGAGAAAGCTGTATAGCTTTCCTTTGTAGCCGTATGGCTGCGCTCGGGTGGATGCCAATGAGTAATTACTCCCTTATTACAAACCTAGTCCACCTTGGGGGATTCCCCTAAACATTTGACCAACACAGTTCCCACTTCGAGTTATTGATCAATTCGCTCTCACCCTACCATAAGCTTTCCGTCCAGGTTAGCTCAATTGGTAGAGCGACTGCTCCGGTGTAGCGGTGGTCCTGGGTTCGAACCCCGGACCAGGACGAATTTTTCTTTAACTACGAAGTTTCTGAGAAAGCTGTATAGCTTTCCTTTGTACCCCTATGGCTGCGCTCGGGTGGATGCCAATGAGTAATTACTCCCTTATTACAAACCTACTCCACCTTGGGGGATTCCCCTAAACATTTGACCAACCGGGCCTTTGTGGCATAGCATTACCATTGTTGGAGGACACTAGAAACCCGCTGAATCGTCTTAAGTACTCAGTTGATAAAGTAATTGTTAATAATTCTCTTTTTAACCAGTAGAACTAGGCACCTAGTTGTAATCAGAGGTTTCTACTCGATCGTTAGTAATAGCCATGTCAGTTTTTTTAAATTTCGAAGACGCGATTGTCCTTGACGCTGCGGCTCGACAAAATTTGTCTTCTTCGACTAGTTACGTCCACTGCAGGGGTTCCTTTGCCTGCATGCTTTCGAAAGCGCATGAATTTTTGCACGATGCAGCCAAATTTAGCCAAGCCACAGCGGCGTGAATAATTGTGTTTTCGAAATTCTAAAAACTAATATGCCTATTACTAACGACCATCTACATATCTTAGTTGCAACCAGGCGGGTAACGCTACTATTTAAAAAAGTAATTGTCTTAAATTAGTTAACTAGCTTAGTACTTAAGGCGGTTCACCGGTTTTCTGGTGTCCGCCAGCGCTGGTAATACTATACCGCATACGCCACATTTTTACCCCAAAACGGCTATTTTTGAAAATTTCTGAAAGTATTCGCTGAAACGCCCCGTATATTTTGTATTAACCTTATCCCGTAGCATTGGCACCTGGGAGAGTTAGTGAAGGATAGCATAATGAACAGCGCAAAAGGACCCGGTCGTTTCACTCTCTTCATCATGTTTATTATTCATTTCAGACTATTTCAAGAATTATTTCTCTGTGGCGCTTTTTTTTTCGTTTCTTTCGCAGTGGCTTGCATAGTGCAGTTTCCCCACTCGGTTATGTAGCATTCATTACGTACGCTTACAAAGAGCGCCGTAGTAACAGATGCTAGCAACGATGCCGATGCGAGCAATGGTGACCTAATCACATTATAGTCAACCAAATTATCGCAGGATCTCGCATCGGTGAGACTTATGCAAGGACTGGTTTAGTAGCAGAGGGCACCTGTGTAGTGAAACACGTGTGATAAATGCGCCCTTCATACCAGCACAGGTAATAGGGAGTTATGGCTGTGCCACAGCTGTTCCGCACTGACGACTAAAAGGTTGCAGATATGATGTCGGCTCCGCTGCGCGTATCTCCTTTCTCCGGTTTTTGCTTTCGTTGATAGGAGACATCGTGGGGAAGGCGCACGGAGGCAGAAAGAGCAAATATATTTGCACCATGGGGGCTCTTTAGACACAGAGCCGAGAGCGGGAGTTAAAAGCATTTCGTGCTTAACTGACGAGAAAATTACGTCTGGTAGGGTAAAAAAAATCTGCGTCTTTCGACAAGAACACCGCTCCAATGTAGCCGCGGGACACGATCAATACCGCTGTTAGAGCAGCTCATACTTAAGAGCTTTTGTCCGCCCGTGCATAATGACACGGCGCCCGTGCTATGCGAAAACTCGCCACGTTAATACTTCTTTTTTTTTTCGCATACTTTTTTGGCGCATGCTTCGGTAGTTTACGGAAAGCCTACGCACTGACTTTAAATAATTACGTAATAAGTTTAGTGCCCAGAAAGATCCGAAATCACTACCCTATTCGTATTCATTTTCCTAGCAAAGATGAGCTTGTGTTCTTAGCAAAACTGGCATTTCTGCTTGCCTTAAAGAAATATATGATATGAAAGGGCACTTGCCAAGAAATGCTTGAGCGACTGACTCTCCCACGAAAACAGTCGCTGCTGAAGTCGGGCCCCACCTTCCGTTCTGTCCCACCATCAATTTTCACGAAACCATTTAGCGCAGAGCACCACTCGCGTAGCAGCAGTTAGCTTCTCTTGTGCAGTCTACGGTAAAGTTCCCGTCAAACCAAGCAAATACACCTGCTGAAACCTAGCTCGCGGCGAGCGAACCACGAAAAATGCAAGGCTTGCACGCGATGGAGCCTGCAAATGGATTAAACCCTCTCGTGGTTTCTTCTTTCTTCCTTCTTTCCTGCTCTTTCTTTTTTTTTCTCTGGTCTTCTGCCCGGTACTCATTTCGTCTTCTCCAAATTCAAGAACCAAAATTCACGTATGTCTAAATGTTAGACGAACACAATTTTTACCGAAGTGCAGTCGAAACCGCAGACCCCCTCAGATCACCGGGTCGCGCTGCGCATCATCAAAGGCATCCGCCGGGTTGAATGCATAGGTCGCTCATGTAATAGCACAAAGCCTGAACATAAGGCTTTGCCAAGCGGGCGCCGATCAGTCTCCAAGATATGCGGCGCATGATGGCGTAAAAGCTGCTCTTTGAATCCGGCGGCTGTTAGTAGTTTAAAAGAGCACACTTTCATTTCACATCACGGGTATTTTTACGAAATATACTTGCGCTTTTTAAAAGAAAGCTGCTGTTCATAATTACGGAAGTGCTGTTCGTTGTGAAATTTGATAACATCTGCCTGGGTTAGAGACCGATTTGCATCAAAGTCAAGTGGACTTTCTTTTCAAGTGGCGTCTCTCATAGCCTTAGTCGCTTTGGGACGTTAAACCCCATAAACCAAACCTTTCTTTGTATCTTATTTTTTCAACACAGCGCTTTCGTCAGCGCAGTTTGGATACAGGGCACAACATAGAGCAGCGGCACCTTTCCACCAAATTACTCCGTCCTTCCACAAGGCTGATAAAAGCCTGAACACCGCATATCGTTAATGGGATTCCTGTGCGCAGTGTTGCAATCGAGATGAAGGTAGTCGACATCCTGAGTGAGTGAGCTCGAGTAGCTTTTCTGTTCCCGGGCCAGAAAGGCTGAAAAAAAAATCACACTTTTACTTCCTGTCTGATTCCTTTTTCCGCTAGGCTAGGCCTAGTGAAAGATCTAGGCCTAGCATGTAATGGGAATGAAACAAGATTGAATAAAAGTAACTAAGCTGTATCTTTCTGGGCTCCTGGTCATCTTCGCCGAACGGAGTATAGAGCGGTACACAGAAACACCGCGCCTCACCCGCTGCGCACAGCCACGCCCACGCTCGCAAATAAAAAAGCTGTGCCTGCGAGCTATCACTAGCGCTTTTCTCATTACAACTGACACCCGCAGGTTTCCCATTGTGCGCCGCGTGTGTCGGTTTCACTGAACAATGCCCACTCGCCAGCAGGCCGCGCGCTGTGTCTGCAGAGGAGAACGGGAAGAAGAGGACGGAGGAGGGATTCCGTTCGGAAGGGCCAGTTTCTTTGTTTGGCAGGTCACAGCCTTATCGGGGCCACCATCCCTGGCCAGGCGCCAGCGTCTTCGGTCTATTGACGGCGGCTGCAGATGGAGATAGCGGTGATTGGTTTCAGCGACTGGAGTCGACGCCAGCACGGGGCCTCTTCGGGCCATCCGGCTGCTGACATTTCGGGCTGTTTACGAGAGTCTCGGCAAACTTATCCCACTAGGCAATGGGCGGCAAAACTCTCAAAACTTTACCCAGCAACACACGGCAGTAAGCTAGCGTTACAATTATAAAAACTAAACGCAGTTCGTTTCGCAGCGCATTTTGTGATTTCAGAAGGTGGAGCACTTTTTTTAGGTTCGACGAAAGTTGCTGGAAAGCTTTCAGGTTCTCACTGCCTTACTATTCTCACTTTCTCTTTGTTTTCTGGTGAGAAGAGTGGGACACTTGCTGTAGTTCTAGTAGCTCTTCGGGATTCGAATAAAAGGCCCAAATCCAGAATAGACTATCATGTTAAGGCAGCTAGCACGTAGTAAACACACTAGACTGGCAAACGTTCTTCTTTCCGGTAAACCTTAGTCTTAAATCTTCTACTAATCTCGCTTTTTTTCAATCTTGGCAAGCATGCAGTCAAAACGATGTTCTGTTGCAGTGAAATGTGCTTTGGAATTTAATGTTTTTTTCTTGAAGCTTCGTAGTTTTTTTTACCAATGTGCATCGCAGCTTCCTGCACGTATGCGTTGTGGTCAACACCCTACGTACGCGGGGTCACTTGCTTAATACGCGATGACGTCGATGGCACCACGCTGAAGTTTGCCTTTCTCCGGTGCAGCGGCGGCGGTGCACGTGAATTTTCTCTCAAACACTAATGGCTGCAACAAACTCGTATTCGGCTGATAGCTAATGACGCTCTCTCAGTGATGTTTTAAAACTTTTTTTCCAAAGCGTTTTGTTTGCTGTCTTTGGAAACATGCCTCCGCCTGGTGCAAAAGCAAACCCTGAATTCTCCATACGCACGTCTTGCATCTTGAATAAGTGGACGCAAGGAAAAAAGTGTGTCTTAATTAAAATAAAACAAGCAGCTGAATCCTTAGGCTTCGTCCTTTGGGTATTTTTTGCAATAAGACACTGGTGAGGGCTGCATTTACCCAACAGAAATGAAAAACTTTGCATTTAGACTGCACGTATTGAATAACGTACTGGGTCCGTCAATAGTTCCCAGGATACACGGTCTGCTTTTCAGCGGCATACCCTGCCACTTGTGATATCAATAAAGCTATCAAGGTTCTCACAGATGAGAACGATACTTCTCCTCTCTTCTACACAGATTTTGTGCTTCGGGGCTTCGGGAGTGTCGTAACTGCCCGACTGTAGAGCTCGAAAGCAGACCTTGTGACCTGGGAACTTTCGACCGACCCTGTACATACCAACGTACACTTGAATTCGAGTGCGGGTCAGAAATACCTCAGAAAAAAATATCAAGAAAGGTATTATTTCAATTCAACAAGCTTTCGATTTTTTCAACCTTGATTGATGCTCTCTTTATATTTGTTTGTATTCATCGCACAAGGTTATACGTTTATTTGCTGTGTATTCTGATCCATCCAATTATGCCATACTTTGTTGCTGCGTAAGTTACCGAGGCTGATTTATCACTCTCGGGTGAATCTCAATGCGTTGACTCTCTTGATGCGCTGTGAAGCCGTTGCATCACGGCGTGATGCCTTCGTTCCTGGGAGTTTTATGGCTGCTGCAATGGCAATGCTTCCTTACAAGGCTGGGTAATTGCATCCAATTTGCCAGAAATTATTACAGCTTACGACATCTTTATGAGTAAGATAATATGTAGAGGCGATGGTTTGGACTTCAAACGTATTAACAGAGGCACTCCTGCGCCAATATTAAGTTCATGTTTTTATTCGCAGTCTTTTATTTTGAACTTTATCATCCAGATCCAGTTACTTTGTGCCTATAGCAAAAGGCATACTTTTCCCTATACAGTTTCCGCTCTTTAGAACAGAAACTTATCTCCTTCGGGGCTGGAAAGTAATCTTCAGAAGTGTGTACATCTGAGAGCTGTTGTAGACCCACTCCCACGGTCGCGTTCAACTGAGAGTTATAAGAAAATTGCTGCAGAGGTAAAAGTACAGCTGCGACGTCGTTAGCGACGAAGAAAATACTCTCATGGCAGTTCCGAAAAGAGCCAGGCTTTCTGCCGCACATTACGCACAGCAAACCGTACAGACAACAAGTGTAGAAACTTTTTAGGAAATGCTGTTAAGAAATGCGCGTTCACGTATCTCTTTTTAGACATTTTCGTCTTCAAAAAACGAGAAAAAGTGAAGCGCAGTGAACTTCTCGTTCCCATTAGACCTCTGTATTGCTCGCTGGCAGCAATTTGCCCGTAGGCAAGGGCAATTTCCTTCATTCCAGATTTTTCTTTGTCCCCCCCCCCCCCCCCCCCCCCCCCGTTCTCTCCGCATCCTCCCTCTCAACTCCTCGGTAGCAATTACCTCCGTGGTTCTGTGTTGCCGGGTTACGGAAATACAGTTTTCTCATTTCTGAGCACACATGTTGGGCAGATCAATGATCAAAACCCACGACCAATGCTGGTTTTGATCAATGATCAAAACCAGCATCTGTAATGTTGATGTTGGAATAAAATGAAGTTCACTTATTAGCTCTTGTGACGTACTAATTTTCGTTTTCCAAGTTGACTGGTCAGAAGAAAGAAGAACGGAAAAGCAGGGAGGTTAACCAGGCGGCGATTGTTTGGACAGCCTTCACGTAGGGCGAAGCGGAATTAAGGGAGTGCAAGATAAAAGGAAAGGAACATTGCGTAAATGAAACGTGTCCATGTTCTTTTTAATGGTCTGTTAAAACAAGGAGCGACTACACTGTGTCATAGAAATTTGCGATCAACCCGATCAAAACTAGATTATGTGCACAGGTCCCTGAGCATGGTCAAAAATTTTGGGGCGATCAGTTAAATTGGTGCGGGGGAAATCTGAGAGTAATCTTCTCTACTTCGCCTTAATTTCTGCTCCCGGTCTACAGCCTAGTGAACTAACCCTACCACTACGACAATTACCGACGCTTGTAATTTCACTAAGCAGCTATCATCACTGTCTCGATCACTGCCACCGTCAATAAAGCGTCCTTACCAAGTTTCTAGCAGCGGTTTCATCACAGCCGGTGTTGCGTTCTAACGGGTGCTATAGCAGCAGCGTGAGAGGTATCAGGTGTAGTTGTGTAGTTAGTGAATGGGAACTCCTCCTGAAAGCCACCTTCTGCTTGCCACGGTTGTCAGATGGAGACCTCACACAGACGCCGATGCTGGACATCGATACGCACAGTCCCGCTCTGCTAATACTCTCACATTAAAATGAAAACGACATTGTGGGACTTTATAGCTGCCCCCTTGTTGTTACTTAAACAACAGGTTTGACGCATTCTGGTTTTGTAACACTTAGTGAGATCTTTAGTTGTTTGGCATAGATGAGATCCATGGCTGTCATGGTTCTTCTTTAGTGTGCTAAGCGTTGTGTGGATAATAAGTGACTCCAGGTTTAGGCGGGCTGATAAATTCTGCCAAATTACTAAAAACATTGCTTAATGCCACAAAACACGGGTACACCCAGCCGGTCGCTTCAGTGTCAACAAGGGAGTCTTAGCTCTCCCGAAATATCAGGTTTTCTTTTTTGAATATTGTCCTCTGCTGCCCTTGCCGACCGGACGATATGCCATCAAGCCATCGTTATGACGTCATCACTCTCCATTAGCACCCTCTCTCTTCTTTTACTCTCCCTTTCTCTCTTCCCCAGTATGGGGTAGCGGGCCAGGGTCACCTTACCTCTCCACCTTTCGTTTCATTAAATTACTGTCTCTCTCTCTCTCTCATCGAGCCATTGACTCCAACCAAAATCAATCCAAGCTTCGCCTCAGCTCTCCTGAAAGAACGTAGCAACTGCCTATTTCTGCATGGGGAAACATTTAGCATACGTTGCTGCTGACAGGATACTCCTGGAGGTGGCGTAATTCCAGCAACGCGCAGCTACAGCGGGAATAGCACGAAAAAGGCGGCTGGCACACTGCAGAACACTGTGGGGTGTGACGAAAACAACTTTAATACTTTTATCCCTGTAGCCTCTGTAGAAAAGTAGGCGACAGAGGTAACGTCAAGAAATGGAGATAAAAGAGAGTGGATTATGGAACTGAAGCTAGATTACAGTTTGCCAGCTGAAGCAGAGAAGATTAAATCGTCATGACCAGGGCAGGAAATGTGAGAGGAGATAACCTGCAGTCACTTAGGATTACAGAATTGACCCCAAGAGAAAGCAAACGCAGCAGCCTTCGCTAGAGAGTACAGTGCGCGGATCAAACGAGGAAGTTTGTGGATACAACGTCGTAGCAGCTAACGCAGGACAAGCTTAACTGGGTGTTAATGGAAGAGGCCTTTCTCCTCCAGTTGGAAACGTAATTAGGCTGATGATGAGTATGTCCATGTAGTCATTCGAAGGGTCTTTGACACGTTCGAAGGATCAGAGACAGGCTGGTCCTAACTCTTGAAATGACACCTAAATGGACTCAGTTTCGAGGTTCGCTTGCACGTTCGGCATGGCCTTTACGTTGCTTCTTCGAAGTAGAGTCACCTATATTCTGCTTGAGGTTTGTCTCGCCTTCATTGCGACCAACCAGAATTTAGCACCTGGTGAGAACAGGCCTCTCCTTGGAGTGCGCAACTCTCTTATGCAGTTTAAAACATGGGCCACGTAAGCGCCTCTTATTTGGCTTCATTCATTCGACAAATCTTCCTATTTTTTTTTTTTTACAACTCCTTTGCTCCATACCTTGTGGCAATATTCACCCGACGAAATAATAATACATGTGTTGTTCATTTGCATTTGGAAGACAACTGGCTGGCTTAAGTTTGTTAGAGAAAGGCATGTGTGATGATTTGCTTTGTACTTCTGGTCCTTCTGTCACTAACCATTGTTTCTTAGAGCCGATTAGGCTTCTCTGACGTGCAAATTTTCGCACGCCTTTGTCAGCAGAGTCGGTGTAGCTCAAGGACGCGATAAGAAGTCAATGACTGCAGACCTCTAGGTTCCAAAATTATTCTGACCGCCCATTTCATCTCTAAACGGTGTCCCGCATCCGAGGTATACATAGCATGCTTAGGACAGCCCTTATGTGTAAATACTCAGGATGTTTCTCCTAAGACTTTTTAAGCCTGTTTTTATAAATAGGCTTTTTGAGTTACAAGAGTTCTTTCTTCGGATATCATTGTCTGCGGTGGTATGCATCAGAATGTAGCTAAAGCGTGTTAACTAGCAGGTTGGTTAAGTAAGAAAAAATTGCTAATTATATAGCCATTACATTTAAGCTTCTCATTTAGGAAGACATTTTTGGCCGACCATAAGTAATATGTGTGATTTTATACGCAAAATTTCATACATGTCCCCGTTGCAGCGCAAGGAATTTCGGAGCCACGCGCAGGAGAAAAAAGGGCGAAACTGGCCGGAAGCCGCGCCTACGAGTGCGCGCCACACAGCGGCGCGTGTCACGTGGTCTACATTGTGACGCATACATCTACTGACAAGGCTAGGCCGACGAGAGCGCTCCTCTAACTGAACAAGCCTTTTTTTTTTTTTCTGACGGTCTTGAGTGAAACACCTTGTATTTTTTCTCAACTTTGCTGCTCGGCTCCCCCATTTTCATCCTATTTAGCACTTCATATATTTTCTGCTTAATTTCATCTGCTGGTGGGATCCTTTGCGACTCTGATAAATTCCGAGGTAACTTTAAATTCACGATGGAAGAGAAAATTATTCCAGCAGCTCTAGTTTTATACCTGAAAAGAACAAGGTCTTTTTTTTTAGGCAGGAGGGATAATGGAGAGCGGTGAGGAAGGAATTGACGCCGCTTCTGGTAAACGGCGTCCCATCAAAAGGTGCACTCGTTGTCGGTCATCATGACTTCATGCAAGCCGCCGCGGCGCGGCTGCGGCGGGTCGGAGAAAGGGATGCAGAGGCGAGAGGAAAGGATTCGATGCAGGCGTAAGCACGTCACGTGCCGAGGCTTTAGTTCGGGAGTGCACGAACCGTTAACGCTAGTGCCCCGCGGACGTTAACGACGTTAATGGCTGGAGTTCTGGGCTGCCGTGCTGTGGTGCACCCATCGTCCTCGGGCGCACGACGCCTTACATTTGGCTCCGAGGTAATTGGCTTTACGCTTGTCTGGAAAAAAAAACTGAAAAAAATAGTTCCAAAGCGGGTTGATGAGTCGTGCTACATTTGTTTGGACAATGGCTGGGATCGGCGAAGTGGCCGGCGCTTCGTTTCGTCGGCAAACACCAATTTGGGGGTCCGGTCAACAGCGACCCGTCCCGCTAGCCGCCTCGTTACGTCCGGCTACAATTGCCTCATGAAGCTCAGGGTTGCCTTCGTTGGAGAGAGGGTTCCCGCACAAGGACGACGAGCTGGGAAATTGTGCGCGCAGAGAAATTCGTCGCTGGTGCTCGGAGTGTGATATGCTTCCCAACGCATAGTTGCGCAAACTGTTTTGAAGCAGAGTATTTAGCTGAACTAGACGCGAGAAATTCCGGGTGACAGGGCAAAGAAGAAGCTAATTTTTACGCGCACAGTTTCCGCAATCAGTTTTTATGTTTCTGCCCAAGCTTGATATTACTAAAAAAAAGCTAAATCTTGCACTTCAGGCATATACACAGGGTGTTTCGCCTAAGACTTTCCACAATTTTTAAAAATAGGCTTTTAGAGCTAGGAGAGTCGTTTTTTTTTGTTTTTTGATATTTTTTTCGGGGGGGGGGGGATAGTATTTTCAGCAGTGTAGTGCATCAGAAAACATCTAAGACGTGCCAACTAACATGATGGTTAATGATATGGAATCGTTAACGTTTTAACTATTACCGTCCGTCTCTTTAATTATTGAGAGGCGTGTAGCCCACCGTAAGTAATATCCATATATACCTTTTTTACAATTTAGAAAACGCAGTTACCCTGGGCACTGCGACCCGACAATTTTTGGCTGCTTCGAAGAGTAACATGCACCGGAGGGGTTGCTTTGCCGGCAAGCTTCTCGGAAGCGCATGTATATTGGCGCGATGTAGCCACAATTTGTTGAGTCACAACGCCAAAGTAACCGCGTTTTCTTAACTGCAAAACCTGATATTAATATTACTTACGTTGGGGCTGCATTCGTAAAATTAGCGAGCCTAAAAGTAATAGTAAAAAGCTATCTATTCATTGTTAGTCAGCCTGCTAGTTAGCACGTCTTGATGCGGACATGTAATACGAAGTCAAGATAACTTTTGGTCCTCGAGGGTACCGGAGAGGATTCCAAGAGACGGCAAGTGTAGCATGGGGCGGCAGAAAGTTAGGTGGGCGGATAAGGTTAATAGGTTTGCGGAGGTACGGTGGACGCAACTGGCAAAAGACAGGGTTAGTTGGAGAGATATGGGACAGGCCTTTTCCCTCCAGTGGGCGTAGACTGGCTGATGATGATGATGGTGGCGAGCTGTATTCTGGTATACTACATCGCTGACAATGCAATGGCTAAAAAAGCGCTCTGCTAACTGAAAAAGCATATCTTTCGTAATTGTGTAAAATCGTAGGTGAAGCTCCCTGTATAGGTCATGAACATAATAGGAAGGTAGTACGACTAAATTTCATTCCCTAAATCAAATTATGTAAGAGCGCTCACGGTTTAATGTTGTTGCACTCACAAGGCTAGGAACTGAACGGGAGTTCAAGCTTGCTCAGTAGTTATGGTGCTCTGCTGCTGGCCCGGAAGACGCGGGTTCGATCCCGGCCGCGGCGGTTGAATTTCTTTGGAGGAGAAATTCTAGAGGCCCGTGTACTGTGCGATGTCAGTGCACGTTAAAGAACCCCAGGTGGTCGAAATTTCCGGAGCCCTCCCCTACGGCGTCTCTCATAGCCTTAGTCGCTTTGGGACGTTAAGCCCCATAAACCAACCAACCTTTTTGTGCATATCATAAATCTCTGCACTTTGCACTAAAATTCCTGCCTTTTAGTAATTACAGATATTTTCACTGTAGATCTGAAAGAACCATCTCTTTTTAAAGCCTCAGTTCTCACTTAACGACACCAAATTGCTAATCACCAGTGCCACAGCAAATCAGCACGCACCAGTAAATTACAAACAATACACTCAGCTAATGCATGCCCTATGGACACAGATGGCATGCCCACTCAAACCCAAAATTTAGAATTTAGATCACTGTGCCAAAATAAACTGCTTGCCATAACATTAAATAAGCTTGTTCTGCCATAACTACAGATGTAGCTGCATGCAGAAGTGAACACCATATCCTTATACCGCCGACAAGCAGGGGCCTTCAAAGGAAGTTGAAGCGAACTCTGCAGCACACATCACATGTGGCGGTTATTTCGGAAAAGCCACAGCAAGTACTGTATTGACGCTTCTGAACAACAAGCATTTGCCAAAAGTAATTATTTTGTGCACCTGACCACGCTCATAATGTACTAACCTGTTTCTGCACAGTTCAGCCTCATCCGTTCATGCGCTACAATACTAACACAGCAACGACTCGTGCAAACATACTGCATTAGCACTTGGACTCGCAGCTGAGAGTTCTCTCTTTGAGGATGTGAGCTGCATCATCCTATAACGTTCTCTAACCCCGCTTTTTGTCATCAGGCCGAATTCTAAGCTTTACGTGAACGAAACCTTTCCGACAAGCTCCCATTATCGACACCACTCAACGTTGGTAAAGGAAGTAATAAGCATTCGTAAGACATTGTGACGTTTTCCCATCCGGTGTTCACCAGCGAACACCTACAGCACACGCTGCAATGTCGTCGACTGTACGTATGGAGTTACTGTGCACCCGTCAAATCTCAGCAAGGAGCAAAACAGCGAACATCTCGCCGTAAAGACCACTCACGAATCGCAGCCAACAAGTAAGAATGTGAAGCAGCGTCTAGAGGAGAAGTTACTCGACCTGTCGTTGGTTCGAACTCCGCTCGGACCACTGAGAAAGTTTATTGCTTGTTGGATGTCGTTGGAGTAGAAAATATGACTTTGAAAGTCGTTAGTTCTGGTTTATATTTCACCGTTATTGAAGATAATGGTCGTCTCAGTCTAAACTGGAGAAAGAAATCATTTCCTGCTTTTCACGCTTAGATTTCATGCGACAACGAGAAGTTGCAATAGTTTGTTTTTCTTAGGCACTCATAATTACTGCTGAAGCCGGACACCGCTACATCTGTTTAGATATATTTAAGGCACTGTCATTAAGGGAACAATACTATTCGTATGAAGAGGAAATTTTAATTATTGTGTTTGTGAGCCTTTAAAGTCATTGTCATTTTCAACGTACTGTTTATGTAATGCGCCTGTGTCTACTAAGCAGTGTAACCCAAATCGGGCAGGCTCCTTGTGCTGTCGGTTACAAACATGTAAAACAATTTCGTTTCTCTCAAAACATCAATTTAGCAAGCATTCGCACCTGCTAGCTTTTAAACATTCTTCCACACATACTAAGATCCCAAAAAGTGCATGTTCTGGAATACTTTTTGGAGTTCATTACATACTGTACCACTATTATTAGTGCGTGATCAAGCGCAGTTAAAGTTGTCTAAAGCAATAATTTTCCACATCCCTTGCGTGACTGTAAATATAACTGTGAAGAACTTACTCGCTGCGCGAACGAAAGGTCTATCAGAGCGCTCTTTCAGAGCAAGAAATTTTCAACACGCACAAGCGAAACTTTTGAGATGACGCCTTCTCACGCAAACGTCGTAGTAGGTGCGTAGCTGCGCTATATCCTTGATAGCCACTTGCAGAGAATCGCTCTTCTTCAAACTCCGTCAAAGAAATTGCATGCTGTGTTTTCCCTTCCTTTCTACATTCGCTATTCGAGGCAGTGCGTGTCATTGTTAGCGCTCTTACCTTCTGAATCATTTCTTAATGGTTTTAACTGGTATCGCAGGTACCTTCGTGCGATGTTTCAAGGGTTATTTTTATTCTTCCTTGCAGTCTCCCTGCATGCTTCAAACAGGAGCTACCAAGCCGAACTTTGCAGGTTTGGGTGGCGCGTGACTAAAGTTTATCATGCAGTATCATGTTGCTTTTCCTGCTTTAAAAAAAATAGTCATGGTTGGTCGCAGAAGGGGTTTATCGCTTCTCTGGAGTCGGAACAAAATAGGTATTAGCTTAAGGCAGTATCTTATGAGCATCTGTCTGCCCCTTCTCACTAGCCAGTAGGTGTCTCTGCCAGCTGATAAGCCTATCCGCGCGTTTGATGCTTCTATGCCTCAAGACATTACAACACTTCCACGCAGACATGCCTAGCAGCTATTCTTGATTTTCACGCATTAAAAAACACAGCGTAAATGATGTCCCTCTTTTTTTTTTCTCTACGCTGCGTCATTAGCCAGCGTTTATTCTTTTTTGCATCTGATTCCTAGTGAAACTTGAAAACCTTCATTGCAAAAATTGAAAACTCACGTGAAGATAACCATTTTCATTTTGCGTGATCAGCCAATACACAACGCCACGAAAAAAAAACCCAGGATCTCTTTTCTTCAGAAGATCTCTTGTCGCCAGAAGCCGCCATGGTGACTCAGTGGTTATGATGCTGGGCTGTTGACCTGAAAGTCGTGAATTCGATGACTGTCGCGGAGGTCGCATTTCGATACAGGTGAAATGATGGAGACCCATGTAATGTGTAATGTCAGTGCACGGTATAAAACAACATGTGGCCTAAATTACCCGGAACTTTCACTACGGCATCTCTGATAGCCCAAATCGCCTTAGTACGTTACCCCCCACGCACGCACGCAAAAAAGCTTCTGCTAACCAGCACGATTTAACATTGATCTTGTTCTGCCTGGGCCGCTAAAATGCGCACCTTCAATACAGACGCCGAGAGAGTTTCTAGAGAATTATCTGTGCAAGGAGTCTGGGCCAGTGTCACGACGTTCAGCGTCCGCACATCCTGTGCGCAGGATAATGGCAAGTGTAGAGCTGAGGTAGTGCATATACTTTTCAGCCTCCCTCAAAGCTCACGCGAAATTCCTGATCCCGTGTCAGGATCCCGTGTCAGCCGTTCGCATGGAGGCGGTCTGTGAGCGTGCCCCGTCGCTCGCTGATACGTCAAATCAGTTTGGGGGCTTCAAGCCATTTTCCATGCTACCTAAATTTCACAGCTGCTCTCATGGTCGCCTGCAAATATTTACATCAGCTTGAAACTAAGGATTGGCCAGAATTTCAGCAAATAGCGGAGGTTGTACCGTCACGAGACGCAACTCCATTCTTCACCAAGCGGTTCCCGTTTATTTTTTTTTTTTTTCAAGATGTGAGGTGCTTTATATAAACTTAAAGGCGACACTTATGCTCCTCCTTAGGGGTATGACACGATAGCGCCATGGGTTATTTCCCATATATGCCGAAGGTCATTCTCCACATTCGCACATTTCTGAGAGCCCTCATTTCCCTGCTGGCACAGTGGCGCAGCGGTTAAGCGATGTGCCACTACCCTGCGATGGCAGGTGCTCCCAGCGGTGGGCCTTGTGGGACCCAGGTTGCTCCTCCCGAGCGACCAATGATTAACTTAACGGCCACCTCCTACAGTGAACAGATTGCTCTCTCTCCGGTGGGCACGTTGTGAAGGTGCCGCATGGTCACGTGACCTGCCTCCAAGGTTGCTCTCGGGGCGCCACCTGCCACAGTCATGCGCGTAATTTTTGGCTCACCACGCCGACTCCGACAACACCGACGCCAATTTTCTGGCCAACTGGGCCTCAAACGCTATCGCGTTAAATCCTGCCAGACCAGTGATTTCTGTGCATGGTTTTTTCATGTATGCAAATTTTAATGGGAGATATCTTTGATGCTGTCAGTCCTTATTATCAATGCCTGTCAAATCGTCCACTTTCTAATGAGAGCGCTTCGAATGCGTCGCTCTCCAGTCATCCGCGATGTGGCGCACTCAGGTGGGAGCCCCGCCTTACGTCACTTCAGCAGCCAACCAATCATTAGGCTTTATCAAACTGCGCAGTGCGGCATATCTGCTTGACCAACCTGGATCTCGACAGGCCGAAAAGCTACCGAGTGGGAAGGGCAGGAGAGAGGGGGGCAGCAAAGGGCTTTGCACGGCATTTCTGGCTGATCTGACAGGCATTTATAATACACGAGGTAATGGGTTTACAATCTCACTCCACCCCGCCTCGGAGCATGGTTACTTAAAGACGGGCGTGCGTTATCTGCTCAGAAGCTTCCGTCAGGGATTAGCGAGCATACAGGATGGCGGATTGAGACAAGCAAGAAATTCTCTCTGCGGTCTGATTAAAGCAGCATCGGTTTCTAGCTGCATTAGAGTTCTCAAACTTCCAGCGCCGCCCTCCAGAGAAGCCGTGCCGTCCAATCCCCGCTCTGTTTATGAACGCTGGCTAGATTCGACCTTTCTGCCGCGGGCAGATATTCAACGCAAATATACTTCACGGTATAGCATTTAATCTCCCGCCGGAGCCCTGATCCTCAGACCAGCCGCCTCTCCCGGGACTCCGTAGTGAGTCCCACACAAATTCAGCGCCATTCAATCGTGGATGAAAGGTCAGGCGTCTTAGTTCATCTCACTTCACTCTCTTTTTTTTATTGCAATGTAGAGTTCCGGTTTTTTTTTTTTCTGCCGTTTTGGGCGTCTCTTTTCGAGTTCTAATACCTCACCGCCCTGTGGAGTATGATAATGCCGACAGACTCGCGCATTTGTGCGAATCGAGGCACAGGCAGCAGAAGGCATCAGGTGCATCGATTTCCGCCCTTTCCGTGTTTGTGGCGGAGGTCGCTTCCCCCATAGCGTTCTGTGGGCACCGCTTTTCCCGCTTCAGCGTGGCATTGTAGGGGCGGAGAGCGCGCTAGAAGAATTCGCCCGCGTTCCCAGGTTCCAAATGGCGGATTTATTCCTCCGCTCGGAAGCCGCTTCTCGGGGCCCGATTAGAAACGGGAGGGGAATGTTTACGTCCCACTCCCATATTTTATTTACGCTCGATTTTGTTTTTTTGTTTTCTTACCGGTCCCTGATGATACCTCCTGACTTTTGAAAGAGCGGCTTTAAGAGACGAGAGAAGCATGTCAGCCGCGGTAACGAAGGCCTGCGTGCCCTCTTGGTTATATTAAGATATAATGTGCTTTCATCGATGAAACAGTAGTAGAGTTTTACGATCATCTTAACGCGGCTAGTTCACGGTCAGTAGGTGGCAAAAGGCGGTCTGCTGAAAACTTAACGACTGGGAATGTAAACTGAGCACCGAAAGAAACTACGTACGCACTGTTAGCGTTGGAATAAAGTTTTTCTTCCTGCAGTAGGACTTTGAGTTTCAAAGGTAGCAGGGATTATGTGACAATAGAAATAATAGAAAAGGCATATATTAACAGGAAATTTGCAAAGCAAAAACAGACAGCCACTAACGAGAGTGAACCTGGACTAGCCGCCGTGGTTAGGAACACTATGAGTAAGAAAGCCAAGCAAAATAAAGTACTCTCTATTTTGGTATTCCACATTCAGTTCCTAACTTTTTCAAAACGTTTGTTGTATCTTCGCCACGTCTCCGCGGCAGCAGCAAATGTGACCGTCCCAAAACTTCACAAAAAATTGCTGTCTCCCCCCTCTCTCTTTCCCTTTGCGTGAAACCCAATCGCCCTCACTGGAGGACTGCCACACTAAGAGAATTCTGACAGCTTCTTCTAAGTAGACGCCCAAGTCTGCAAACACTTTCAGATGAACTTCATACCGGTTTCATTTCATTTTTCATTTTTGAACTGCTTTTAGAAGCTTCAATATTTATTTCAAAAAGAACAACGGCCGCCAACAGTCTTAGCTTATGATGTTGTAAACTTCCTGGTGTTAACCACGATAGGAGAATCTGATTTATAAAGTATTCTGCCTTAGCCCGTTAACACTTTCTCTCCCTCTTTGGGAATTAAACTTACTTTGCGCTGATAGACACATTCCTTGCCATTCTTATTTTGCCCATCGGGCCGGAAGGTTCATAATTTCTCTCACAGTTACCTCGACACCAGAGCTGCAGTCTCATTTCATTACTGTGCCACTGCAAATGCTCTTTGCCATTGAACGCTTGCCGGCCTGTATGCCACTATAGTAAGAAAACTTCCACCACGAGTTTTCTAGTAGAAAACAAGTAAATGAGTGAAAGAGAGCAGACTTTATCATGCTCTCCAGGCTTGATAAACACAGTAATGATTGAGCACTGCAGGAACCCTTCCTGAGCATAGCCCAATGCATGATCACCGGAATAGCGCGCACTAAGACACGGACACGAAGGGAGACACGACACACACGAGCGCTCGTGTGTGTCGTGTCTCCCTTCGTGTCCGTGTCTTAGTGCGCGCTGTTTCGGTGAAAATGAGTTACCAACTTGCCCAAGCATCTGTTTTTCTAATGCATGAATTTTGTTTTATTGTGTTTAGCATTATAGGCGAAATTTAAGATGTTTTATTTAAGTGAAATAAAACACATCTGTGAATTTCGGCCACTGGTATGTAATGCCTTGTGCCGAATAAATTTAGCAAAAAATTAATCACAATACCCACGATGCAGAAAGAGAAATAAATTGAGGCAGCCTTTAATTTCTCAGTCATCGTTAGCTTTGACACTTAAAAATAAAATAAAAAGTTTTTGCTGAGTCAGGAAGGCCTTCACTTTTTTTAAATTGAAAACCAAATGACAAAGCAAAAGGTAAAGTTAATTTTCCATTCACCTCTCTTCGGGACACAAAAAAGCAAATAAGGCTTACATGCCGAAGTTCTTTGTTTTCACTGACAGGATGAATTGTTCGCTTCGCACGACGACAATAGAGTCGGTGCTGGGCTTATAGCATTCCTGAGTAGCTTTTCTTCTCCTTTTGTTCAGCGCATATACCTATGAAAGAGCCGTGTGACGTCCAACTTTCCATCACAAAGCTCCCGCCGCTTTTCAGGACCTAAGAGCGAGGGATGCCAGCGAAAGACTGCATTGCCCATCTTGATTATGCCACACAAGAGGCAGCGTGGAAAAATTTTGCCTTAAAAGCTTTTTCAATTGCTTGGAACGTTTTTTGCTTTGTTTTGGTATTGTTTTTGCGTCATGTTCGATCAGCCACCAACTCGAGGGACCGCCGCTGCTTCTTTCGACCCTTTTAAGAACCGACGTGAATAATGCAACAGGACAGCAGCCATCTCCGTGTTAACACTGGCGAAATAGAACTATTTTCGGGCTCTTCTGAAGAACCACACGCATGCAAACGAAAAAATTATTTTAACTTCAACATCGAGTCTTCACAAACTTCGCTCTTTTCGCGTTAACGAGGCGATCTAAGGGCCTTGCAGATGGTGCCTCAGTTAAAGAAAGGCCGAAAAGAGGGAAAAAAATGTTGGGAGTTCGAAAGCGAGGACCCTCGCGCGTTGGAGGGAATGCAATGAACGGCTGTGGAATTCCTTGCCTGCAGGCAGTCACTTGTGTTTATATGCCGCTCTATGCACCCGCGTTGGCGGAAGGGCGCTGTACTTCAAGAAAAGAAAAACGGCAAGACGGGAGAGCATGTCATGTGGAAGCTCTGAGGCATGTACTGCCGAGTTAAGCAGTGAGATAAAGTGAATGCACTTGAGAGTGAGTATTTTGGATAACACTCTTATAACATGGCCACACATCATGAGATTAAGTTCAGAAATTGTAAGTTTCAGTGCACAAACTTTCGAGAATTCAGCAGTAGCCGGCCTTTAGATTGCAAGAAGTTCAGCATTCGTCAGATTTGTTTTCACCGGTTTTACATTGTTTTCTCGCGATCTTTCCAATACTACTGAGTTTTCTTCGTCGGTGTTGAAGGTCTCTCATGTACTGCTCCGTTTCTTGAGAGCGTAGGGCTTATACACGATAGGCTGTGACTTTACCGAAAGCTTACTGACTTCGCTTACTGACTTCACTTTCCTGTTGCTTCTTTTTTCTTCTTCACGTTTGTGTCCCCTCATCCCTTTCCCACAGTGCAGTAAAGCAAGCCGGCGTCTCCTGGTTAACCTAAACGCCTTTCCTTGTCTTTTCCTCTTCATCTTCTTTCTCCTCATTCTAGCGAGTGATGTCATGTGCGCAGTGAAGTGTGGTGAAAAAAAAAATTACCTCGCTTTCTGTCACTCCTGCGCCTGGTTATATATCCATATATATGATGGGGATGAAGCTATGTTACGGAGAAAGTAGAAATCTTGAACTGGAAGCATGCAGGCTAGCACAGAAATATTTAAAGATCTGCAAACTGGGGAACCACAGAGAAGCTTCGCTGCGAATTATTGGCTGTCCAGATTGAAAAATTAATTGTAATAAGGGACGCAATTTTCGCTCTATTTCTCTATTCATTCTTTTTTCTAACTGCGATTTCGTGCTATGCGTCTGAATCAGCTACAGTAGCTACCAAATAAAGTGTTTGGTTTGGTTTGGTTTGGTTTGGTTTGGTTTGGTTTGGTTTGGTTTGGTTTGGTTTGGTTTGGTTTGGTTTGGTTTGGTTTATGGGGTTTAACGTCCCAAAGCGACTAAGGCTATGAGGGACGCCGTTGTGGAGGGCTCCGGAAATTTCGACCACCTGGGGTTCTTTAACGTGTCGGCAGCTTTAGTGTGAAAGCCGGTGGTGAACGCCTAGAGGGAAGCTTGAAAATTGGGATTATTATCTGAGCTTAAGACCGCCTCTGATTACCTTAGCGTCGAACACTGAGCTGGGGAACTTTATTTCACACAGTTCGCAGGAACTGAAGCCGTTCCTCTGTACGTGTTTTGTAATCGACATTTAATCTAAACTGCTTGTTCGCTTTGAACGTCGGAATTGATATCTATCTAGGGCTTCATATGTTTTTAACGAAACAACTTGCGCATCAAAAGGAGAAAACTTCCACGTGCGCCAGGTCCACAAAGGTAGAAGAAAGGAGAGCTGAATGACGGCATTCCATCGCGGCGGATGAAATACATCCGAGGCAATTTCGGGCTCTATTTTCGGGACGAACTTTACACGGATTCATTTCTTCTAGCTTTCTTGCTACCGGTCAGCCTCGCCTTCATTACATGAACCGGCGAATGGCATTGCTTGTTCAGCTGTCGATCATGACGTCATGAGTCTCAACTACCAACGGCAGGAGGGCGAAAAACTGGATGTGGAAATGAATCGGTATAATATGTGCGCCTTGATCTCATTTTTTTTTTTTCAATACCGAAGGCAAGCTGTAATATAAAAATGAAAGCAAACATTTGTGAGTAAAAAATAGAACTTGCCTTTCTCATTTCTTTCTACTAAAATAACGCGTTTTTAACAACCTCGCTCCAAGTATAATTTCCTCAAGAGGAATTTGTAACTCGCACCAGTGATTTGGATTCTCTGCTATACTCCAAACCATTTTCAGGTAAAAACAATTCGTGGGGGTAGTGGGGGGGGTGGGGAGGGGCTCCATTGCTTCGGGAATTGTGATGTGTGTCGTGAAGCAGAAGTTGCGGCCGTTCTAAAGTGAAAGCAGCTTGGGGAATTCGGCACCTGATTGGCTCAAGCAATGCCAGTAAATATACGGAGTGCAGCGCCAGAGGTTGGATTGGCATGCTCTGAAAAAAAAAAGTGGCCTTCTTTCTTTTAAGGTTGACCTCTGCGTAGCGCAGCACAAAGAACACATCACATAAAGATTGTCAGGACAAGCGCTAAAGGGGCGATTTACACATGAGCCAACCAGATCTAAACAAAAGCTATTAAAGTTCCTCTCCTCTACAGCGGGCCGTTTTCACATGAGCCAACTAGCCCCTAAACAAACGCTACTCAAATTCCTCTCTTTCACAGTGGGCCCTTTTCACGCGATCTAACTAGCCTATAAGCAAACTCTACTCAAAATCCTTTCTTCTACAGTGGGCGCTTTTCACGTGAGCCAACTAGCCCCTAAGCAAACGCTACTAAAATTGTACTGCGCTGCAGTTTGCTGCATAGGAGAAATGCCAAAGGATTTGCGTTTGAACATCAGCAATAACTTTTTGTAAGTGATCATTTGTCACGTGGCACTTAAATGACGTCAGCAACTTTTTGCAAGTCATCGTTGTCTAACATGAGTACACATCCCCAACACACTTTAACGTCGTACACGCCGCAACGCGTTCACTTGGTGCCCTTCTAACACGCTCGAACCAACAACCCTTCGTAGCGCATGCGTTGACTGCCCGCCTGGCACAAAAGGGCCTGGTTTCGAAACGCAATGCCGGCGAATTTCGAGTGGTCATTTTCGTGCGGACGCGCTGTGCCGACACGCTCTGCTGACAGGTCACCTACACGCCGGTTATGAGACAACAAATTTATTCCATTTATTTCCTTCCAAGATGGGGAAGGCGAGGCAAAAAGCTGCGATGGCAGCTTGACAAGTCCTCGTCCCCTACAAAGCAGCAGCAGTACACTCCGACAACCCGACACATATTACTTCGGAAAAAGAGAAAAAAAGAAAGGAAAATATATATATATATATATATATATATATATATATATATATATATATATATATATATATATATATATATATATATATATATATATATATATATATATATATATATATATATATATATATATATATAAGTATAGAATGTGCCGCTCGTACAATACAAAAACGGTAAAAAAAAAAGAGAATGTGCGACTTGCACACACCAAAAGTGGCCTTGTTAACAAGTTAACAAATTGAAAAGAAAGGTATGTACACTGAACGCAATTCTTTTCATGCGAGAATACAAGTGTCGAAGTCGGAGGAAGATTAGATATTAATATTACATAATTAGATCACGCTTTCGCATTAAAATTCTCTCTTCTACAGAAGCCTCTTTTCACATGAGCCAACTAGCCTCTGAACAAAGGCCACTTGCGTTTAAATGATTGCGGGAAAATATGACTTCTGCTACTAAAACCGTGTGAAACGTTTCACATGTGCTGTGCTGTCAAATGCCTGTTTCTCACGGAGATGAAAACGGAGGAGCCAGAAAACGTCAGATTACGAATTTTCGCGTCAGCCTGATACGCGTAATCACGGATGTTAGTGCTGACACATCTGCCGGCACGGCCGACGAATGAATGGAGACAGGCGGGCCACAATGCATCGTTGCGGCTTCCCACGAAGTGACGTCCCCGTACGCTGGCTGTCACGGGGTTCCGCCGTGTGAAGGGATAATAATTACGAATGATGACGCGCCGCCTATGTCACCATCGCGAGGAAGCGACGCGCGAGGACAGAAAAAAAGCGGGTACAAAATGCGGGCCCATGCCTGTCCAGAAGGGTAAAATTATTGCAGAGGGGAGACCGGAATGACGCCGTTAATAAGGGGAGAACCGAAAAGCGAAGCAGCGTCCACCAGATCGGGTTTCGTTCCGTGCATAGGCGGCATTCTTCGCGGTATTGGAAGGACGTCCAATGAAAGCTGCCTAGCGACTAATTAACAGTAACGAAGCGCTTCTTTGGCACGCGTCATTGTATCAGGTTGCACATTGGCGTCCTCGTAAGTCATTCTATTCTTTTACAATCTTTTTAATTTGGCGTAGTTGTATGTGCACCACGACGTCGTTCAAATGTAAAACAATTCACGCCAGGATGCTTTTAGTCGCCAAGAAGCAATAAATGTGAGCTTGTATTCAAAACTCCATCTGGCAAAATATCTTCTATCTTTATGGGGGCTAATCAGTCAAAAGTTTTTTATGACACATGTCGCGCTTACGTATATAATTTTTCCCTACTTAAAATAGCAGCTTCTGCAAATACCCCGGTCACTGTTATCTAGGATGCGTTATTTCGTCTCTTCTTATGGTGTCTTCCATTCTTTTGAAACGTCACTGAGTACTTGTAATCAACTCAAAGGAAGCTATAGTTGAAATCAGCAATATAGTACGCATAAATATTGTCACCGACAAAAGGTGCACAGGACAGATTTACATAGACAAGCTGGGACAATCAAGACAGCAGGGAGCTTTCCAAGTGCAAGGCAATACAGTTCGGCCGTGGTACGGGACTACTGGAGAGTTTAGTATTGTGTGTCGCAATGCTGATTGTGAAAACGTCGCCATATGCTTTGACATGAACCTTACCAACAAGTGCGCAACATTTGCCGTTTTTGGAGGACGCGTTTTATGGTTTTTCTAAAAGGTCGTAGCTTCGCTGAATATTGCCGGGCTTGCTTCAGCCAGAGTACAGGGCAGATATTCCGTCGATTGTTGCAGAGAGAGGATTCGGTGACGCACAAAGCACAACGAATTGAGTGAGCTGTTCAGACCGACAGCCCATGAGGGTAAAAAATCGACCAGGAAGCACGTTTCATTTCTATTCACAGAGCAGCAGCTGCTCATCGGTTCCCCATATTTCTTGCGCCTGGAGCGACGCGTGTTGTGCTGGTCAGTTGTCTGGTCTCTTGAGTCTGAAAGCGGTGGAGAAGCTCAATGTATTTTACTCGCGGAGTTTTCTACGCTTTGTTTTCTTTTGTTTTGTTTTTTTATCTCCTGCTGAACGTTATTCGTTCTTGAGGCTGGCGTTCGCTGACAGTGCGAATGTCGAATAATTAGAGAATAATACAACAGATTAGCTCGAAGAATAATGCAGCATTTATGGGGTTTCATTAAAGACTACTAAGAAGTGAACAACAGAAAGGTAGTACGGGATAAATTTTCTGAAATGAAATCAAAATCACGCTTCATCACATTTATATTGTAAATTGTTCTCGTATTCGCGGCTCATTTCCCATAATTATCGCTACATTGCATTATATATGCATCCTATTACACTTCACAGCAGCTTTCAGAAACTTGGGCCGATAATGTTGTAGGAATGAGTGCATGAACAGATAAATGCACCATTCTCAGCTTATCGTATTCTTCTTCTTCCATCTTTGGCTCCTTCTCCTAATTTCTTAAACTGTAGCAAGCCACACACATCAGCCCATCATAATGCTCATGTCCCGAAGGTGCCAAAGATAGCCTTTTCCAGAACAATGAAATCTTTCGTTTCTCTATCTAAAATTGATAAATTGGTAAATTGGTTTTTTGAGGAAAGGAAATGGCACAGTATCTGTCGCACATATCTCGGCGGACACCTGAACCGCGCCGTAAGGGAAGGGAGGAAGTTGGGAGTGAAACAAGAAAGAGAGAAAGAGGTACCGTAGTGAAGGTCTCCCGAATAATTTCGACCACCTGGGGATCTTTAACAAGCACTGACATCGCGCAGCATACGGGCGCCTCTTGCGTTCCGCCTCCATGGAAACGCGGCCGCCGCGGTCGGGTTCGAACCCGGGTACTCCGGCTCGGTAGACGAGCGCTATCTCCCTTCCTCAGCTTCTCCAAAATGATAGCTTCCCGCCGTCATCCAATCCTGCACACCCAGGGCGCATGTTTCAGCATCACGCAGTGTTTGCAAAGACGCGTCAGACAAAGGCTGCAGAAAATGAGCTTTCCTGAACAACATTGCCTTCCCTTACACGATGCACTGATTACCGGGATATTTTCGCAATAGCGTGACTCACGCTGTGCCGCGTATCGTATGTCTTAATAGCGAAGAACTTCCGACCCCTTTGTTTGCTCTGACCGCTGCTGCCATGCGCGGAAGCTTAATCCCTCAGGGAGAGTTTCCCGAGATCACAGCGAGGAACGCAGTGGGCAAACGCTGCGTGTATGTTTTCCGGCGAATGACGACGGAGGAATCCCAACTCAAACATTCCCCGATGGTACGCCGAGATTCCTCTGGTTCGCAGAGTACTGTCATCTCCCTCCCCCTCATTCCCCTCCTTTCTTCTCCGGTGTCATTTCCTCAAGAAAGCTGACGGCCTTCCTAAATCGTCAGAGATGGCTTCACGAAGCTGCGCGCGAGAACGGCCGTTATCATCGGGGAATTGTGATCACCACATTGTTCGGGGACGAGGCAAAACGGACGCGTTTTGAAAGGCGAAGTCTCGCGTCCAAAAATAGCTTCACATTCGCCCATTTTCTCTTCCGGGCGGATACGAGTCTTGCGATGCAGCATCCCTGAAAGCATTATGCCGTCGCAAGTGATTCCCGCTCCAGACGCGTTCCACATACGAAGCAAAGCTTACTCCGCACTCATAGAAAAAAAAAAACTAAAAATGATTCTGGTGAAGAAGCCTGGTATCCCCTCCACAATACATCAATGCTATTACGCCAAGTTTCCAGGAACATCTGCCTCTTTGTCTATATTAAGGATGTAAAAGAAGAAAGAACAATCAAAACGGAACCCAGCTCATGTACAGTGATGACTGTGGGAAGATGGTGAAGCGGTATGTTCGATCAACCATGGTAAAAAGCCACGAAGTGAAAAAGAAAGGATGGATCCTGGCGCATTAGCAAAAAGAGAGTTTTCGGCCTCGTCTCGGGCGCATTGCTATACAGGCATTACCCGAGGGTGTTACGGGGATGTTACGGGGCAAAGAGAAAAACGGAATCGCAGACGAAACGCGTATATAGAGAAGGAACTCGCAAACAATCGATGGGCGGACAGATTCGCTCAGGCAGATCCAAGGAAAAAAAGATAAAAGGAAGACAGAAGACGAAGCCTTGGCCGTGTCTCCTGAGACGAAGCATCGCATGGGACGAGGAGAAAGCCTTTTGTGCGGTCCGGCTGTTCCCTTGTCTAGCTGGCTAGGGGCTTGATTAATAACTTCCTTCTTTTCCTTAATCGCGGGCTCGTCTTCTCTGCATTTCTTTCGTGTAGTACGCCTCTTGTTCCTGTCTTGAACTATTCTACTTTTTTTTCTTTATAAATGGGCGGAACACAATGAGCGACAAGTACTTCGTTAATTCTCTCTCGCTACATATCTTTGCAAAGCTGTCCGATACTTTGGGCTCTTTTCAGTTTGTAGTTTCCACTGTCGTAAAACTCGTCATTTTCCAGACAGTGACGCAAATTTCGAAAATCATACAAGTAACTCTCCTACGCTGATCGGGCATTGCTCTTTAAATAACGAAAACCATCAAAACAAGAGAAGTGTTGTTGCCAGCGTTTCGACTGAACTTTGGCTTGGACCTTGATTGTTATAACTAGCACGACATATCTTTCGCTGCTAGCAATTGCGTTTGGAATCTTTGGCTGGACCTTTTTTGGGTTTAGCGACAGTGCGTGACCGGTCGCGATTGACTTTTCTTCTTCAGCTTAAGAAGCCCCTTCCATCCTCCCTTAAGCCGTCTTCATCCGATTCCGATCACCGCTTATAGCCCATTTCCTCCGATGTCATGCTCCTCTGACGGCTCCATAACGCGTCGTATAAGAAAAACTGATTTTCCCTTAGCGCTCGTGATAGCTAATCTCCTTCCGTCACTCTGCTGCTATACTCAGCTTTCGGGAAAAAGAGGGAAAAAGAACGAAATAAAGCTTGCAAAGGATTTGTTTCCCAGAGAAACGAGCCAAAATTTTATCAATAAACGCTGAGCGCAGAAAGCAAAAAGTCCGAGCTGGGGATGTTCCAAATTGCGTGTGACATATTTGCGCCGGGGTGCTTTGTGGGATAAAGGCGATGCCCGCTCCTCGTTCCCCGTTGCCTAAGTAACACTTTCCTTCATTGGTCTCTATCTTCTTCTTTCTATTTCTGCGTAATCTTTCCTCCCACCTCTCACCCGGCGCCAGTCTTCCGGCAGAGCATAACAAGGAGGCGGAGAGGCTGGAAGCTGATGAAAACACTTAGTCCTCGTTATCGCGCACGTGCCGTGCCTTTCTGACGAGAGTAGAAAACGATCCCGGGAACTTTTTTCTTTTCATTTTTAATCCACTTGTTCTCCTTCGTGTACGTAATAGCGTTTCTCATAAAACTCACTGAAACCTTAATTCTCTTCTTTTTTTTCTTTTTGTCGTCATCAGTGTTTCCGGAAACAATGTGATGAGAGTCCCGCTCACGTTCTTCTCCCACTACGTCGCCGTTAAAATGCTAGACGCGAATTTATGGCAATAACTGTTTCCTGTAATAAAAGCGCCAACCAACATTCTGAGAACGTCCGGAGAGTGGCTAGATCTTTCAATATTAGTGTTATGTGAGTTTTTCGATTAACTATTTACATAAACTCGAATAGAAGATGAAAAGCCGCGAGAGACGACCCAACCCCTGACAAATAATGCGTAAAAATTAACTTGCGTTAACTTCTTTCGCCACTTCCATTTTTAGCAAGTACTTTATGACAGAGTTGTTAATGTTTTTCTTCTGTTGAATTGTCCACAGCATTGTTGTGATACGCACAATGGCCATAATGACAAGATGTGTGGGCAGCTGTTGCCTTGCCATAGAGTGGCGAGGAAAACCAGCTTACACAGCGACCATCAGCTGCAAAAAAAAAAGCTCTTAATGCCTGACAATTCATATTAGGAGGGAGAGGAGCTCACTTCTTTTTTTCTCTCTTCGTCACACTAAAGGTGTTACTTAAAGATGATGGACACTCTTCCTAGCCAATTACTGTATTTCTTTAAAATTCTTACTAAATACGTGACATGACTGTGTGAGGTGTGAGGATACGTTAGCGGCAATTAAAATGCCAAAGTTGGTTGCTTTCAGTGCTCAAGAAGCATAGGTGAGTGCACGTTTGATTGTCGTCGCGGGCATTAAATACTGCAGCAGATTGAAGCATAATGGTCAGGCTTGCGTTGCCGTTATTTCACTGCTCCTCTCCCTCTATCCCCAGCATTCTAGCAGTGCTGATGTTATAAGACGCAACTGAACTAAAAAGACTTCGCTCAAACGAATAGCGTTTCAGTGACACTTTCATACTTTCGACCCGGTTCACAGTGTAATCACACGTACGACATTTTTTTTTTTGCTTTATTAGTATACTTTATGTTCCTTGGTTAAACGTTTTCGTGTTGTCCAATACGAGAGCCATGGAAAGGCAACAGTTGATTGACAGGCACGTGAAGGGAGACAAGGGTCTATAAAGTGGTACTTCTAGCGCAGTTTACGCCGTATAGAAACATTATGCGCAATAGGATACACCTTAAACAAATGGGGGGCCTAACGTTGAAGTAACTTCAGAGCAGACGACAACCTCCACGTTATTTCAGAACCTCAGTTTACAACCATTCCTGTGCCTTGCATTGAAAATTCGTTTACCGGAGCCTCAGACACCACAGCATCGGATCTGCAGGCGATAACGCGTGCACTGGAAGCCAACCCACTGCTTGATTGTGAATTCGTGTCGTTCGGTGCGTCGTGGTGCATAAACGAATGTAGTGGACAACGGGTACGGCTCTGTAATCAACTGCACGTGGCCGCTATGCAATTGGGTCGAGTACCACTTAAGTCCCCGCGGTAGGCTTCATTAGGAGTGTGTTAGCGGTAAGCTGCTGCAGAGGCATAGCTTTCTACGACTGCGCCCCATGGCGCGGATTCGACCCCGGCTATGGCAGCCGAATTTCGGTGGAGGCGAATGCGAGAATGTCCGTGTATTGTAGTTCGACTACACATCCAGAACATTCGTGCGGTTATAGTTGTGTGCTATGGTATGGTATGGTGTGGTGTGGTGTTGTGTTGTGTTGTGTTGTGTTGTGTTGTGTGGTGTGGTGTGGTGTGGTGTGGTGTGGTGTGGTGTGGTGTGGTGTGGTGTGGTGTGATGTGGTGTGGTGTGGTGTGGTGTGGTGTGGTGTGGTGTGGTATGGTATGGTATGGTATGGTATGGTATGGTATGGTATGGTATGGTATGGTATGGTATGGTATGGTATGGTATGGTATGGTATGGTATGGTATGGTATGATGTGATGTGGCGTGGTGTGGTTAGCCTGGTGGGGTGTGGTATGATATGATATGGTATGGTATGGTATGGTATGGTATGGTATGGTATGGTATGGTATGGTATGGTATGGTATGGTATGGTATGGTATGGTATGGTATGGTATGGTATGGTATGGTATGGTATGGTGTGATGTGATGTAACGTGACGTGATGTGGCACGTTATGGTATGATATGTTATGCTATTGTATAGGGTATGTGCAAGTTAACGCCCGAAAGCGGCACATGGACTATGAGGGGCGCCGTAGTGGAGGGCTCCGGATTAGTTTAACGCCGCTGAAGCTCTTTACAGAGCAATGACATCACGCCTCACATGGCCGTTTTTGCAGTTCGCCTTCATCGAAACGTTTTGGCGTACATTAAAACAAAATTTATCTTCTTAATCGCGAGAGGCGAACGCAGCTGCTTGTAAAATGGGCTGCTGGTGCTGTGCAACTCCTAGAGCCACCGTACTCGAAAGCCTGTATATTGCGTCCGGCATTATTCCGACACTAAAGAGAAAGCGTGGATATGGGATTGGCATTGGACACATTCCACCGGACACTGCATGATGCTGAATGACAATTTCTTGGTTTCCTGGCTGGCAGCTCTAGTGACTTCTTCAGTGTGAAAACGGTGCGAAATAACTAATCTTTTGCGCTCATAAAAAAAAACTGCCACTAGTCTCCTAAAATGCATCGACTTTGCACAAACGCGTGATAGAACTGATTTCTTCTCAGTGCGATACCGCGGCAGTTGAACCATGTTTTACCGTTAAGAGTATGGGATTCTTCAGAGATTATTTTTAGTCTTAATTCCATGCTGCTTTGGAATGGTATTTTTGAGAAAACGAAATTTATACAACTTGTATATTTCGTGAGACCATAAGACAGTCAAAGAGACATCCTTGTATTCTGTTTGGCCTAGAGCAGGAGTCTACAAAAGAGCTCTAACAGTACATTTAACAAGTGCTAAGAACGCCACAAATATATCTGGCTCGGTTTCCACCTCAGTACAGCACCTTCGAAAGGAGACGCCAATTCACCGACACCGGCATCCGCCAGTTCTGTCCGTATTCATAAAGCACCGCATGAGGTGTTGTGGTGATTTTGGCGTTGCATTCCTAATGGCTGAGCTCTTTGATGCGCCTCCCAGCGCTCGCCTTTCACCCCGTCTGTTGGGCAAAGCGTAGCAGCACTCACGACTGTCAGCAGCTAACATGCTAGAGATGTATCGCTGCAACTTCTGGATATCCCAGAAGTTAGCCTAATCTCAAAGGCGGAGGCATGTAAAACTCCTGAAAAGAGACGAACAATGCGGCAAAATAGATCATTGTCATCACAAAAGAACATAACGACGTGCTTTTGGAAACAGAGGGAGCGCAGTGTTAATGCGCCTTTTTCACACGCCAGCTATGGGCATGCGCGGCTCTCTTCTTACAGCTCCACTCAAACTGTTAACTCCTACTGCGCATGCGCAGTTCATGTTAGTGAGAGGCTCATTCGACAGATGGCGCCAGCTGTGAAGGAAGCACTTGCCACTTCGCAGTTGCAGTCGCCGACTCGTGAAAGCGAATCGAGCATGCGGCTCCCACCTGAGTATGTTTTCGGCCAGTAGCAGATGAATATTCGCCGTCACTTCCCAGAGGGCGCCCTTACGATCACTAGAGCTGTTGGAAGATTAGCACTAGGGGCCCACGGCAAAACCACAAACGAGGCAGTACAGGGGGATATGGTCTGGGCATCGTTCGTAGCACGGGAAGCTCAGAGTAAAATACTATTTGAAGAACGCCTGATGAAACTGAACGATAACAGGTGGGCGGCTAAGGTATCCAAATACTTGTACACAAAAAGCGTTGACTCCTAATGGCGGAAAAGAACTAGGAAACTAACCAGTAAGTATGCCGAACATGAGGACGGAGAAAGAAAGAGCATTAAACGACAGGTAAAAAACGGGAAAGGTAAAGGCTAACGCCGCAGCTGAACACGCCACGTGTTAAACTGCGACACACTCTTCAGCCGTGCGCTGCACATAGTCTTCGTCCAATAATAGGGCTATGAAACTATAATATGCAGTTTGAGATATGTGGCTATAAAGACCGAGAGATGTGAGCTGCATGCGAAGATTGGATTAATTGAATGGAAAAAACGCAGTGTCGAGCTCCATCGATACTGGAATGGGCAGATCAGGCAGGAATCATTCTATAATAACTCATCAGGCAAAACACCACTCTTTTAAGGTCAGGGTGTCTTAGAACGCGCAGCTACAAAAAGAAATTTAGCGAATAAGATGACACATGCGCTTTGTGTGCTAGATCTGTATGAACAATCGAACACCTCATACTCAGATGTGATGGTATCCATCCGGATGTCGATGCAGGCACAGTCACTCTTCCTGGGGCTCTAGGGTTTAGAGCTAACAATGGTGGTTGCATAAAGCATAAAGTGGTTGGAAGATTGGTAGCTCAAAAGCAGAGAGGTGACATTAGGTTAGGAGCGTAGGGAAACGTATTTAAAGAAAATGGCGCATTTTCCTATTTGTTTCTGTTTCTGTTTATTGGGTTTTAATGTTCCAAAGCGACTCAGGCTATGAGGGACACCGTAGTGGAGGGCTCCGGAAATTTCGACCACCTGGGGTTCTTTAACGTGCACTGACATCGCACAGTACACGCGCATCTAGAATTTCGCCTCCATCGAAATTCAACCGCCGCTGCCGGGGGGTCGAACCCGCGTCTTTCGGGTCAGCAGCCGAGCGCCGTAACCACTGAACTACCGCGGCGGGTAGTCTACTTTCCGGTGAAATGTTCCGTGTGCGTCTTAAGCGCATATCGGAAAGGAGTATTGAAGGTAATAATGATTGCCTTCACCAGCTGTGCTCAGAGCGTGAATATGTAACGGGCCACAGTACACTTCCGCCGTTCGTTTCTTCGCTCCTTGGTCTCTTGGCTCGCGCACCGCCCATATTTATCCCCCGTCCACTCCTCCCAATCGCGTGCATTTCAATATAATCAGAGTGAAAACCATCCTAGCACGCAACAGCGAAATGAGCGCTGGAGCTACTACCAGAAAAACTGCCGTTCGTTCGCCTGTCTGACACTTTCCCGTCTTACGATTAATTTACCTGTGAATAGTTTACTTTTTTTCGCCGTTTAGTGATTCTTTCGAGACCATTTTGTTTCACAGCAGTGCAATTACTTATTCTATTTGGGGTGGCAGCGATTTGCATTGCAGATTCCTCCACTGCACCCCACCTCTCATCAAGTGCTTTTTTTTTTTTAGAGTCATCCAAACACTCTCAAAACACCTTCATACTGCATGCAGCTAGAAAATTCTTCACGACACTGCTTCATTTAGTAACCAAAGTATGTTGTGACTCAAATTATGCGCGACCTTCCGTGCCGATTACCGAAGAAAAACAAGCAAAACTGCCGCATAATAACCATTTACGTTAAGCACCACGCTACGCTGTCAGTGGATATGCAAAACCGTCGTATACTCTTCCATGCTGCCGCTATTTTCTCGTGAAATTTGGTTTACGTCTTTTTTTGCCTTCTTTTCTTTGCCGCCTCTTTTCTGCTATAATGAGGCTGCCCAATTACATCAAACGAAATAGCTCCCCGGATTTTTTCTCTCTCCCTCTCTCTTCCTCTTTAATTCCTTCTTTCCGTTTATTCTCCGTCTTTTCCTAGTAGCTGCCGCTGGAAAATCCTTCGTGGCCCATCAGCGAGTCCGAGCGAAAAAGTTAATTGCGCTCGCGCCTGACTCCCCTGCCCTCTTTGCGCTGGCTTCGATGCACTCTGATGAACAGGACAAGGATGCAGTTTTTCTTTTCTTCCCTTCGGGCCTTACAGGATTGCGCATTGTGTGTTTTGACGGCTTAAGAGATGGCGCCGGATTTTGCTCTGTTCGTTGCAAAAGGTTGCACAAAGTGTTTGCTTCCATTGCTTTCAGGAGGAAGATTGGCACTTGCGAGCGAGGGGATATATACAAAAAGATCTCGGCAAGCGACGTTGCTTTTATCGCGCTAATTATATGGCTACAAAAGCTTTTGGAAACAAATTTTACTCTTCGCGCGCTAATTAGTTCCTCTGCTCTGTTGATTCTTTCTGCAGTGCGCGCTTTTGGTTCAACAGTTGTTCAACGGAATAAAGAATGATTCGCTTCATTTGGCTGCTGAAATATCCGCTGAAGGTGAACACTTTGTCGAACTAGCATGTTTTCAGCTTCGCACTGTGCGATTTCGCACAAAGAACAAACAAAAAGAGTGATTGAAATAATTTTTTTTTCATATTAACCTTGCTCAATATATTCTTCTTTACTATAACTGGACTCTGACGGAGATGCTGGGTATATATAGTGCTGAATATCAAAAAAAAAACAAATACGGAATAATATTTAAGATAAAGTGAAGGTAGACAATTTTGCTTTGGTTCAGGCCAAATAACGACGCGGTTGCTTTTCGGCCACGACTGCAGTAACCTGGCTAGCAATCGAAAACAGATTTTTATGAGTTGAGCTGTGTTGGACAATACCAAGCTTTCATAGTACCTTATCTGTCATTTCTCAAAACTGATTTATCCATCCTGGCAGTGTTGATAATGCTCGAATTGTGCACTGAACATATACGCTTGACACTACTTTCTCTCTCATTCTCCCTCGCATACCGCAATCTCTTATCACATTGTGAACGCAACAGCTAAGATTCTTAGTTTCGCGAGATATCCGACAATGTCTTCCGTATTCACAACATGGTGACTGTTTCAAGAGGCGCCCAACCGTCTCAAGCACTAGCAGTGTGTATAGCCGCGCAGGGAACGAGTTCCTGAATGCTTTCTGTATTGCGCCTCCTCTGCATGGAACTGGGAATGTAGCCTGCGACGCTGCCGCGCTGCCGATGGGTCTCCCCAATCGGAAAGTAGTTTCTCCTCATGACACCGCCTCTCTCCCCATTGAACAACTAGTCCCGGAGGACACGCCCTGGTTAGGGCAATCCTAACCGTGCCGAGAGTTCAGCCTCCACGAGCACTAATCCAATCACCCAAACTCCGCGCTGACTGCCAGCGCTGAAGAAGTTGCCTGCGCCAATAAAGTTGTACGTGCTCCCCCGCGCCGCAGCCATTTCTCGTAGGAGACAATGATTGTTTAACGCCACCGAGTCAATCGACCGCGCACAGTACGTACGCCTGGGTGCACCCCAGCAAGCACGGCCGCGCTGCAGAGACGCTTTGTCGCTGTCTGCTGTGTAGAGGCCCCACTTTATTTCGCCGTTCCAATGGAGAGACAGCACCGCCAGTCCCCCCGCAGATTAGCGCTGCATTTTTTTTTTTTTTTTGCACCGATTGCGCTAATGCGAAACCTCGATCGGTGCTGGCGGGCCCGACAAGGAAAGGCAATAGGACGGGCTTACCGCTTTACGTCTAGCTGCCGTCAACCGACGCTACGATAGATCGAAAGTAGTTTAATTACTTCGTCTTGTTCTTCTCCTAGTTTCCGACGCTGGTGTAGATAATTATCGCTAAGTAACGGCAAAGAGAGCACCTTCCTCTGTTTTTATGTCTCATCGTGAGTGGAACCGAAGAAGCTTAGTGCGCTGCCTCAATACAACTCATTGGTGACTGTACTAAATAATCATGAAGATTTAGTATTGAGCTTAAAGCTACAACAAAAGTTGGGTGAAAGGTCGAATGTCTTTGTCGGGCTGTGAAGGGGATTTTTACTGGATATAAATAAACTTCTCTGTAAGAATACTTTATTTGAACTATTATGAGGGATCGTTCTTTACTTTTCCTCCTTAAGTACTGCAGTTTTTTTCAAGAACATTTGGGAATACTTACGGTGAAACAGCGGTATCGGAGGAAGGAATACTGTTAGGTGACGGCAAGCCGATCAAGACAGAACGACATGACAGATGGCTATGGCAAGATTTAATGCCAGTGGGCCTAGCGCGAGCGCTCCGTACCACGCCATTGCCCACTTTGTCGTCTTCAAGTGCCTGACAATACTATAGTTCACTTTAATGGCACGAAGGAACAAAAAAAAAAACGAAACGAAACTCTCCGAAGTGACAGTTAGAGACAGTTCGCAGGATCTGGAGTCAGGGCAATGAATTGCACTGCCGGGTCCGAACAGCAAGTAAATGAAGGGCGATCTTACTTTCGTTTATTTTTTGTCTGCCTATAAAAATAGACCCGAAGTTTTTTTGACTAACTTCTTGTCACGAGCGTCAACATAACACTCAATATCATCATTCGCAAAGGATATTTAGGACGCAGTTATGAAAAAGCCGATATAAAATGAAACAATTGTTTTGCAAAATGAAAGAAAAAATGAAAAAGCAATCAATGGCAAAAAAAAAATCAGTTCCAAACAGCAACTCGTCCTGAGAGCATCTTTTCTTGAGGCTCCTGTGCGCGCGGCCCCACAGGCCGAAAGTATCTGCGCAGTCTTGTTGGCAACTGGGTCAGTCAGCCGCTGCACGCAGCAGTCGAGCCCTAAATTGATAGAACCTTCATTAAATTCATTACTACGCCTTTTAAGCATCTAGCACGTAATAATGGTAACTTCGCAATACTTCCATCTGAACATTTTAGCTCGCCGTAAAGCCGGGGCATACGATCGAGTCTGACGCTATATTCCCTGATGCCGCGCATTGTCCTGATACTTCACCGCACCCACTCCGCCGTTCTTTCAACATGGCTAGTGCGCAGGCGCAGCAGCGAAGAAGTTTAAAAAGGGCGCAGCTCCTCTCTTCCAGGCCGGTTCTTCTAATCGAAGCAAATTGGCCACGCTCGAAGGATCGGCGGCGGCGCGCGCACGCTGTATAATCGTGGCCTCCAGACGAGCGGAATCCAGAGATCAATTGTGGTGCCGCGGTTCGCCGCGGTTCGCTGGCTCCGGCGCCCCGGAGCCAACAATATGCACAGCGTGTAGCGAGGGGGACGCCAATAAGGCCCCTCGCAGGGAAGCGCTGTGGCCCATTCCGTCTCGAGCTGGTTCGTCGGGGGCGCCACTGTTCACTCCGCTGTCACTGTCTGTGAGAAATAGTTGCTGCAGACTAAATTCGCAGCCTCTGTATAGTCTGGTTAACTGTGTTGAGTTATGTATACGTAAATGCTATAAGCCGTATCGCTAAACACGGATGGAATTTCACATACAAATAACTCTCAGTTGATTGATTGATTGATTGATTGATTGATTGATTGATTGATTGATTGATTGATTGATTGATTGATTGATTGATTGATTGATTGATTGATTGATTGATTGATTGATTGATTGATTGATTGATTGATTGATTGATTGATTGATTGATTGATTGATTGATTGATTGATTGATTGATTGATTGATTGATTGATTGATTGATTGATTGATTGATTGATTGGTCTGATTTGTTCTTTCTTTCGTTCATTCATTCATTCAGTCATTGTCAGCTTGGTATGCTTGCATGTGGATCTGCAGAGCCCGTTTCTGTCCCTGCATACATTCAGATTGCTTCGGTGCCGAAAGCAAGCAAAGGTGCGGAAGTAAATTATCTAGGGGACCAAATCGAATAAATGTACTCGCAACCCGGTAAAAAATGGGCCTGTCAAGGTTATGTAAGCCAGAGAAAGCAATTCATTGACATGATTAACTCGAAACGACATCTGAGCACGATGGCATGAAGCTGCAGTCTTAGTACAAACGGCTGGCATACTCGTGGCACATATTAACCCACCGCCCTCCCCCTTACGCTGCGTCCGATTTGACTTTTATATTTTCCAGTGAAAAGTTCATTGAATAGATTACAGAAAGCAATAAACCGCGGAAAAGAAAGATGAGCAAAGACGGGCGCTGACATCTGACTGAAATTTTTTTTCTGCACCAGGAGATTCTACATGCAATGGAAAAGTTTCAATCCAAGCAAAAGCATAGAAAACACCCTAAAACCACGCCAGTATGCAACATGTTCCACCATTAACCTCGTGTGATAAAGAAAAATTGTTCATCATGGAGTAATATGGATCAGTGGGTACTGCACTCAGCACTGTTCTTTTCAATGACATGTGCTTCGGCAGATTTCCCGAATGGAATGATTAGCGCTCCAATACAAAGCACTGATATTTTTCTAGAAAATGTCGGTACTGACAAGATTTTTAGCGTCAGGTGATATTGAACCAATCATTTTTTTCTTGCTCCATCATTAAAACAGACTACCCCAAAAGACAGCAAAAAAAATATCCATAGACTTCTTCCCAGCTTTTTGGAGGATCAAAAATCGTCTTCAATCGCCTGCCTTTGCCATTAGAGTGCACCTTGTACTTGAGCGCAACTTGTACAGCGCAATTAGAGTGCAACTTGTACCGTCATGTTTTAAGAAAGTTTTCAGTCTTCAAAGTCTTTCACCTGACTATCTTCGATGGCTAGAATCCAGTCTTAGGAGAACGGTTTCGCACCGTGAGTAACAGCACTATAAAAATCTAGAAGGCCCAAAAACTGAGTGACTAAACTGAACTGTTGTGAGTGCTTTGAACATCACCAATAGCAGCTAGTGAGTAAACAACGAGAGAAAAGAAAAATTAGCTAGAGGATTAGCATTGCTAAGCACTAAATATTGTGCGAAAGCACACTTTTTCCCAGGTGGACACCACCGCGATTGGGGTTTCCACTGGCTCAATGAGGCAGTTATGCGCGTCTTCAACTTCTTAATCGTAAATTCCAATTTACTGAATGTACGCCGGAGGCCTATGTTCCAGTGTTGCGTTTCCGCATGGATGGTGTCAACGCCAACGCGTATTGCTGTAGTGCCGTGTCTCTGCCACAGTGTTTTCCACACTAGTGCATGCAGCGTACACTCTGTCACTACCGCTACGTAGCTCAAAGCGCGAATATTCGTTTCATAGTAGTATTACTTGATGAAGAAGGCGTTATGTAATGCAGAGTGCGAGCGTGTGTTGCAGTTTAACACAAGGCGGGTTCGGCTGCTTCCATAGGCTAGTGTGTGCTTATGGCTAGTGTGTGCTTATAGCTAGTGTTAGTGCATATGTGTATTCATGTACCACTGTCTTCTTAATTTTTGTACATAGTTCATGTACATAAAACATCGCATCATTGTAATGAATACCATGTTGAAAAAAAGCGATAGGCTAGTGCTCTCACGCAGGGACCAGCGAAGCTGGTCTCTACGGCCGCCGCAGGTTCGAATCCCGTTGAGTCGCAGGTGTTCAATTATTTATTTATTTATTTATTTATTTATTTATTTATTTATTTATTTATTTAGTTAGTTATTTAGTTAGTTAGTTAGTTAGTTAGTTAGTTAGTTAGTTAGTTAGTTAGTTAGTTAGTTAGTTAGTTAGTTAGTTAGTTAGTTAGTTAGTTAGTTAGTTAGTTAGTTAGTTAGTTAGTTAGTTAGTTAGTTAGTTAGTTAGTTAGTTAGTTAGTTAGTTAGTTAGTTAGTTAGTTAGTTAGTTAGTTAGTTAGTTAGTTTACTTGGTACACACCCACAAACATCGTAAGACCTTGCTTATGGTTTACCCATCGGAATATTTCCTGCGCACTAAAACGCGCCATGCGCTTCTACTGCGCTCTCTCCTGCTGCACATTATTTCTATACGCCAACCACCACATTCCTCGAAAATAATTTACTAGAGAGAGCAATCAATTTGAGGCAAGTTTGTACTTGTTCCCTCTAATAGAGCCCGAGTATGAGGACGGAGAATCGAATGTAAACGACCTGAGGGCTAAAGCGAAATTAAAGCTCCGTAGAAGTGCTTCGAGCATGCATCGCTTCGTGTGGGCAGAACGCAGATGTTGCGAACATCTGCGCTTCACTCCGTTCCAACCACCTTAGCGCGCGAACGGCGTCGAATCGGTAAAATTTGATCGCATCACAAGAAGTTATCTACTCTTGCAACACCGAACCTGCAAGGAACGGCGCTTCGAGTTTCAAAAAGACGAAAGAAAGAATAAATTCAGCAGGAAAGAGGACCTTCAAAGAGAAAATGGCCGTACCGGTTCCGCCCCATCTGCCTATCCTAACTCAATTAGTTATCGCTTTAAGGGAAATTTGTGGTCACCGCTAAGGGGAAGAAACCTTGCATCACGTTTTCTTGCATAATTTGTTTTTTTTTTTTCGTGCATGACTTATTTCTTTTTTTTTTTTTTACCGAGAAGAAAATGCTCCGGGTCTCCCCCGATGGCAGACCCAGAGCAAATAACGGATGCAAGGAGGCACGGAGAGATAGGGGGCCTACATTCCGTATCAGTGATTTTATTATTCGACATCCAGTTTGTATTTTGTAATTTCTTGCCGTAACTCTGCCATCGTCATTAGTGTAAAGCAATACGAAAAGCGCAGCGCGCAAAATCAATTACCGCCCCCCCCCCCCCCCCCCCCATCCCTCTGCTTCCTACTACAGATGAAATGTTTTCGCTGCCTGTGGCTAGTTTTCTTTTTCATTTTATGAAAAAAAAGGTCCCATTAAATGTTCTCCTCGGGGGTTTTCGTTTCTCTCACTTTTATTCATTCTCGCATATATTTGAAATGGATAGTTATTCTATGTCGCCGAGAAAATTCCGCCGAGCTCTCTATGCCTTTCTCGAACAAGCGCACGTCCAAGAATCCAAATGAACGACTCCCTCATTATACTGCGTTTTGGCTCGCCTCCGCCGCGTAGTGCACGGAACTTTTCACAAGACAACCAATGTTGTGACTAGAGTGAAACCCTCTCGTAAGAGGAATACTAAACAATTCTGCACAAAAGCATTTTTGAACAAGAAAGAGATTATGAGTGCTATTTTTAATATTGTGCACGATTTCACTAAAACAATAAATATATCCGCAGATCTGGCGGCAGGCTTGAATTTGGTTTTGTTTTTTTGCTACTAACGTTTTTTTTTCTATCGTCAAAAGCGTTCCCCATTGGTTTTCTACGGCAGTCTTAACTGCTCAATGCGAGCGATGGAAACATTATAAAAGAAAGATTTTGCCACATATATTGGAAAAGAGGACCATTCCCTTCATTATTTCGGTACCATTAAATTGCAGTTTTTTATTATTCAAATTTTTTTTTTGTTTCAAGAATGTTGGACATCACAAAATCAGATGAAACACAGCGTCAACCGAACGTTGTCTTTTATGCTGTCTTTTCGAGCTCATTCGAGGAAGAAAGTCTAAAAGCAACTTTTCACGATAAACAGGAAAAATTCGAGATGAGAACTTAAGTGATACGTAGGTTTCCTTTAGTTTCTGAACAGGCGCATTGAGTAATTTAAGGCGGCCGTCATTAAACAGTACATAGTCAAGCGTGTGATATCTTTACAAAGAAGCGCGCATAATGCCACATGTGCTCAGTAATTTTGTGAAGCGGAATGTTGAAATGTTATCAAATAGGATGACAGTAGTTATGAACTTGAAACATAGAATACAACAATATTTGCCGCGTCTTTCGGGTCAGCAGCCGTGCAGCATAGGACGCGGGTTCGATCCCGGCCCCAGCGCTTGCTTTTCGATGGAGGCGAAATGTTAGAGGCCCGTGTACTGTGCGATGTCAGCGTACCTTAAAGAACTCCAGGTGGTTGAAATTATCCTGAGCCCTCCTATCGTCCCTCGTAGCCTGAGTACCTTTGGGGCGTTAATCCCGATAAAACCAAAACGATGTTTTCACCGCAGATATCTTTAGCGGTATCACGTGAGCTTTTCTTCACATATTAAAGTCTCTTGATAATCTGAAATTCACATGACATGACTGAGCAGGAAAACGAAGTTAACTTGTTAGAACAGCAAGTTTACTGCCTTGAAACGCGGCCATGGAAGGCAGTTTCCTTAAAAAAGGAAGTCATTCATCTTGAACATTCTAGGCTTCATTACCTTCTGATATGCAGTAGCACTCCGCCAAGCTGAAGCTGAATTTCCCATAAGCAACGTGTCTGTGTGAGCCTTCCTAGTCTTTGCGGCTGCTGCGCCTTGGGCCTGCTTGTTAAGTACTTCTTCTTTTGACTGCTGGCAGCCATACCCTGTTCGCTGCCGCCAGTAACTACTGTGATTTACGAATAGCCTGTTCTTACTGCCTCAGAACTTCCTATTAGAAATCGTGCATACTTTAATACAAGATGACCCAGTATTGGCTGCGCACGGAAAGATAGAAGTAACCTCTCTATTGGGCCAAATATTTACTTTCTTTCCAGCTTCTGCTCAAACGCGTTATCGTTTGTAGAGCGATCCAGCCGTTCCACGCAGGTTCTGACTAGGATGGTGCCAGGTGCTCGAATTTGTGATTTTTTATAGAGTGAGAGAGGAGCGCGCATGCCGTGCGTGCATTGAATTAGCAGCTCCTGCAATGAGGTCAACACCGCGCTCACACCGCCAGCACTTCGTGAGTCAGCCAAAAAAGCCTGGTTTGCAGTTCAATACGGTATTCTAGTTGACTGCAGTCTGAGCAGACGGTCGCAAGCCCACGCAATCTGTTGCTGTCCCGTACAGCCTGGCACATCATGCCGTCTGCTGCGCAAAGACAGTGATCATAATCAGAACCATGAAAGAACCGAAGCTTCTCTGAGTGGAATGAATGAACGATAAAAAATTATGGAAGATACTTAAAACTACTTACGTGCACTGAAGGCGAAAGCATTCATTTTTAATATATATATATATATATATATATATATATATATATATATATATATATATATATATATATATATATATACACACGCCGCCGCGGTGGCCCAGCGGTTATATAAGGTGCTCGGCTGCTGACCCGAAAGACGCGGGTTCGATCCCGGCCGCGGCGGCTAGAATTTCTTTGGAGGAGAAATTCTAGAGGCCCGTGTACTGTGCGATGTCAGTGCACGTTAAAGAACCCCAGGTGGTCTAAATTTCCGGAGCCCTTCACTACGGCGTGTCTCATAGCCTTAGTCGCTTTGGGACGTTAAACCCCATAAACCAAACCATATATATTGCTACGACGAAGAGGAAGTCGAAGTGGTCTCTCGCGTGAAAGGGTCGCACGAAGAAGAAGAGGTTGCTGGTTCCGTGGGCAAAGATCTTGGCAGGACGAAGACGCAGCCGTGTTGGGCAGGCGTGCGATATGCTGGGTGATCCGTCGGCTTTTGGCGTCCTCGAAGCGGCGGCATTCTTTTACGATGTCTGCAATCTTGTCGCAGTTCTTATAAACGAGCAGATTGAAGGCATCGTCTGCAATGCCCTTCAGCACATGTCCGACTTTGTCAGCCTCGCTCATCTCCTTATCGACCGTGTAGCACAAAGTCAACACATCCTGAATATAGGACACGTAGGACTCCGTGGATGACTGGGCGCGACTGGCAAGATCTCTTTTAGCGGCAAGCTGCCGGCCGAGTGGTTTGCCGAAAAGGTCAATAAGTTTCTGCTTACAGTCATCCCAACTGGTTAATGTCTCTTCGTTACTATCATACCACTTCAGCGCCGTGCCCTTAAGGTAAAAAACCACGTTCGCAAGCATAAAAGTTTGGTCCCACCGGTTGTTAGCGCTGCACCGTTCATACTTGCGAAGCCAGGTCTCAACGTCAGCGTCGTCGTCCCCAGAGAAGGGCCCAGGATCCCGAGGGTGAGTGAGGACCACCGAGGGCACTGATGCCGCCGAATCTGGAGGAGTGGCTTCCGTCATTGTAAGCCGTGGAAGGTAGCGGCGGCGTGAAAGGTACGTCGGGGGTGGAAGGTAGCGTCCGCTGCGTAGTTCCGTCTTGCCGCACCTCCACCAAGATGTTACGGGGAAATACTATTTACATTTATTTACAAGCAATCGGTGAATAGTTCCTAGCGGCGAGCATCAGGAAGCACGTCGTGCTAGGACGAAGAGGAAGTGGAAGTCGAAGTGGTCTCTCGCGTGAAAGGGTCGCACGAAGAAGAAGAGGTTGCTGGTTCTTCCTGCTGGCGTTGGTGCTTCCTGATGCTCGCCGCTAGAAACTATTCACCGATTGCTTGTAAATAAATGTAAATAGTATTTCCCCGTAACAATATATATATATATATATATATATATATATATATTCTTCCTTTGTAATGAAACGCCCACTATTAGTATACAGCCGTAAGGCAACGCATACACTAGGTTCGTCATCATTCGCCAAGAAGAAAAGCGGTGTCGTGGCCTATGTGTTGATTGCCCGCCGCACATTCTGGAGGTCATTGGTTCCATTCCCCGCACCTAGGGAATAAATCTTTTTCTTTGCTGACAACGTCACTGCAAATTTTCTCGACCACTATTCCTGGACACCGGCAACGGCGTCGGGTTTCAGTGCTAACTGTCCATGCAAGGCTTTTTCGCCTTGATAAACGCGGCATCCCTTTGCTGGAGTGGCGGGCCGCGGTACGTTCCAAGTGCGGTTTCGGTATCATTTGCCTGCACAATACTTGCATCTGCCCACTGCACCGACCACACTCGCTCCTCACGGAGTCTCTTTAAAGCGCGAGAACAACGCTATAATTTCCCAAAAGAATACCGTTTACAAATATTCCTGCCAAATGGTAATCAATATGCATCACAATGCACTGCGTCCTCCATCCCCCATTCGTGTGAGCTGCACCAGGGACAGCTGCACTCTAAACATGAAAGGAGAGTATGTTGCCCTTTAGTCCACTCTTTTTTACGGGGCAGGGTATGCTTTCAAGCCCTGCTTAAGCCTTCCATAAAAAAAAATACGGAATACTTACTACAGACAGCCGAAATAGGTCCCCTCTTCAAGAAATGTGACGTTCTAGCGGTTACAAAGATTTTAACCGAGGTTTCAGCCTCCGCTATTTTCTAACCTCACTAACTCCCATGTTGTGTTTAAAAGCACCCTCCAATTGCGAAATGCATCAGGTTACTATGCTTTGCAGTGGGAATACACCTACGCTGCCAAGAGTGGGCATTCCGTATGTCTAGTGATCAAAATCTGCAAGGGAACTTGGGCATGCCTACCCTGCCCCTAAAATGGAGTGTGCTAAAGGACAGCGTACTATCTTTTTGCTCCTTTACAGGCGTGTTCGTGCTTAGCGATTACCCGCGCCAGTTTGGCTCCGCAGCCTTCATCCAAACCGATGTAATAACTACAAGCGCGCAATGCTTCCAGATATTATGTAGCGGAGTGCCCTAAAGTGAAGACACGAACAAAGGAATGTATACAGAAGGCGTCAGCTCAAGGTCCCAAAAACAAAGTCGGCCTTCACTTGCTTTATCTGATAACCTAATATCGAGAACTACTAATAAGGTAGTAATTACTCATTGACATCCACCCGAGTGCAGCCATATAGCTACAAAGGAAAGCTATACAGCTTTCTCAGAAACTTCGTAGTTTAGGAAAAATTCGTCCTGGTCCGGGGTTCGAACCCGGGACCACCGCTTCACCCGAGCAGTCGCTCTACCAATTGAGCTAACGGGGATGGCAAGCTTATGGTAGGGCGAGAGCGAATTGATCAATAACTCCAAGTGGGAACTGTGTTGGTCAAATGTTTAGGGGAAACCCCCAAGGTGGAGTAGATTTGTAATAAGGGAGTAATTACTCATTGGCATTACTCATTGAGTAATTACTTTCCTTTGTAGCTGCGCTCGGGTGGATGTCAATGAGTAATTACTCCATTATTACAAATCTACTCCACCTTGGGGGTTTCCCCTAAACATTTGACCAACATCTAGAACTACTACTTCAGCTGTTTAGTGGAAATTGCGCAGAAGTGTGCAAATACTGTCTTCTGCGCGTCACAGCTATTTAAAACGGCATTGCGCAGTCACCCTTGCCGTGAAACACTCGTCCTCTAGCTGCACTTCGATCTTTCTCTCTACCTGTTCTACCGCACCCCCCATCTTTTTTCTCACTGTGCAGGACAGGCGTCTCAGCAAAAGCGAGACAGTTTCAGCGCCTGTGCTTCCTCCATAGCCTAACCTAACCTAACCTCACGTTTAAGAGCTGGGGAGTCACGCACAGACACCTTCCGATGGAACAAGTGCAAGCGGTGAACACGAGCTCAGATTTTCTTTTGAGACTCCAAAGGACAGTGATCGAGCTCGTTCCTAGCGCCGCAGGTGGGCGGCCAGAATGGCGAAAGCGGCGACCATGCGAGCTCGAGATAAACCGACAGGAGAGGGGGGGGGGGGGGGGGGGAGAATACGCAGGCAAATATAAGACCGACCCATGAGAGGGTGAATTCAGCAGGCGTGTTTGCTTTGAGTTTTACGCTGGCATTGTCGTCTAGGAGCCGGTCAGTGTTCCTTTTTGCTTATTTTTTGCAGTGAAGAAAAAAAGAAAAAGTTTGCGCATTTTATCAAGGGCTCGGGCTCCTCTGGGGCCGGGACTACTGGTAAATTGGGCATTTTCTCTTCTCTCCCTCTCTCTGTCATGTCTGCCTCCTTCTTTCTCTTCGTGGAAACAGCCTTAAATGTGCAAATGGGAAATGTGTACAGCGTAAAATCCGGACAGGCCAACCAGGAGACAACGACAAGCACTGTGTTTCGTTTAAAGTTGGGCGCTTGACATTGCTATCTCTACGCTGGCTAGTACAATTCTTCTAGGGCCCCAGAAAGTTACCTTTCTGCGATTTATACTTTATTGGATGCAGATGGCGCTAAAACGAAGTTTAGTGCAGGAGCTTTAAGGGAGCTCTAAAGAGTTGTGCTTCTGCGTCCATAAGCTATACGCCTAACAGATGCTAGCATGTTTGTTAATAAAGGCAAGGCTGGTGCCACGGACTTTTTTCTTATCTATTATTTTATAAACTTCATTCCTTGTTTTTTAGGTCGCGAAAGACTTAAGAAAAGATGTTATTCTTAATATAAAGTCGTTTTTACGGGTGGATTCGAATATTAGCATTGCCCACAGCGTATGTTTCTCGGAGCGATATTCTGGCTTTGAATGAAAAATGGTGGTTCGGAGAGCTGAATTCTAACAAATGCCAGCTTGCGAACTCCAATGCGAGCAGAGCTTCGTTAAGATAGACGGCTATATTTCATTAGCTCTTGAAAAAGCATATGTTTCTCCGGCAGCCTAACAAGGTGACATGGCAACGTAACAGGCTTGGCTGTGATTCTAGTGTACACACCACAATCGGGAAGAAACCAAAGTAAAAGGATGTGCGAAACTTCGAGCGATTGAATTTGTTATTTCAATGCAGTCTTCAGAGGAAATAGAACGATAGAGGATAGGCCATGAAGAGAAGAGACGTTTCGCTCAGAGTCGACCCTCCAACGGCAACGTCAGTGGATCAAGGCTCTGGTTGTGATGAAAGAGAATAGGAAGAGTGCTCTTGTATGCAGCATGTTTTACGGGTAGCATCAAAACGTCTTTATTCAAAAAGCAATGAACGTCCCGTCGACCAGCCTTTAACGCTACTTTCCTCTGTTGGCCCTCTCAAAGGAGCAACATGTGCCTGGAGAGTTCACGTAGCGCCTTGCGTCGTATCTCCTACTCGACCGCTGGTCGTGTTCACACTTCTGAAGTTTTAACAATGACCTGCATTGTTGCCATCGTTTTCCGCCTCATGGAATGCAAGACCGTACTGTCCCAGTCATAGGGCGTCACAATATTATGCCCAAGCTGTTTTAGCAGAATGGACACTGTGTGGGCGAGATTGTAGTGCTGTCAGTTCCTGTGCCGATGCCTATACAACGCCAAGTCGAGCTTTCGCTTCACTTCACTTTTTGGCCGTGATGCCCGGTGTGCAACCACTATTTGCTTGTATTTTTTGAGTCTGCACTGTCGCCCTCCTGTCAGACTCAGCGTGTGGGGCATCTGGCCGTGAGGAGAGGTGGGAAAGAAAAGCCACGTGCCTCACCGTATCCCACGTTGCCTCTTAGGTGTTGTACTGGTTGTCGACTTGCCACTCGGTTCAACGTTGTGGTGAGTTCTCGTAAGAGCCTGTTAGTTGCTCTTTTGCAGCTTCGTCCGCAATGTCACTCCTTACAATTCCCCAACGCCAAGGAATTCAGAGTATTCGTGTCGGAGCGTTAGCAACATGTGTCAAGTTTTGATCTTTTCCGAGGCGGTAGCAGCGCGTCGTAAAGCAAAATAGGGCAAAACAGAGCAAGAGCTGCACGATAGCTCGCATTTTTCGCGTTCCCTCGTGACACCTAAAGACAAATCGCGGGTTGTCAAGCGCCACCGCAGTAACCACGGAGTAAAGGTCGCAGGGCGCGCTCTTTCTGAGCCGTACCGTGCGCTCCCAGCGCTTGTTTTGTTTTCACCATGCTCTGGAAGTTCACGTTAGGTTAGGTTTATATTTCAAGAAATATGAAGCGTTGCGACCGCGGCGGAACTCCCCAACTCAAAGTTCCTTAATACTGGCCAGCACGCAGGTGGAGAGGTGGGCATAAAAGAGGCGATAACGAAGGAGTGAGAGAGAGAGAGATGCACCAGCAAGGCTATACACACGCATCATTTACACACGAGGTGTCCACATTGATTTCAGTCGTGTTGAAAAAGTCGAGATTGCAGTGAACAGCACCCTAGGCACACACCACGTGCGTCACCCCTTTTCGCCGTCGGCGTGGTCTGTGTGTCGTATTGGGCGACGCATCATGGGCTTTACTTTTCTTCTTGCACTAAGAAAACGTGCGAGACACCGCGGCCGGCAGGTCAGGAACAGACAACGGGAAAGCGCGCAGGGTTTCGCCTGTACAGCTGTAGTGAGCCTGCTTAGAGAAGGCATAGAGCTCCCCGAGCATAAGCGTGGTTCGTAAGCATAGAACGGGCGGCTTTGCGTACAGAGAAAGTAGGATTACTGCTGGCCAATACTTTGCGTGTTGTGCAAAAGGGACATTCAATTTTTTTTTCAACCTTAAAGATTGCCTTTGAACCAAGAAATCGAAGACTCTGGCATTGGAAACTTCCGGATTCGTTGACTATGATCTATCTGCTGCCTATTCTTCAAATGTACATCGGCTTGCATAGGGAGAACGCCAGTCACGAAATACGCGTAGTAGCAACAACCAAAACACTGGCTTCCTTCTCTAGACAATGTTAACCCTGACCAAAAGGCGAATACTACAATTCGCGCTTTTCTATGTCATTCATGGCTGTCTCAGTGCGACTGAAAGGAATCTGTATCACTAAAATCCAAAGCCCTTACTGCCTTTCAGAGATTAGAAAATTGCGTTAATATCAATACAAACGGCGTACAAAGCTAGGCTATACCAGGTGTCCCAGCTAAATGTAACCAAGCTTTTAAAAAACACGGGGTGTCCTAGCCGTATGAAACCAAATGAGGGTTGTTTAGAGTCGCGTGACCTAGTCTGCAGTATTTTTTGTTCCTCAAGGTTGACTAATTAGTTAAGCTTACTTAACTAACTTTTTAATTATTGACTTGAGGAACAAAGTGTCAATGGAAAAGTTGTAGATCACTTTGAGAAACAGCTTACTGAGATATTTGCAGGAAAGTAATATTTACGTAAAGTACTTTTTTTACCGGCCTTAAATCATAACCTGCACAATAAGAAAAAGCTTCCACATGACAACTGTGCCACTTCAACGTCCCAAGGCGCGCCTTAAGGAATAAAATCCATTTTTTTCTGAAGACCTCGCTTCGATGAGACTTTGGGTGCACATTGGGGCAGAAAAGTGAGCGAGCAGCTGGTCACGTGACAACTTTCTTTTAAGGCCAATTAATGAAGCTACGTAAATCGTAACTTGACGGAAACAACACTACTAGCGGTTTTTCGAGGTGATCTAAAACTTTTGCATTGACACTTTCTTCCTGAAGTTAATAATTAAAAATTTAGCTAATTACACTTATCTAATTAATTTACCTTGAAGAGCGAAAAAAATACTCAAGACTAGGCCACGCGACTATGAACAACCCTGAGTTGGTTTCACTGGACTAGGACACTTCGCCTTTTTTAAAAGTTTGGTTACATTTAGCTGGGACACCCGGTATATATCAGCATTCTCGCGCGTTGTATCTCCTAACTTTCGTAAGCGTCGCACAATCTGTGACTACTGGTACATAGTTTTAAATCCACTGCGTAAAAAAGCGGCATCGCTCCATCACTGCTGGCCCTGCTCCTCGTATTTGAACTGTAGATATGGTGAGGTCGTCTCTAAAATATATACCGCAGCATTCGAAAGCGCCACCCTGACGAATCGCACGTGTAAACACGCACCGATGCCACGGAACGAAAACAACGCGAGCACGAAAGAGCCTGAAACGCTTCTCATTCACGGCTCGTTGCAACCAAAAGGCGGCGACGGAGGAGCGGGAAAGGTTGAGGTGTATCAGTTGGAACGGGGCCAACTCGCATTCATGGCTCCTCCGAGGACGGAATACAACCAAGGGCCCCGTCGGGTAGCCCAACCGACGCGGCTTGCGTTGCCATGACAACCGCATCCGGGCGGAAACGTTTTACGCCCGCCCTGTTTCTCAGGGTGTAACCGAGGCCGGGCCGAGACGGTGTCGCAATCATCGCCGGTCCTCAGTGTGCGGTGCGATCGCAGGCGGGAGCGCGCACCTCTCCGAACGTGACCGCGTGCCGTGTATCTCAAGGGTGCACTTGGAAGCTCTTTTCTCGTCCGCTGCCTCTCGGCCCTCTCGTACGTGCTGGGGCGCTAGCATATCCTGGGCTCCGCAAATGTCGTGGCCGGTTGTTGAGTGGCTGCAATTTCTACTGCATTCCTGCTCTCCTGTGCGCTTCTTAACATCTGTAGTTTAAATGAACATTTTGATGTTATCTATGACTGCGACTATTCTTCTCTGACGGCGCTCGGGAGGTGCTATTTATTCACTGCATTCTTGTTTTATTCAATAGGAGCAACCGTACCTTCTTTGTCAAAAGTAGCCAGGCTGCGTGGTTTGCTTCTAGCTTGTATAGTGGAGCCCTTGTGGTTTTCCTAAAGATTGAAAGGTGTTGGAAGGTAAGAATACCCCCAGACCTTCCCTTTAACGGCCATTTCAGCTCCAGGGAAGCTGTAAGGGCTCCACTGTACGAGCTAGAAGCAAACCATGAAGCCTGGTTACATTTGACAAAGACTGTACGTATTAAGACCTGGGTGCCACGCTCCTGTAATAAAAGTACAGACAAGGGGGCCGTTCCGTAACTTTTTCCCCGAAGACATTATCTCTTATTAAGTTATGGCAGCATAGACTTTGCATTCAAATGAAAGTATAGAACGTCGTCTTCCCCACGAGTCAGCCCTTTTTCATGATATTCTCCACTAGCCACAATGCGCTTCAATTACCGGTGAATAAGTCTCTGCAAGCCGTCATAAAGGAAGGAGGGTGGCTATTGGCGATATCAGTGCCGGACTGCATGGCTGAGGATTGCCTCGGAGGCAGTCGTGTATTCTCGAGGCATTTCTTTTATTTTGGCAAACACCCAGCAGTCAGATGTTGCGCGGTCCGGGCTTTCAGGTCGTTGAGGCAGACCGACCACCCCTTCTCTATAGGTCACTAGTGGTGGTTGTCAATTTGAACGTAACTTTGCTGAATTACCTCATTTACTAAAATTGTTACTTCCCGTGAGCAAAAACGTATCCCAAGTATATTTTTTACTGATTTGGTTATGGTTTACAGTGCAGATGTAGTCCAAGGCTAAGGCGAAAGCCAATCCCAGGGCGTTCTGGTGTGGCAAGGGCAAAAACGACCGAGGCACTTCCCCTGGCTTCAATGCCATCAATTCATTTTCATTGTCTCAAAAACATTTTAGGACACCAGGATAAAGTCGCCCGCTATTGAATATCATCATCAGCAGCAGAAGCGGCAGCATAACTGCGCCCACTGCAGGACAAAGGCCGCTCCTATATACCTCCAACTAACCCTGTATTGTGCCGGTTGTGATCACCTTATCTCCACAAACTTCCTAATCTCGTCCTTCCTTCTTACTCTCTGGCCATCAGTTATCTTGCCTTCCCATTACATGTCCGGCACATGCCCATTTTTTCTCTTCTTTATTTGGACTAAGACGTCGTTGATTCGTGTTTTTTGTTGTTGTTGTTGTTGTTCTCTGACCTATTTCGCTCTCTTCCTGTTTCTTAAATTTTCGCTTACCATGAATGCTCCAATTAACCGCCTCGTAATCAAGATCATCGTACGCCCACAACATCTCAGAGTGTGTGGCAATCTTCCTCGAAATTCTCAAAGTTATCTTGGTCCTTTATGGCCGTACACGTCCAACCTAATTTAACCCCCTTGCCTTGTCATCCCTGCATCTCCTCCCTGTCAGTGTTATTCACATAGCTGTAGCCAGTCACTTCGTACATTTAGGCACAGTTATATTAACTTTTGTTACTGCCTTCACAGGAATTCTAGAGTCTAGAATCACTGCGATGACTGCTGAAGCAATATATACAAGTCTGCGCAACTTAAGCAAAGACTGTGTTTCCTACCCAAGTAAACATGGTATTCATTTACGATTGGGATAACATCAAGCATGTATTCTTGAAATTATATCATTACTTCGAAAAAAACTCCTACCACGACGTTCATTCATGAATATAAAAAGAGAAATGGTCTTCAGATTCTAATTCGTTTCTTTTTTCTGTAGCATATTTACAACTCTTATCCATGCTTCCAGCTTGGGCCCCCGAAGTGAAACGACCTTCCTGCAATGCACTTCTTTTTGCCCTCCGAGACCTCAGCGTCTTCTATCCTGCATCTACTCGAGATGGGGGACAAAAGTCGTTTCAAAGCATTTCGAGGCCGCCGCGGAAGCATCAATTTTGAAAAGTCTGGATCCCTTAATGCCTTCCCGCCACCATCCGACGCACTGATGTGACGACGCGTGCGGGACACAGAAAAAGATGGGCGCATGGCTTCGTGTGCCCCGCTCTTCCAGTCTTGCTTACCAGTCAACCTTACAGAAGGAAACAGAAAAAAAAAGAACATCGCAGAGAGTCATATATGCGGTGTCTCTTTCGAAGCACTGAGCAGGCGAAGGCAGCGAGGACTGGCGGGCACATATACTTTACGGACGGCGCTGACATTCGGGATACAGTTCATACGCCGCCTCCGCCGCAGCGGTGTATTCGGGCCTAAGCTGTTTGATTCCCCGAGACATCCGTTTCTGCGCAAGGGTAGCTCCGGGCAGAGCCGGCAGCACCACTTCTTTCTTCTTCCTCAAGTCATTTCTCGGCCGCTCATCGAATTATGCATACGGGCGGCTGTCGTGCCCGTTTGGTTCTTGCGGATCTGTATTTCGTTTTTTTACTCGCGGCTTCTTTCTTCATCCGCTCGTAGTCATTGCCCGAATTCCGGCACCGTGAGTTCAAAGCTTGTCTTCGCTGCAGGCACCGCTATAAAGCCTTTAATATTTCTTTCGGCATCAAGCGGGATACGCCACATACCACGTATTTGCTGTTTTTTTTTTTTTTCTAAGCTGCCAGCCTTTTCTGCGTTTCCACAAGCAGGGCCAGTCCCAGGTGATCGGTAGAGAAAGAGAAAAAAAAAGGATCTAGACGTAAATAGAACATTCGAGGCACGCCAGGCCATTGCAGTTCTCGTTCACTTTCCTCCAAAGGGAAATAATTCATACATCTCCGGCTATCCAGTGGCATAAATGGAGGCTCGCTGTTCACCGTCTCATTCGGCTGGGGGCGCTGCTGGTCTCTCGTTCGTCAGTCGGCATGGCTGCAAGAGAACCAACGGCCTCACATAAATTATGGTAAACCCAGCAATGCGACGCCTCGGTGCTCTATCCTATCGACATTCCGTCCGCGGCAAACGGCCCGCACAAAAAAAAAGAAAATAGGAAAAATTTCATGTAAAATGGAAGTTTGGAAAGCTGTCCTGGTGATATTGGTTGGGGCTGCACCTACTAGCTTCAGGAAGAAAGCTCCCCTTATTTTATTGCGTGCTTCTCGAGTAAGCACCTTGGAATTTCTTTTTTTGATGTTGTTGTTGTATTACCTATACCTCGGAGTTTTTACTTCTCTGGCATGTTTGTTTTCTATTCCTTTACACCTGTCAAGTGGCAATGAAGGTGACGGCTGTTCATGTCTAAACAACGAGGCTCTTGCTTTTCTGTTATCCTATTTCTTTGCGCCTTTTGCAACCACGGCGGGTTCTTTTTTTTTTTTTTTTTGCGCTTTCCGCCTATATGCTTACGATCTCTCGCGTCCCCTGGTTCAAAATGAGGCTCCGAAGACGAAGCACGTATTATTTGGAGAAAATTCTCGGTGCGTGCGGTTTTCTTGATATATTTTGATTTTCTTCATATTGTCTATATGCCTTGGGTTTAAATTTCACACGTGTGTTAGTATTCTAATTCTGACTTCTCATAAATGTTCTGGCGAGATGTGAAAGCAGGTTATTCAGTTTCTGCGTACGTAATCTTGAGCTGACCTTCGAGCAGATAGTACGTATTACGTGGGGCAAAAGTTTACATTAAGCGCAAATGGCTCTCCAGGTGTATAGTAGCGATGTCTCCAAACGAATGCCTTATTCGACAAGCACGCATTAGAGAAGGCGACATTGACTTTCGCTCCACAGTTGCACACGTAGTCGCTAACCACCGGCCGATAACGAGGCAGTGTGTTTCGGCCGTTGCTTGCCCGCCATGGAGACTTTGGTCCCAGATAGTACGCCGTGGCTGTCGTGAAAGTTATGGACGAAGGGCTACTGTTCGTCCACGGGATTATAACAACCGCACTACAGTCCATATCAAAAAGAGTTTTGATTAACAATAATGAGCGTCTGCCGGCTACTTCCCTTGGTTAGCTAGCATAATTTAGGATATTATACAATGCATTTTCTCCGTAAATGTCTTTACCAAAATTAATTTGCTCTAGCCCGTGTTGTTGTTGTTGAATGTCGCAGAAATGTCGTGCTGACGGGACCTTTTATCCACTTCTTTTTCTTTTTGCAGAGAACGAGGGAATCGAGAACAGACATCGCACTGCGAGTGAGTATTTATACTTTTTCTGCATGTTGTCTCCTATACCTGCGCGCAAAAAAACACGCACGAACAATATATACTCGACCACCTGAAGCGTTTGTTTTTAATTCGCACGTTCCCCGAGCCATGCACATAATGTGCAGTTTTCTTCAGCTGCATCGTCAGCATTTCATGCGTTGTGGTGTGATAGCGGAATTCGAGTGGCAAGTCTTTCGCGAATTCAAGTTGATATCTTTTGAGAAACAAGCTCTGTGCGTCGGTGGCCTGTTCTCGAGGAACAAATGATTTGGAACCATCATTTCCTGCGCTAGCTAAAAACATCTGACTCAGAACAAAAAATCCGGAATGAATCTTTCATAAATCAAAGAACCCACAAATGCAAGCAAACTATTTGAACACAATAAATTCAGCGTTATGAAAACGAACCACAAAGCCTTTTTATCAGCTAGTATTCTAGACTATTAAAATATCCAAGTGCTCTTAACGGCGTTTTGTTGTTGCTTTTCATTTTCTTTTTGAAGAGGCAGTTGGTTCTTTTCCGGCTCTGATCTAAGCCGTTAGGGGCCCGCCCTCTGATTTCAGTCACCCCGCCGAGGGTTGTCTGTAGCATGCAGACGTTGGTAAGTGGCGACACCACTTGTTCCTGAGCGTCCGCGGGTACACTCTTTATCAAAAGTAACCAGGCTGCATGGTTTGCTTCTCATTTGTATAGTAGAGCCTTTACGACTTTCCCTAAGGTCGAAAAGTTCTTTGAAGGGGAGGACAGTGGTTCTCCTTATTATACAGAGATTTAGAGCTTGAGGGCTGGCATAATAGTTTAAATATACGACTGAGAAGCAAAACCATGCAGCCTGGTTACTTTTGACAAAGACTGTACATCCGCGCACGGGGATGATGGTGAGCAGTGCGCCACCACGTACCCGAGCACTCGTGCTTAGCCGCGCGTGGCATCGCCGGTCCCGGGGAAAAGGGGATACTGGTGGTTGAACCGATGCTGGGAGTTTGGACCTTTAATGCCCCTCGGTGGAGGCAACACACCACTTTGGCCCCAGCTTCCTGTAGATGGCACCTCCGGCATGTCCCGACAGGGGAAATCGGCAGTCGGCTTTTCGTACCCTCCCCTTCACCTTTCACTTTCCTATCTTCTTTCTCACAACTTCCCTGTCTCCTATTCGCTTTTTAGATTTCCCTTTTTATCCTGCCGGCAAGGGTTAACCTTGTGTGGCACACTACTCTGAGTTGCGTCATATTTGGTCATAGTTATGGTGTACAGCTGCCGTGGGCGGGACTTGCTTTGAAGTTCCTGTCCCGTCCCCTTGTTGTACTCCGTATTGGGTGGCTGGCACCATGACCGAAAAACTAAATTTTTTATGGCTCCTCTCCTTTCCATACCAGATCGCTTTCTCAAAAGATAGCGGAACGAGGCAGCACATTTTTTCGCAAAAAAAAAAAACGACATTCACAAAGTTTCATGTACATTGACTGTGAAGAAAGGCAAGCTCCATTAATATCCCCATTTCTCGTTACCAAATGCTTAACAGATACCTTAGGCCCTGTCTACAAGGCGTAAAAAATTGCCAGCGGTGACCTACTCCTTGGACTGAGCGAGAGCATCCAGTGCTCGAAACTCCCAAACATTGCTTCTATAGGGGACATCTCTTTCTCTGTGACTCCCCACCGATCTCTTAACACAGTCGGAGGCGTTATCTCAGAAGCTGACCATATCCGTCAAACAGAAGCCGAAATGCTTCAAGGACTCTCTGACCAAAATGTAATGACGTTCACAAGATCCAAATCCGCAAGTATAACAAGTAAATAGATACTGAACACATAGTCCTCACATTTAACATCAGCAGTTTGCCTGAAACGACCGAGGTTGAATACTTGAAAGTAAACGTCAGACACTACATACCCAATCTCCGCCGATGTTTCAATTGTCAGAAGTTTTGCCACGGCTCACAGAGTTGCCACGACCGAAAAGCCTCTGCTAAATGCGCTTCGAAGGACCACCATTCTGAAGAATGTGACGCAGCATTACGCTGTGCAAACTGCGAAGAAGACCACTCTGCGTACTCGAGGGCGTGTCAGTCTTGGAAAAAGGAGAAAGAAATCATCACCATAAAGACCAAAGAAGACATTTCATATAAAGAAGCGAGGAAACGTTTTTCCCTTACCAACACATTCCCCTTCACAGCGAAACCAAACTTCGCTGATGTGGTGCGCAGGGGCGTAGCACCACACAGCACTCCTCCACCTGCCGAGGCCACTTCCACCGAGCCTACGGCAGGGACATCCACGCCCCAGGCAGGGACAGCGAAAGCTGCCCTGCCATTGCCAAAGCAGGGAACGGTGGTCCGTGTATCGGCACCCCGCAGGTCTTCCCCCCACCGGGGGCGGCCTGGAAATCAGACGTCCGCGCCTTTGCGGTCTTCCAGCATCTGTGGTGAGATGATGGATACAGCTCCCAGTCCGCCCGCTTTGCAGCGGTGGAACAGCTATGTCGAGCGAAAAAAAAAAAAAACAGAGCCCTCATAACAGCCCTAGAACGTGAGTAAACTCCATATCGTTCCTACCCCAAAACATAAACATGGCTTTTCTAGTTCAGTGGAACTGTAGAGGTCTGTTGAGGAATTACAGTGACATAACAGATATTTTAAGGTCAATGTTACCCGTAGCCTGATGTCTTCAGAAAGCCAATCTAATTCCACAACATATCAATATCCCGAAACATTATAAAACTTTTAGACGCGATCGCGAGCAGGCAATAGACTATCGGGAGGCGCCGCGATTGTCGTTCAAAGCGGCGTCCCTGCTCGAGAAATCAAACTCAAAACAAAACTTGAAGCCGTTGCGGTCAGTGTCGTCAGTTATAAAACTATTCCTATCTGTTCTGTATATATTCCTCCACATTTTACGTTAACAGTCCACGATCTACAAGAACTCATCGATGAACTTCCAGAACCATATCTAGTAGCTAGAGATTTTAACGCTCACTCCCTTATTGAGGAAGCGAGCGCTACTACTCTCGAAGTGAAATATCCGAAGATTTTATCCTCAGAAATAACGTAAGTCTTTTAAATACAGAAAAGCCACATACTGCTTCCTTACCTCGGGGAAAATGACCTGTTTAGATTTGTTGTTTAGTTCACCTTCTGTTTTTAACAATTTTGAATGGGATGTCATTGACAACCCGTATGGCAGCGATCACCTCCCTATACTAATCACTTTAACATCCCCACCGGAAATAATCCCAACAAAACCTCAACGCTGGAAGCTGCATTTAGCAGACTGACAAGTTATTAGAGCAAAAGCCACTTCAGAAATTATAGTTTTAGAAAATCTGAGCATTGATCAGATAAACGAAAAGTTCATGAATTGTATCGTAACTGCCGCACAGTTAGCTATTCCTCACTTATCTGGAGTGGTGTCACAAAACCACTAAGTGTCGTGAACAAAAGACTGTAAGGAAGCAAACAAGAACAAAATACAGCTTGGTGTAAATTTCGCAGATATCCGACACGTGAGAATCTCGTAAATTTTGAAAAGCGAAGAGCTAAAGCTCGGTAGGTTCGTCGCAGTGCCAAGAAAGCCTCATGGCAGAGGTATTTTTCTCTACAAACAGTCAAATCACATCTAAAAAAATGTAGGAGCAGGTTCTAAAATTAAATGCCAACTTCTCGCCGCTCACAATTCCTCTTCTGACAACACCTGACACAAAAACAAGCATAAGGAAACAGGCAGACATTTCGGGTGAACACTTCGCTGCAGTTTCCAGTGCATCGCTCTATACGCAGTCATTAATAAAACATAAAAATATACCCAAAAAACTGAGACTTCCAATGTGGAGGTGAAAAAGATTAATAAAACAATTTAGTTACTCTCCGAAGAAAATAGAGTACTGTCTGCCGGGAAAAAAACTGCTCCAGGACCCTACAAAATACATTATGAAATGCTTGCCCATCTTTCCGAGCCTGCCGTAAAAGCACTTTTAAGATTCTTAAACACAGTTTGGACACCAAAGAAAATACCTGAAGCCTAGAAAAAAGCTATTATTGTACCATTTCTTAAACCTAGTAAACTCCCAACCTCTCCTAGCAGTAATAGACCCATAGCCCTGACCAGTTGCCTTGCCAAATCCTTGGAAAGTGTCCTGAGTATAAGATTAACTTTTGTTCTTCAGTACTGTGAGCTTCTTGATATCCATCACTGCGGTTTTAAAAAAAGATGCTGCACTACAGATCACTAGTACGTCTCGAAAATACTGTCAGAGAAGCTTTTATACACAAACAACACTGTCTTGCAGTCTTTTTCGATTAAGAAAAAGCATATGATACAACCTGGAGGTTCGGAAATCTTCAGGACTTAGCTGAGATCGGTATCCGTGGCAGAATGCTGAACTCCATTAAAGACTTTTTGTCTAACCGTTCATTTAATGTCCTCCTAAGCTCAGCCCTTTCGAGGAATTTTATTCAGGAAAATGGAGTGTCTAATGGGTATATTTTGAGCCCAACTCTCTTTATTGCAAAAATGAATTCTCTTAACAAAATAATACCAAGGTCCGTTATGTATTCACTTTATGTAGACGACCTTCAGATAGCTTGCACCTCCACCAAAATATTAACATGCGAAAGACAAACACGGTTAACAATAAACAAACTGGCATCATGGGCACACAGAAATGGCTTCCGGTTTTCTACAAAGAAAACAGTAGCCATTATTTTATCACTCAAACGAGGATGACAGGCAGATCCGTCCCTGCATCTCGACAGAACCGAGTAGCCCGTAAAAATGAGCACAAATTTTAGGTATAATATTTGACAAAAAAACTCCCTGCCTCATATTAACGCGTTAAAGAAGAAAAAATTCTGATCACTGAACATACTCGAAGTCATTTCACACAAAAACTGGGGTTCTGAGAGTGCATGCCTTCTAAAAATTTATCGCTCTGTGGTACAATTCTGCTTAGACCATGGTAGTATAATATATGGTTCAGCAAGGCCACCCTACTTGAGACGGCTCAACCCAGTGCACAATTTAGGTTTACGTCTTTCAAATGATGCTTATAGGACGTCGCCTATAAACAGTTTTTATGTTGAAACTAAGAAATCATCACTTACATACAGAAAAGTCATGCTGACATGCTCATACAGTCTAAAAATCCGTTGCCTACCGAAACATATCTGTTACGAAATAGTTATAAAGTATCCATCCGGAACTGTCTTTAATAACAAACCGCTAACTACCAGGCCACTCCTCCTGCGTTTTGGTGAGATGTGCCAGAATCTCGGAGTACGGAACACTATACCTAACATTGCGCTCAGACGATAGCCACTACCTCCATGGTACAGCTTTCCTGAGATATGCTATTTCACTCTTACACAGTTTCACAAAAAGCAAACTCCACAACAACATATAGTACAAGAATTTCTTGCACTCGAGGAAAAATACAATGGTTTTACGGACCTTTATACTGACGGTTCAAGTACAGGTGCCTACGAAGGAAGTGCAGTAGTACGAGGGCATGAGAAGGAAATAGTCAGACTCCCACAGTGTGCAACAGTTTTCACAGCCGAATGTTATGCTGTATGCTTAGCCGTAAAAAAATAGTAAATGAGAACCTCAGAACCAGTATTATTTACACAGACTCTCTTAGTTTACTTACAGCTCTCCACTCTAGAAATGCAATTACTCCGATACTCTGTGACATCATACACAAAATAGCAAAAGCCATAGATCAAGGAAAAAACATAAAATTTTGTTGGGTGCCAAGTCATGTTGGAATTAAAGGCAACGAGAGAGCAGACCTCTGCGCGACACAGACTCGTGGCAAGCAAATAAAGAAAGTAGATATTCCCTTTAAAGATTGCATGAACTCGGTACATTGTGAAATAAAGAAAAAATGGCAGCCCGCTTGGGACAATGAAGCAAACAACAAACTACACTTTGTAAAACCAGTTTTAGGAGAAAAGAAATCCTGCACCCACCATGAACGTTTCAAGGAGGGGATTATCTGCCGTCTTCGTACAGGACACACGCACCTGACACACAATTTAATACTGACAAAACAAGATCAACCTGTTTGCGAAGAATGCGGAGTTGAAGTCACGATTAACCACATTTTATTCTCTTGTGTGAAACTGGAAAAACCAAGAAAAAGTACTTTACTCAATTTTATAACGCATACGTCTGTTTTCATCCTACACTGCTTTTAGGAGACGATGCAATTGTTAATATATTACGTGTTTTTAGCTTCCTTAAAGAAACGGGATTTCTCAAGAGGCTCTAAATTTTTTACCCACTGGTCTGTTTGAATTCTAATACATCTCGCCACTTTCTCACGCCTGAGAAGAAGGCTGAGGTATTTATTTTGATTGGTTGGGAGTCTCGATATCCTTGACCAGCCAAGGATACCTACTGAGGTTACCCAGCCCTCTTTAAAGCTTTGACGAGTAGTCATTTCTAAAATTTGTGTATGTGTTCACTAGGTTGTATTAACCTTTGAGGGCCTCTTCACCAGGGATGATGCTTTACATTTCTATAATATTCAACCAAAACTTTCCCAATACTTTGTGCTTGGCGCATTATGGCCTCAGTTGCCTATGTGCCGTAAAATCCAACACAGCACTATGATTTCAGTCAATGACATTTTTGTGCAGAAATTTAGAATTAAAACAAAGCCGTATGGAATCAAATTCCGAGCGTGGCTATGAACAAATATACTGCAGCCAAAAGGAGGTGCCCGTGAAATTTAACTGTCGTACAGAGATGATGGAAAGAAACGCGAATACAGCGTAGCCCAGGCGCTGTTTTCATCATGTTTTTACTGCGATGGTAGCAAAAAGACGCTTGAGTCGTCCGTGATGCATTCTAGGACGACTTCAACGTCTTTTAAGAGCGTTAGCTCTTATTCATCACGTTTCTCGATTCCTTGGGGTCTGCTACCACCTCCCTTTGGCGTGAAATTTTCCAAGTCCGAGGAATTCAAGATGGCGGCCCCCATAGTAAATTGATATAGCAACCCAATTGGTGATTGATTGGTGATATTCTTAGTATATCGAATCATTGATTGGTGACGTCGCTAATTTTGTGACGTCATAATTAACTAGTCACATGATTATATTTAATCGCTTTGAACTCAGTAATTAATGAGGCATCATAAAGCGAATTAGATATTTGGAATCCTCTATATGAATAGAACAGGATAGGCACCGAAATTAACTAATGAAGTTAATCTTTTGTTATGGTTACGCTTATATTTAATTGCTTATAATTAACTAACCGATAACGTCATGATCTAACTAGAAAATACTCGTAACGGGCTCAATGAGTAGGACATGTTAGACACCAATATTGTCTAATTAGGTTAACATTTACCTATGGTTAGCGTCATGGCGGTCGTGTCGTCAGCATTCGGCAGCTCACAATTTCATGCCTCATGGCGGCCGGGCATCTACCGCCTTTAGGTAAGGAAAAATGGCCCTCCAAAGAGTCTAAAAACTTTTTCGGCCCAAATTGGTTAAAAATATCCGACCTTAAGGCGGTCAGCGCCCGCTCGCCGTAAGGTATGGAAAAGTAGCCCAATCACGTGGCAATACATCACATGGACGATAGATGGCGCTACCAAACAGCTAACGCTCGTTCCTTCAACGTCTTCCAGACGGTGGCGGCATCTTTTTTTTTACCACCAAGGTAAAAGCGCGATCAAAAGAAATCCGCACAGCGGAGCGCGTAGGCACCGCGTTGTTCGCGTTCATTTCCATTCACTCAGGATATTGGATGGAGCCTAATCCTGGAAATTAGTTTTCGCGAACTCGTTCCTTGGTAAAAAAAAATTGAGCTATCAATTGGATTGGTGCGTAGGAAGTGCGACAGCATGCTTATTTAACTCGGCAGTCAATTGCCGTTCTGATCGTGGCTTTACGGTGTTCCCAACGTCCCAATGACACTCAGACAAGTTTTTATGATGGTGATTCTTATGCCGCAAGGGCATCTGCGGCCACAGAGCGCCATTGCTCAAGGTAATTTTCATTTACTCAAGGTGGGGTCAAGGACCCATTTCCCAAGCAGTTCACCCTGAGTAAGCCGAGCACTAGGCAAGGGGAAGTTTGTACCCAATATATCACCGTTGGGCACCCGGTAGCACTGGGGATCGAACCCTGAACCTCCCGCAAGCGAGGTGGATGCTCAACCACTCGACCACCACTGCGGTCTGATCCTATTCCGGTTCCACTTCTGAATCCGTTGTCTTAAGCTGTCCAGTATATTCAAATTCTGACTTTACTCTAATTTTGACTACGCAGTTATGAAAAATGTGTCACATCCATAGATCCCAACGACTCGTCATGCCGCTACCACCGCAGTGGCGCAGCGGTTAAGCTATGCACCACTTCACTGAAAGGTGGCTGTTTCAAACACAGCCACCAGGTAGGGCTTGTGAGGCACAGGTTGCTCTTTCCGGACAATGCTCAGAGGAGTAGCTGCTAAAAGCCTCATTATTAACCCAATATTTCTTTGCGAGGCTGTATATTTTGCACGCAGACCTGAGGCTGCCTCAGTCAGTAACTTTCTTCTTAGACATTTTCAATTTTGCGGAGTAATTCTTCGTCCGACGTCTCCTTCTTCCCCCTCACAAGTGGGGAGGAGGGAAGTAGACGTCAGGAGTACGGTTGGCAGGTGGCAGGCGGATTGAGGCAAAGCTTCCTAAATACCACTTAGCAAGGGAAGGCTTCATACAAAAGCCGACACCACCGGAATGTTTTCGCCTTTATGGTCCTCCTGATGTTATCGCAATAAATCACCTCATTTATCATCTCATAGTGTCACGTTGAGTTGACTTTATCGTTCAGCGAGGGGGGAGGGGGAGGGCGACAGCCTGGCAGAACTTTGGAGTCATCAGCTACTACAGCTTCCCCCAGGTATTGGTTAGTTTTCATTTCGCCTTTATAACAAGAGCTAAAATTGTCTGGGATATCCAACAACACAAAATTCTTTCTCCGACTCGCATGAAAAATATGTGGGCTGGCCTTCTTCGAAGTACACCTTTTCGTATCTATAGAGCGTCTTTGTTTTTTGAAACAAATACGTTTTGTGGGGCCCCTTGTTTTGTTTTTAAAAAGTTAAAATACTAAAGTATAGTCGTTTGCGTTGCTGTGGTTTCAACGTTTTTTTCATGCCTTCTTCAACTCCATCACAGTTGTGCCTTCTCTAAGAGGCGCGCTCTTGCTAAGTGAGTCCTCGCAAAGAAAGATTGATCACGAGCGGAAACCTACGCCGCTTTTAATTCCTTTCCTCCCCCCCAAGAGCATTACGGGCGTTGTAATCGCAGCATGAGCTTCCGGCCTAGAAAGTTGTCGCTCAACTTCAGACAACTTTGTCTTCAAGGCCGAGATCGTATCGCTGTTCTCCAGACTTAGAAACTCTCACTCGCATTTAACTTGCTGCTTCTTGCCTTCGCTTCGCAAAAAGAAGAGCCTGAAGGCAGTTTCAGTTCTTTCCTGCTTATTTACTGCTTCCTTTTTTTTTTTTCTCCTTTTCCCCATCTCTTTTCTGCCCAAGCTCCACTGGCACCAGGAGAGGCATCTTTTCCGCATCACGAGTGCTTTAGAGGCGAAGCCCTCTTCGGCGAGTTTATGATAGCGTTTTATCTTTCACAGCCAAAGCACAAATACGCTCGGTAAACCCCGAGCATGATGTTGCGATCTTTGTGGGTTTGCGCCAAGTGAAATAAACAAATAAAAATAAACGAAATAAATGCCCGCGACTGCAATGAGAACCCGCGGCAGCGCAAACAGATGACCTTCGCTAGCCCCTGCGCGAGAGCACTGGGCTATCGCCGCAGCCAAACAAACTCTCGCACTGTGCGTTGCCCATCGTCTTCTTCGTCAAAAAATACTGCTATCACCTTAGCGCTATCCTACTGCTATCAGCGCTGTGTCGTCCATTTTCTTGTCTCTTGTTCTTGTCGTCGTTCGCGCTGTTTATTTAAGATTCAAAATCACCCTAATATTCGCGCGTTGAGCTACATGGTGCTAGTGACAGAGAGACGTGCGCTGCATGCTTTGGCGTGAACGACACTCTGCCAGAAACACGTAACTGAAGCAACACACGTTGGCGTTGACAACATTGTTCCAGAAACGCGGCACATTGGGTAAATTAGCTTTGACGATGAAAAAGTTGAAGATACGAATAACTGGCTCCCTGGGTTAGTGGACACCTCAATCGCACTTTCAGGTACGTGGCAGTGGTGTCCACCTGCAAAAAAAAAAACTCAGCTTCCGCACTGTATTCCGTGTTTCGCAATGCTGAACCACCAGCCATTTTTTTTTACTCGAGAAAAAAAGTGGGGATGGTAGTAAACAGCCTTGTCAGCCAGGAAAGCGATGAAAAGTTTTATATAAAGCATTATGATCGCGTAACAGTCAGCACATATAAAAGCGGAAAGTTAGCTTGGGCCCGACATGAGTTTCACTCTTCAAACACAGGAAGAGGCGCAGTAGTGAATATCTCGATAAATTTAGATTTTGTAATCATTTTACTGAATTCCTGCCCGGAAATATTTAGATTAACTGCTGTAGTTCGTGCAAATGGGGGGTGGGGGGCGATGGACACGTAAACCGAACCTTGTGAGTAAACTTCGTTGACAGACGCCGCAGAGGACAGTTTACTTCAACCTCGTCCTACATGCGAACTACTAGCCTTATAAGCCACATTTGACTAGATACTGTTTCTGAACACTTGCTCCTTTTATTTCAAACCAGACGTTCCTACTTGCCTGTACCTTTCTTCTTTGCATTGTAAAAAAAAACATTATGCCTTGTGTGCAGTGTGGAAACACCAAGTCCAAAAGCTTCTACATGCTACAAACCCCGTATTTAACACCCAGCACGATGTGGCGCGTTTTAATGCTCTCCACGGTAATGCGCTCTCAAGTTTCATGAGGTCTTTCTGTTTGATACCGGTCAACTCGCTTTCCGTAGAGACTGAATGCAGCGGCATACCACGCTGCGAAGTTTCGCTGTTATACCGTAGCCTGTATTACATGACGCCACAATGCACAAAAAAGGGCCTAACAAGGGCCACATCCTTGCATCCTGAAAGTATATGGCCTAAAGCTTCGAAAACCGTCGCAGTATGGCGAAACATCCGTTTGACAAAAACAAAATTGTTGCGCTTTCACTGTCTCCTCTGTTATTTATCTTCTTTATTTACGTTTTATTTCCCTCGTCGAGCATTCATAGGGCCAAGTGCACAGCGTCAAGAGCTATATTTCGCATTCCATGCGTTTTGTGCGATATCTCCATCTCATCCTCAGCGGAGAAAAAAAAAACAGCTGTTTCAAATTCCCTTCTGGTGGTTCTTATTTGCCCAGCGCGCGGGTTCGGAGCCTATAAGCGCACAAGTTTTGCAACGCAAGGAATAAAAAATTGCGAGAAAGGATGAACCGAGTCCCCGGGCGTCCACATTTTCCTGCGCTTCACGCTTTCTCTCTCTCTTTCATTTCTTGTTTTTTTTTCTTCTTTTATTTCCCTCTCTCTGCGAGCAAGTGCGGCGTCCACATCGTTGAGCCCTTTGTGAGGAATTTTACAAAGGACACTACGCCTTGCCCGCATTCATCATTTCGCTGTTGAGAAGCGTCCATTGTGTAGTCGTATGCTGCTCGCGTTCTGCTGTGCTCGCTTGGGCGCGGGTGATAAATATGGAGCCTCCCCTTCTCGAACTCCATTTCGTGCTTTTCGTCTTGCTCGCTTTTTTTCCCCTTTTTATTTTTTTCCGTACCTTGTTGAGAAAAGCGACGCGCATTTTTCTTACTGCTGTCTTGCTTCGTTTGCTTCCGGCGCCTCACTGGCATCATTCGTGTTTGGTGCTGCGTTGTTTTCGTTGTACGTTTTTTTATTCTACTCCCGACTACCACGGGGCCAATCTTGCAAGGAAGGAGAGCTCGTTTCGAGCGTTCTCGGCAAGCGCCGCGTTGCCTCTCACCGTTGCGCATTCAAACCCACTGGTTTCACCAGGGTGCGCCCGAATAGAATAAAAATATACTCTCTTTCTCGTTGCTTTTGGAGTGAGTTGCATCTTTTTCTTTCTTTCCTGTGCCTTTGTGGTTGTTTTTTTCCCTCCTGCACCGTCGAGAAAACGTAACAAAGCAGACGTAGGTCAAATGCTTAGGGGAATCCCCCACGGGGGAGTATATTTTAATAAGAGAGTAATTACTCATTGGCATCCACCTAAACGCAGCCACATGGCTACACAGGAAAGATACACAGCTTTTTCAGAGATTTCGTTGTTAAAGAAGAATTCGTCCTGGTCCGGGGTTCGAACCACTAACCACTGCTTCATCGGAGCAGTCGCTCTACCAAATGAGCTAACCGGGACGGCAAGCTTATGCTGTAGCGATGCCATTTGGGTGGACGCCGATGAGTAATTACCCCCTTATTGCAAAGCAAACTTAACAGATTTCTTTTATGTAAGCTACACTCCGCTCTCATGCTTTGCGCCAGGTACACCTGCAATCATTAATACAGTATGGTCACCCAACGTGGCTAAAGATGCAGCTTCTACAAGCTTTTACCTTGTTTCCCCGCTTCTCGTAATTGTACGGAAGTCTAACTTACGTACACCTCGCAGCGGTATTTTTAATGGCTTTCCTCATTCGATTTGCGCCAGATGCCAGCAGTGACATGGTCTGGAGTTGTTTTAGCACAACACCTTTGTTCACTTTTGCTTCGCATTTCTGTAAATGACACAAGAAATTTTTATAACGTTTCTAGCTAGAGATATTTCATCACTAAAACTCTCCAAAAGACCACTTATTATCATGTTGATCGTTTTCTGAAGTTCTTCACTGATGTTTTTAGCCGAGGACATGGCGGCCTTAATAAGTAATCAGTTCTCCTCTTCAATAATTCGCCTCTTTTTCGTTGATCGTGTCCCCTTTTTGGTACCAGAGCTGATGGCAGAGATTTCGGTCTGTGCTCTGCACTGGCAACCTTCCCACGGCTTATGAACACAGTCCTTGCAGATTTCAAGTGACAGACATGCCTCGTCTATCTTGACGACGTAGTGGTCTTCGCCCCAGGGTTTGAAGCGCACCTTCGCCGCATCGAAAGAGTCCTGCAAACTATTCCATCTTCTGGGCTTACCTCAAAAAATGAGAAATTTCATTATTCTTCCACCAAGCTCAAGTTCGTGGGCCACGTGTGTTCGTCGGTGTCCGACCCGATCCATAGAAAATGACCGCTTATTGCCAACTTTCCTACCGCAAGCCCAGAAGGCCATCCTACGATTTCTTGGATGATGTGCTTACTACCGGCGCTTTGTAAATGACTTCACTCGAATCGCTGAGCCCGTGAAGCGCCTGACACGGACAGACACCCCTTTCACTTGGCACGCCCCACAATCCAAAGCATTCGAAATCATCAACGCCATCTACAAGCACCTCCAGTACTGGCCCACCTCGACAAAAACGCCGACACGGAGCTTCATATCGACGCAAGCAACGTAGGCCTGGGCGCCGTCCTGGTCCCAATCCGGGGCAGTCACGAACGTGTCATCGCTTACGCAAGTCTTTCCTTGCCTAAAGCCGAATTTAACTATTCCGCCATCGAGAAAGAATGCCTAGCCATGGTGTCGGCGGCGTCTAAATTCCGGCCCTGCCTTTATGAGAACCCTTTCAGTGTCGTCACTGACCATCAAGCCCTGTGCTGGGTGGCGACCATCAAGAGCCCGCCAGCTAGCCTTGTGAGATGCCTACAACTTCAGGAGTTCGACATAAGTGTCACATACAAGTCTGGGCGCTAGCACTCGGTCGCCGACTGCCTCACGCGCGCCCCGGTATATCCCCGCACCGACGACACTACCGCCGATGTCATCCTCGTGAACGCCATCAACGCAACATGCCTCGCCGAGCAGCATTCTGCCGACGCTGAACTTCGTCACATCATGGACTTTCTAAACGGTACAAGCGCGACTGTCCTGCGAGCTTTCAAGCGCGTGCTGCCGTCGTTATGCATTCACGACGGTGTTCTGGCGAAGAAAAATTTCTCTGCGCGCAATACTCTGTATCTGATCGTTATACCTGCGAGCTTGCGCGATAAAATCTTAAAAGCGCACCATTTAAGAATCGCTCGTATGCTTGCACGAATCCAAGAAAAGCATTACCGGCCTCGACTTAAGGCGGACGTTGCCCGCTAAGTCAGGACGTGTCGTAGCTGTCAGTGTCGCAAGTTGCCCTCAACAAACACCATTGGATTCTTGAAGCCAATACAACCAGACCCTTCGAGCAGCGTCAAGACTCTTCCAGCAGATCGGCAGGCACATGCTGGGACCCTTCCCAATTTCACTTTCGGGTAACAAGCGTGCCATCGTGGTCACGGACTACCTCACGCGATACGCGGAAACCTCAGCTCTGTCAAGCGGCCAAGCCATGGAAGTTGCAAAATTCTTCGTCCTTCACATTGCTCTGCATCATGGCGCCCCGGAAATTCGAATCGCCGACCGGGGTACCGCATTCACCGATGAAATGCTGCAGCAGATATTGCTGCTCAGTCATACAACCCACCGGTGGGCATCATACCATCCTCAAACGAAACGACTAAACAAAACGCTCGCTGACATGCTCTCAATATATGCTGACGTCGCGCATAAAACCTGGGACGAAGTGCTACCCTACGTCACCTTTGCGTACAGTACCACGGTACAGGAAACAACCAGCATGTCACCGTTCCGCCTAGAAGGGCAAGCCTTAGTAAGGTGCTTTATAGCCACCGCGGTGGCTCAGTGGTTATGGCGCTCGGCTGGTGACAAGAAGGACGCGGGTTCCATCCCGGCCGCGGCGGTCGAATTTCAGTGGAGGCGAAATTCTACACGCCCGTGTACTGTGCGATGTCGGTGCACTTTAAAGAACCAGAGATGGTCGAAATTTCCGGAGCCCTTCACTACGGTGTCCCTCATAGCCTGAGTCGCTTTGCACGTTAAATCCTCATAAGCAAAATGCATAAGAATGAATCGTGAACATGATCTCCGAATGTCGCTTCTGTTTAGTTACTTTGTGGTTTTATTTAGCGTGACTCCAAACCAATAATGCAGTGGTACAAGAAGAGGCATCATGCTTCCAGGTCTTTATATTCAAGATTATGTTTGAACTACTTATGTTTGAACTCCATATCCAGGAGGGGCCCAGTTTCGGGGTCACTTGGTGCGCAACTTAAAGTGTTCGCAGTTGTTTGATAGAGACTGTTCTGCGTACCGTACTTCTTATACGACGTGTTTCACCTAAGACTTTACACAATTTTTAAAAATAGACTTTCCGAACTAGAAGCGGTATTGCATTGTCAGCGGTGTAGTTCATCAGAAACAACACAAAACATGCTAATTAGCAGGCTTGTTAACTAATATTGAATAGTTCACTTTTTAACCACTATTGTTAACCTCCCTAATCCTTAGACGCATGTAGTCCACCGTAAGTGATATCCATATCAGTTTCTATAATGTCAAAAACGCGGCTGCCGTCGATGCTGTAGCCCAACAAATTTTGCATATTTCGACAAGTTACGTGCACTGGAAAAGTTGCTTTGCCTGCAAGCTTCTCGAAAGCGCGTGTGTTTTGGCACGACGTAACCGAAATTTGCGCCAAAGGTAACCGCGTTTTCTAAATTCTAAAAAGTGCTGTGAATATTCCTATGAGTAATTAAGGAGCCTAATAGCAGCAGTTAAAAGTTAGCTTTTCTATATTACTTAGCCAGCCTTGTAGTTAGCTGGCCTTAGCGCATTCTGATGCACTACACCGCTGGTATTGCTCTTCCGAAAAAAGCGCTGTGATAACTGAAAAAGCGTATTTTTAAAAAAAGATATACTGTACACTGTACTGCATACAATATGAAAAAATGAGGTTGTTGTCCGCGGTATCTACTGAGCCGGGAGCGCCACAAAAGCTCCATAGGAATGCTAAATAGTTTAGCAACAACGAACCACTTTTATTATAGAGTATAAGCTGGGGAATCCCGATTTGAGCAAGCCCTGCACAGATCACCAAACATTTTCGTTTTGCTTATCAGTGACGTGCAGAAGGGCTGCTGTTAATTAGCCTCTCGCTTTTTTTAACGTGAGATCGTTAGCACCCCCATGTCAAAAAATATTGTCCGGTGTTGCGACCATTTGAAGCCTCGCGGATGGAGACTACAGCAACCTAAGTGGGCCACTTAAGTCACATAACCTAGCAGCATCATCACAACCTGCCCACCGCATTGTGAGCAAAAACTCCGCGGCAGGTGGCAGTTAATTTAATAATTGGCCGCTAGAAGTTGCTTGGAAGGAGCAACCTGGGTACCAAAATCCCCACCTATGGCAGCACCTGCCATCCCAGGGTAGGGGCACATCGCTTAACCACTGCACCACTGTGCCACGATTGGTATGAAGACTCTCAGCGACCTGTGAATGTAAAGTAGAGAATAGACCGATTTCACAAAGCCTACTGCGCATGCGCGCGTTTACCGGAAGTAGCCAGCCGCCATCTTGGCTGTAGTCCTTCGTGGCGTCGTCTGCACGACAGCCTACATTACTTTGCGCCTTGACTGGCATTATACCCGGCCGCAGTAGCTTTCCGCCGTTTAGTTTATTGTTTTGAGCTCTATAAAGGAAACAGAGGCTCCACGGCGGAGTTTCGAGGGGTGCAATGCTAATCGCGGTAGGAGCAGCGCAGAGAGGGTGGTCAGTTGCCGCATGAAGTGGAGTGGCCGCGGTGGCGACGCTGCGTTTGTTCCTCGAACCTTGCTTTGGAAAATGCTGCAGGTGGCGATAAAAACGCGCTTGACCGCCGCTTTCGTTAATTTTGTCAGCAGAACATTTGAACGCATAGTGATGCACGCGATTTAATTAACGTCTTCAGACAGTATTTACATTTCTTGCCACCTCATTTTGCTGTTTCAGTATTCGCTGTATTCTTCTGGGCATTCGCTATAGACGTGTCACACAGCGTTTGTTGCCTTTATTTTTTCATCATAGCCCTTGATCAAAACCGGCCATGCGATTGTGTCTTTTCTTATTCACGTAAACACATACGAGATCTGTTAGAAAAGTATCCGACCTTATTTTTTTTTTGCGAACACCTGATGGATATGAAACAAGCGCGCTTGCACCGGCAGACCTTGAGCCGTCGTGCGCATGCACGAATTTTTTCCCGCCTGCCGATAGCGTCAGTCGCTAGGAGGCAGCGTTTAAGTGAGGTAGTGCGCAGTGCTCTCGTCGGTTTTTTAGTGCAAGCAAAATGGCGGTGCGACAGGAGCAGCGCTAATGTATCAAATTTTGCCAGAAACGGGGCGACAGCCAAGTGGAAACCATTTGGAATATTTAGACGGTTTTCGGTGATGATGCTTAGAGCAGCACACAAATTAAGCAATAGTACAACTGGTTTAAAGATGGCCGCACATCGGTGGAGAGCGAGCCACGCTCCGGTCGGCCATCAACATGCCGAAATGACCAGGTCATTGCCGAAGTGAACGCTGTGGCGACGCGGGACCATCGTGTGACTATCCGAGAAATTGTGGAAGAGGTGGACATCACCAATTTTTCTGCACATTCCATTATCCCCGAAAATTTGGCCATGGAGAAAGATGCGGCGAAATTCGCGCTGAAGGTGCTCACGGTGGAGCAAAAGCAGCTTCCTGTTGAAGTCTCATAGGATATGCTGGATTCCACAAACAGTGACCCCGACTTCATCAACACCATAATCGCTGGTGACGAGTCTTGGGCGTACAGGTACGACCCGGAAACCAAATCCCAGTCCTCACAATGGCAGAATTCCACGTCACCAAGACCAAAGAAGGCCCGCGAAGTGCGCAGCAATGTCACAGTGATGCTGACTGCTTTCTTTGACTCCCTGTGTGTGGCACACCACGCGTACGCACCCCACAAACTAAAAATTGACGAAAAGAATACTACAGGGATGTCCTCCGTTGCCTACGTGGTGCTGTGCGGCGCAAGAGACCGGAGTTGTGGTCAACAGGAAATTGGCGCATTCATCACGACAATGCTCCTGAACATTTTTCGCACTTGATTAAGATTTTTTTGGCGAAAAACCAAACCCCTGTAGTTCAACAGGCTTCTTACTCTCTGGATATGGCCCCCTGAGACTTCTGGTTGTTTCCCAAAGTCAAGAGGTCATTGAAAGGAGCGCGATTTTAGACAAGAGAGGACATTATGGCTGCAACGACAGCTGAGCTAAACTCCATTCCGAAAAAGGCCTTTTCGGAATACTTACAACAGTGGCAGCACATCTGGGAGAAGTGTGTTGAGTCCCAGGGAGACTACTTTGATGGTAATTAGGTTTCCAACGCTCCAGTTATGCCATTTTTTTTTCTTCGGCCAAAGGTCGGATACTTTTCTAACAGACCTCGTACATGTATTCACAACGTGCTCGGCGGGTCACCAGCAGGAAAGGTGAGCGATTCGAGCGAGCTATGCCGTTTTTATAAATGGAGATGTGACAAATGCTTGTGTTCAGTACAAAATGAGAAAAGGAGAAGCCAGTCGGGGAGCTTTTGAGTACGCCTAATTAGGGTTTAGGGGATTTTAATTTCGTGACGAATAGTTTTATTTTGATTATTGATAAACTAATTACTTTTTTATTTAGGTTAATATAATCTTCTGCCAGGGCGTCTCCCGTACGACTCACTTTCGCTATTTTCGTAGTACGAGTCTGAACAGGTTGACTGATTGGTAAACACTAGATGGCCTTTTTTATCGAAAACAACGGACAAAATGTGGGTGATATCCCGGCTTAAATGGCATGTGGCTGTTACCGGAATACCATGTATACTCAACGACCAGTGAGCAACAAAACGTTTGAAATTATTCCACATTTCGACAGTTTTATAGCCTCGCTTTCTCATTCCGTGAAATAGAGAAAGCATTATCGCTAGTATGGGAGCTCGAGACGTCAGGAGTGAATACGTGCATCAAGCTAACATTGAGGATTCCTGAATATAACAATAAATCTTAGCACACTTGTTCCCTTACAACCTTGCACCGGGCAGAAATCGCTGCAAAGAAGGCTTGGCGACACAGCACGAAGGCAAATCCGATTGCCTTCTTTTTAACAATTTAAGGGACTGCCTCAAAGCTGAGAGCCGCGTAAAAGGCATTTAATACAGTTCAGAACTTGAAAATTTGCCATTTGTAATTGTCCACTGATCAACAGGGACAGTACGGCTAAATGTACTGAACAGCACTTCTTCAGCTGCCTCTCGTGAACAGCTTCTACGCAATGTCTTGGCTACTTTTTCTCTTCTAGAAAACGGAAAATCCGGGACGCTCTGCTTCGCACAGTTGTCGGAGCTCACGACACTCCTCAGGTGAACGCACTTGTCCCGCAAATACAGCATTCCCGCAGAGAAACACCGTGTGGCGACGCAAACCGGGCTGCTTCTCGCGCGTGCGCCACGCATCGCGCTGACGCGGCCGCCGGCCGGAGTACCACAACTCCCAGAGTGCATCGCGGCGGCGGTGGCGTAGCGCAACTGCTTGTGAAATCGGTCTATTACAATTGCGCATACACGGGCATTAACCCGTTAATGCTATCGAGTCATACCCTTAAAGAGGAGCGAAAGTGTACCCTCCAGTTTTTCTGTTGTTGTTTTTTTTCGGCTGTGACTTCTAAATTCATACAGAGCCGAGCTGCGCAGAATAGAAGATAGTGCTGCTTGCCCACGACCGGGGCGCTACAAAGACCACGCCCCATGGACACGGCCGACTCTACTTTCCCTCTACCTCATTCTGTCCCTTTATATCTCTCCTCAGTCGGGTCATTACGCGTGGCTAACTCCACTCCCGTTCCTTTCATCTCTGCCTTTTCTTCGCACGTGAGCATCCATTACTTGTTACTTTCATCCTTAGGTCCACAAATGAAGGCCGCCTTCTGTGTCTCATATAACTAGAACAGCCCTCCGCATTGTAAAATGAACGCAGTCAAGCGCTGTTCACCCCAGGGAGTAACGCGAGACTGCAGCTTGCTTCTTTTGTCTTGTTAACCTGTGCAAAATAAAAATAAAGTTCTTTATTCGCAAAGTTCCAAATGGGCTGGCTCTCTACCGCTTCTTTTTAGCGCAACGGTGGCAGGCGCTGTCTTTCTCGGTTTCAGAATAAACGCACGCTCTGTCCTGTAAAGAAAAATTGAAGACATCCATGTCGCAACTTCTCAGTGCCAGTGTCCGTTTCGGGTAGGGAATAACACTGCGCAGAACCGCAGCGCGCACTCTGCCGTTGATGCTAAGGGACGCAAACGTTTTCCATCCTTTGAGGCTGACGGCTTGCGAAATTCTTCTTAGCGGCTGCTATCGAGTGCAAAGAAGTATAACTCTACGTCGGCAATGCCGTGGACCGACTCCTCCGGCCTATATTACTCAGCCGGGACCCTGCCGGTATCCTGGCTTCTTCCAATATGACAAAGACGTCCCGTTTCGCCGAGCGCCTGCTTCTTTTCCAACCGCTTATCGTACTTCTGTATCCTCGTGTTCTTGCGCAACAGACATTGCGGAACGGTGCTACGCTTAGACTGATGCGATTTATTTCGTTATTTTCTTTTTAAAGTGATTATCTACCAAGCACCGGCCCGGGGATCTTGCTTTAGCTATACGTACTGATGTGTCTGTTTTGGCAGAGAAAAAGACTGCAGAAAATGGGGACCCACCTAGCTATCTTTCCAGGAGCGACGTCAAAAGGTAACGTCACAGAAGCATCGTACATCGTCCCCTGCATCTTCTTGGAGGAGGTGGCGCGCTATGCTCTGTTTAGCTTTTGCTTCTATTTTCTGTCATATTTGTACCCGCAGGGCAAGCAGTTTCCACAGCGCAAAATACGCGAGAGCGGAGCGGCTGCGAAAAAGCATCTCTCAGCAACGCGACTGGGTCAATGTTGCCTGTCGGCGCACGGAACTTGGCGAAACCGTAATGCATTCTTGATGCGGCCCAAACTTTGCCATCGGCGCTCGTCGCATCTCGCGGGCGACCCGCCCTTTCGGCGCGTGATTATTTGCGGAGTCGTTTTCGAAGAACATTTCGGGACGTCGGCGGCGTAGTAGGCGAAATGCGCGGGGTCGGGGTCGTGCTCTCCACGTCGTCTTTTCTGCATGAACATGTGAACAAGAGCTGTTTATCCTTGCATGAAGTCATCAACGTTTCAACGCGCTCTTTTTACGTAATTCTGTTCGAAACGAGAATGCGCTGACGAACTTTTGTTAAGATGACATTCGGGCGGGTTTGCGTGCGCTGAAACCTGTTAACTCTTGACGGCTGGTTTTTTAATTTGATTTGTTTTATAATTTCGGTTCTTCTTTATTACTCTCTATCTTTTTTTTTTCATGACACTATGTTTTTTTTTTTTTTTGTCCGGCGCTAAAGTAATTGCTCTTGTATAAAAAAGGTTTGTAGCGGTTCCCGTCCGGACTTCAAGAAACAAGTCTTTTCTGTATTCGCGACACGTTTCCGCCGTTAAGTCAACTTCTCAAGTTGTCCCTTTTTACAACAAATGAAATTAGCATCAAACATCTGCGCTGCTTGACCGCAAGCATAACCCTTAAATCAAGGTAGACATAAATTTGAACGGGAACTAATATAGCCATAAGTACAAAACAAAAAGCACAGTTTCCTAATCCTTAAGTTGCTTCTCCGCAGTGCATTTTGCCAAACTGAAATCTAAACAGGCAGTTTTCTAATTAGGCATTGTGAGCGAAGTTCGGGCATTCTTCGACGTCGGGTATGTGGACGGGGTTTTAATATTACCAGATCGGAATATCATAGAGCGGAAAGTGCAAAAAACTGTGCTTATAATTCCTGTTTGGAGAACTGCCTATTCCGCCGTAAGTTGAGCGGAGTGCATTCTTAGAAGCGAAGGTAACAAATAGGTAACTCCTAATTTACAGAATAGAAACACATTCGTAGTAATAAATTAAAAGGCCGATCGGAGCAATACCGCTTTGGCGCAGCTTCACGGGAAAAATATCGAACACCTGCTGTGTGGATACCCTGCGTTAAGCACCGAAAAGTAACTTATGTGTACGCTTTAGGCAACCCTGATGCCCGCCTGCTAAAGGAGCATAAAATATTTGGTAGCTTGCAAAGCACTATTTCCACGTTTCAGACTTTGCAGTGCGCGTGTCATTACCGTAAATCCTTTATTCTAAACCCACTTCTCTCTTCTTTCTCCTCCTTTCACATCATCTGTCCGCCTTCTTTTCTATGTGCAGAGGAACCATCCGGAACACCCTTCTTTTTAATCGTCTTGTCTTTCCTCTTCCTGTCTCTCTCTCACTATAATATTGGTGACTTCTGCGCGTTTATAAAAAAAAAATAGGATATTTAGGCCCACTTAGAGTTGCCCGATTCTATCAACAATTCCTATTTTTGTCCCTGATGATGACCAGGCAAAAATTTGGGGCTTCCACGAAATTTGCGGTGGTGCGCCTGTAGTTCTAAGCGCATGGGAAAGCAAGCGCGGCGCACTGCAGACGATCATAGGCCAGAAGGAAGCACAGGAAATAAAATTAGTTTCGATGGACGTTATAAAAGTGTGAAGAAAATATATAAAATGAGGGACGTTCTAGATATGGCTATATAATCAACGTTTACTTATACTGGAGAAAAGGATTACAGGACTAACCAGAAGCTAAGAAATGTCAAGTTAAGCACAAGTTGAGTATAAAATAAAACGAACATTTTCACCTACTCGTTGTCTTCACTCGTACACAGACCAAGGCTTGTACATTTCATCAACTTTGTACACAGACATCTGTCCTGCCGGCGATGACGGCGATCATGTGTTTTATGTGAGCGCAATTATCTATACTCCCCCTTATAACTTGTTCGCTGTGCAAACACGAAGCGACGGCTTCCACGCTCTTGGTGCTGGCTCGGTATCCCGCCAGAACAGAAAACACGTTGAAGCCGCGTTCTCGCCATGATGATAATTTGAGAAAATACGCCTAGGCGAAGAAGACGTTTATTGACCACACAACGCCTGTATGAACGCATCACGAGTTAACACGTCGCACTCGAGGCTTGAATTAGATTGCAAAGTTGCATAAATGTCATGCGTAAGAGAGGACGAACAATAATCCCATAGCTGGAGAATGCAGTGCAGAAAACATGATGCGATCTCCTCTGCACCCCTCGTCTCCTCTTCTACCTAAGTACTTAACTAATAAACAACCCTACACGCGACTCTCTGGCTACTGTGTCCGCAGCTTAGTGACAGTGCCCTAGATAGCGTTCAACTGCTCACAATGTATCGTTTTTTTTCTCTCACTTGGCGCAGGTGTGGGCTTCTACATTGGCGACCCGTGCAACCAGACATGCAGCCGCGTTCTGTACCACGTGTTCTGCAACGTCACCTCCCGACGCTGCGAGTGCAGGCCAGACTATCCTGTCAACATCAACAACAGACAGTGCGTCAAAGGTAAACGACATCTCAAAACACTTGCAGAGTTTTAGCGCTTATTAAACCTACTGATGCGATCGAAAGCTCTGTTAAGCATGGTTACGTGTAGTTTGGCGCCGGAGTCGGTTCGGCACGCGCCTCATCAAAGGCGAGACGGAGCGACCTAAAGCCAGCGAAGCAGCTGTTATACTCCTCGCTAGTCACGTGGTACAGCAGCGGCTCGACAAGGCTCCGAGAGAGCGAAGCTGCGGTGCCTCTCCACAGAGAGTCACGTGGTATGACGTCACTTGCCACACCTCCGCTCTGCCGTCTCAAGGTTAAACAGGCACCAAACTTGACCTTGGGAGTTGTAGTGCGAAGAGTGGAGCTTTCGCTTTATTATCTTCCGCTCACCTGCTCCAGGAGGAAAGAAAAAAAACGAACTGCTTGCTTGGATTTAAAGGGCATTCCTTGGCCGGGCAGCCTTCGTCAGAACTCTGCACTCCACTCTTCCGGCCATCAGGATGCTTCTGGTATTGCATTCCAAGTTCTGCTATGCTCTTCACTGTAATGAGTGTCGGCGGAGAGTTGAAGCAATACTGAAATGATTGGACGCCTGCTTCATGCAATGAACCGCGTCCTTCCGACAAAGGCTGTAGACGTAAAACTGACGATGTTGTCGTCTGAGCAGAACTCTGCTACTAGCTCGCTTTTTACCTATAAACCACTCGTTTACTTTCGTCTCAAGCACTTTGAGACTCTACGTACGAACTGACAAATCTTGTGACACTCCTGCGCTCCTGGCGGGCTCCGTTCCACCCTCTTTCAAGCCTGAAAAATATAGTGAGTGCGGATATTTGAGGCTTTCCTCCTCATCTGCCGAGGCTAGTTGTTTTCTCCGTTTCTATCATCAATTTGTGGAGTTCTGGTGGATAGCAATGGGAACCTTGTGCTATTGCTTAAGTGAGCACCACGTCTCTTGCTTTTTCGACGACAGGCGTTGTTGCCAACGGAACCACTGAACCGAATGTGTCTATATTACTCACATACGGCATTTGGTAGCACCAAGATAAAGGATGCTGTTACAACTACAGCGATGAAGTGAGGGGATAAGGAGGAGAGCAAGGAGGAAAATTGGTTTCGAGGAAAGGAAACGACTCAGTAACATCTCACTTTTTGGCGGACACTTCAACCTCGCTGTGAAGGAAGTGGGAGCGAAAGATGGGTGGAAGTCTCTGGAATGATTTCGCCCACCTGGGTATCTCTAACGTGCACTGATATCGGGCGCCTTTTCAGTTTCGCCTCCATCGAAACGCGGCCACCGCAGCCGGGTTCGAACTCGGGCACTCCAGCTCAGTAGCCGAGCGCGCTAACCACTACGCCACAGAGGTGGGTGAATTTAAGGAGAAACGGGAAACGTGCATCAAGCTCTGCCACCGCGGAAACAGCGTGGAGACAGAGAGAAGGGAAAGAGTGCGCGAGGCGTGCTTTTAGGATCGCACTGCATTTCACGCAATTTTCAAGTGTGTTTGCGATCAGGAGAGATAGTTCAGCCACACTGTAACACTCATTTATACTGCGGTTGTGTGCCAAGAAAGAAGTTGATCGCAAATGCATGCAAGCTGAAGGTGAACGGCTGTGGCGAACCAACCAAATAGAGAAGCACATAGAGACTAAGCCGCGGACTCAGCACACTGATGGAAGCACGGCGGCGGCAGCCGAGAGGGAAACAGTTTGACGCTAAAAGATTACAAGATTGTATGGCGGTGGCACGAATAATAGTATATTGGTTAATAGTAAAGAATTATTTACTTCGTATTTGTGTAGCCACCGTAGCACAATGGTTATGGAGCTCGGCTGGTGATCCAGATGACGCTGGTTCGATCACAGCCATGGCGGTCGCAATTGAATGGAGGCGAAATGCTAGAGCTCCGTGTACTGTGCGATCTGAGTGCACGTTAAAGAACGCCAGCAGACGAAATTTCCACAGCTTTTCACTACGGCGTCCCTCATAGCCTGAGCCCCGCCACCCCACTTCTCAAACCATAAATGACTGAGAAAACTTTGCGACAACTCTCAGCTGACATAAGCTTGCTGTGCGTAGTGTGCGGCTGTAAGCTTTGAATGATGCTAAAGGCGGCGTTCGGGCAGTTAGATTGTGTATACGAATGCGGGAGTGCATTTAACGGCAACATTTTTCACCACTCTTTGTCGGCATATTTCTGCTCCTCTGTGCGTCTATCACACGAGAAAATTTTAAAAAATAAAATAGACGCGGAAAGGCACAGGCTTCAGCATGATTCAAACCCACTCCCCTTAGATGTCAGTACGGGTACGCCACGCCCATTTGCGCCGACAGGAGCAGGAAGGCGCTGCTGGTCCTTTCAACTAGAGCCACTGAAGATGAAAACTCTGTTGAAACAAGCACTGCGAGAAAGCGCACAGAAAAATATACCTCATGCATAAACCCCCATAAGTAAGGACGATCAAAGAAGTTAGTTCTCATAATCAGTGCCGGCGAAGCATTAACTAAATTTGCCTGCAAATAAATTAGGGAGGGCACTTAAGGCTACTTACGTGCTGTGAATACGAAAGCATGAACGGGAGGTGTTCCGCTCCCGCGATGGCGCACTATTCTAACGCAGTGGCCAGCGAAGATGATCTGTTCGTGCCACCCTAATGGAAGCTGATGAAGACGACACCCGAACTCAGAGTGAGAGACTGGCAGTGTCGCGCGCGGGGTGTTGTGCTGCAGTGATGGCTTTTTGGTGCGAGGAGGAATTGGCACCAAAACGTTCTTCTATAAATTACACACCGAAGCTCTACCTGTTAACACACGGCTCCATAGGAAAGACATTTCTGTACTTTGTGTAAAGCGCCGTGGGTGCAATGTACCTGAAAACATTCAAAACTGTTTTATTACCTGCAGGGATGTGATCTTGTTTCGATCTATTGCAGAGAACGCCAAAGAAAGACTTTGTTTCAAATCCCTACCGTCTTTGTTACCTTGCGGTTACCCAGCCTGATTATGAACCATGTGACATGTTTTTCTTCATTGGACTTCACAGCCAGTGAAAAACGCGCATGCTGGACCGCAACGCTGGACCCCTTGTTTCAGCCAGAAGCCATTTCACCCCAATGATGCTCCAACTCAGGGACATTTGTGATGAGAGGGACTTTCTACCAGACTGGTTTCCGCTGCTGATGCGGTGTCTATTTTTGTCGCCCGTTTAGCTGGGCTCCCTTCTGTCAGGCTGGTACAGTGCAGTCATTAGCTGCGTGTTTTGTAAATAATTTGCATATATATCCTTTCTGCACGTGCATAACCTGTCGTAGTACCTACCATGTCGGGAAAAAAAATTAAATGATGGCGTAGTGTTCAAATGTCAGCTAACTCATCTCTTTGCCTGGGTTCAAAACTCACTTCAGAAGTAATTTTATTTACGAAGTTTTCTTTTCTTCCTTTCCTGCTGATTTAGGCAACTCCGATGTCGTCATGAAGTCGCGTGCGTTTCGGGCACGTTTCTCGCAGACGGAACTCCGGATTTTTTTTACTGATCGCCCATATAATGTTCTCCCATTAAAATGCAAGGAGTATCCGATGAGAACTGGGGTGAAAAAACGCAATACTGGGAAAATCTACCGCACATAAAAATGGACTAAAACTGTACCGCCAGTACAGAGAAGCTGGATAAGATGATGACGTCGCATTTGTTTCGTGGACGAACTCGGAACAAAAGTTGCAAAAACTCTGTGGAAGCGGTGAATGAAAATCTTGGCGCAATGAATAATGAGCAAAAAAATATTTTTTTTTTTTCTAGAAACAACTTAGAGGCGGTAACCTTGCCGAATATCGACAGACCATGTAGGGCGAATGTCTCAGCATAGAACTGTACAGCCGACACGCGGTTTTTCCAATAGTTCTTAGTGTGCGTGTACGCGCTTAATGGCACTCCAAGGAACATGGGTGATAAGCGCGTCCAAGCCACGCCAGCAAGGTGTAGATCTTCGCGGCAGCCTGCAGCCCCCTACATATTGCGGTTTTGTTTTATCAATGCTCCTTAGCACCAGTACACTGTGACTTTTTGTAAACGACTGCTGCACGACTGCCGCAGAACTGTGATATTCAGAAAAATGGCGAAAATCTTCAGTAGAACGGGTCTCAACAGGGGCTTAAAGGCCTTGTTAAATTATACATAAAGGTCATCAGGCCCAGGTATTTTTGAAAGTGGCAACTGTACAATGGCATCCTCTATTTTCTCTAAAGTTAAAGTGCCACTTATTGACAAGCACTCATTATCTGAAAAGGGCTTCACAAGGTAGACGAATCGCGCCACAGCAACCGCATCTGAGGCTTAGGAGCAAGCAGAATCTGAGACGTGTAGTATTTCTCGAATTCCGGTATTATGAAATTCATGGTGGTCACTAAGGCACGACCAGAAAAAAGCGCTGATATTATCTTGGCAACCGCATGACGTAGCCACTTAAGCAAAGCCTGACGAGTTAGTTCTTCACAGTACAAAGAGCAATTGGCGCGAGACTGATGAAACTCTGTAGCTTTGCGCGTCAAACTGTTAAAGGCTTCACACCAGCGATTTCCTCCGAGTACAAGCAAGCTAGAAGCGTCACAATCAAGACCATAAAGGTTATAAAGCGGTTTCAGTAAGCATTTTGCTTAAGTACTTTAAAGTTGGGGCCCTACCGAACCTATTTCAATAGATATGCTTCGCACTCATTCCTTAAACATCTCCTAAGCGCCATATAAGTGCATTCACCTTGAGAAACAAGATTCGAAAATCAAAATTTGCTCGTTCTTTTTAATCCTCATCGCCAATCATCGTAGTATTCAGTTTCCGAAGAGCCCAGCGAGGTTGGAACTTAGGAGAGGGGCATTCACCAATAGAAACAATAAACATGCTGTTATCAGAAAAAGTCGCTGCCTTTATGCAATGCGAAATGCGTCGGGTTAGGAGAGCCGAAGATACGTAGATCCTGTCCAGATGGGCATGCAAATTTTCTTGGATGCGTGTACAGCAGCAGGATGTAGGCCCAGATAGCCCACTGTCATATACATGCATGTCCACGTTTTTAGTGATTCTAGATAGCACTGCAAAAATTCTATCGCTATTTCTGCTCAGTTGAGAACGACTATTGTGGTTACACATGCAGTTAAAGTCCCTCATCAAAACAACGTGACGCTCAGATTCAAGAAGAGCACTTATGCTTTCAAAGAGAGCTACCCTCTTTGCCCGATAACTGAAAGCTTGAACGTTGGTCAACCGCCACAACTCGCCATACATCCGAAAGTCGCAACATATGAACCACACCTCCGGATCTATTCGGTGCACAAGGTCAGCACAGGGTATGCTTGGTTGCAGGAACAAGAGACAACCCGCTGAAACACACGCAGAGTGTGACACGCAAACACTGTAAACTTCCAGAAAAAGCCGGACGGCTCTCTCTGTCGCGCCTTCAGTCTCTATCCTGGTCTCCCGTATAGCAACAAAATCGAGCCAACTGCCCGAAAACTGGCAGTGCTGTTATACCTGTTTTTGCCGAGTACGGAGTCCACAGACGCTCAGAGTGGAGAAATTCAGTTGCTGGGCGGCCTCTATGATGGACTAATGATGAAGATATCGATAGCGCGTTCGTATGGATTGGTTAAAGCGAGGCTTTATATGTATATGTATGTAGTGTGTGTGGTCTTTCACGTAATATGGAAACAGTGTCCGTGCCTGCGTGGACAAGAGGAGCCGCTGACGAGGCTCTTAACTGTATCGTATTATACCCTTAAAGGCGGAGATTAGCCCCCCCCCCCCCCCCCAAAAAAAAAAAAAATCAACGTGCCAGCATCACAACAAACCACCATAACCACTGAAAAGCGCCACCTTAGCTACTAGTAATTTCTTTAAGCAAAGAAATTAACTGAATTTAAAAGAGCTAATTCTACAAAATTATTTTTGTTGCTTTATTGGCATCAAGCTGTACGCTTATTAGGAGCAAAAGGTCACTGTTATTCAGCGGGGCTGTGCAAACATTTCTGCTGACTGCTTGTGCTTTTTCTAGTATAGCTTAACTGCTATTTTGATAACTATATTTATAGCCCAGGAACAAACGCAAAGTATCGCTAGAGGCAAGTATAAATCCCGTCGTGAGGTAAAGCGGCACGGCTTTTTTTATAATGCTCATGTTAAATATTCACCAAAAAGCTTGCCAAGCCAGGTATTCTACGTTCCTGAATGGCTGCAAATGAGGTCCACTCCATAAAAGAGGAACCTAAATATCGACGTCCTTTCCGGTATCGACGGGCTTTCCGGTATTTTCGTAGCAAATCAAAATGTACGTTCCTAAGCGTGTGTGGTCGTTTATAATGGCGAGGCTACCCTCCGCAGATAATCTCTTTATATGTTGCCGTATAAACGTTTTTGATTGAACGCGAACAGGGCCAGAATATGTGCTTTTAACTAGAGGTTGAAGTACGAACACAGACGCAAAAACCTGCCCTGCAGTCAAACCTTAACCTAACGCGGTCCTAAGTACTGTTTCACAAATCTCGGGTATTCACATCACGTGCACCCGGGCTCGTTTCAAGCAAGCGTTCGCCATTAGCGCTACGGTTCCCCAGAGCTCCCAAAACGTTCCCGCTGCGAATGTTTTGCAGCCAGGAAACTCCTCGAGTCATTCCGAAACGCCGTACACGAGCACTGCTTCTTGATACAGGAGAACTTGAGAGCACTCAAAGCACTGATCCGGCAGCAAAACTTTCAGCGCATTTGCTCACTCACCATTCAAGAAGGAATCCAGCGAGCCGAAACGCAGATGTAGTGCAAAAGAATCTCGGCGTGCGCTGATTCTTGAAAGCGTACATGTCGCGCTTCTCCGGGAAAGCCGGACGGCCGCACAGCATCATTTTTTGCAGCCAGGCTTTGACTTGAAGTTTCCCTCTGAAACCTTTTCGGTGTCTGCCCCCCCCCCCCCCCCCCCCCCCCCCCCTTCCGTTGTTTGCTTTTTCTAGTGAGTAGCCAAGTTGTGTACGGCGTCTCTTTGTAACATTGTGGCTAACAAGCCGAACACGACAGCGCAGTATGCCTTCTTCACGATCAAACAAGTTCACTTATTTCACCAGCAGTCATTGGGTAAAGAAAACTACCGGGAAAACTGTCAACTTGGCTGGCAGCTAGGAGCTACTTGGAGGCAGCATTTTTGCCGCAAAAAGCCTGTTTGTATGTGTTAGTAATAAACTTCGCTGAAACATTTGGCATTTAGTAAGTCTTGCCTCGTTAATGCGACCCCCGTTAATAGGGACGACTCGAATTATGGACAACTTTTCTGGGGACCAAACTTTTTCAGTGCATTCATTCCTCATTAATATTAAAACTCGCTGTCGGGGTTATGGACAGAGATAAATTGCACGAAGCCCATTGGGGCGCATGTATTTTTATCCCGTTACTATGGACAGTGATGTCTAAAAAATCTCTACTGAGATTATTGGGATGAGAAAAGTTTACAATACGAGCATGTGGCGCTGCAGCCGCTCATCGTCATCACCCCGATAAGCCTGATTATTAGCGCTGCGATACGGGGCCGTCTCCGTTGATCTCCACTTAGTCCTGTTCCGTTCTGCATTAGCCGGACCCGGCGTAACCCCGCAGATCTCCCATCCCTGTATAACTCACTCTCAATCCCCCTGCCTCGCCATGCGCCTTGTTTCCTTTTGGAATCAATCCTTTCTATTACCCTTAAGGAACAATCACTCATCTATTCTGAACAATGGAAGCCCCCCCCCCCCCCCCCCCCTCTCCCCCTCCACCCTCGAGTCTAGTTTCTGATTTACTTGTTCTTGAATAGATTTAAGTTCGTTCCCCAATTCGCGTTGTTCTTTGTCTTAACCAGCCCTTTAATCACTACTAAACTATCATTGACTGCTAGATTTGGCATTATTAATGCGAAAGCATTCGCTGGCTCATTGACACAAAAACCCGCTGTGGCCCAAAAAGTGGCGGCGTTGCAAAACTCGCGGTTGGTCGAAAAGATGCGACGACAAAAAGGCGATAAAAAAACGCATGTTAACCAGTAATCGTGAGTACTTCTACTTACAACTGCACCAACTGAAAAGTAATAGAAAAGAATTAGAATAGTATAATAGAATTGGAATGCAATCGAAATTTAATTTTCAATAACTTGCAATGCTTTCCCATTACGGGTATTTAAATTCCTTGAATGACGCCGGTAATTTTTTAGTTGCGCTTCAAATTCAACCTCCGGTGTTTTCCGCCTTGTTTAGTTTGACTAAAAAGAAATAGCAGACGAAGAGCTTGTATCGCAATGCCGAGGGGATGTAGGAGCATTCCGTGTGTGTAGTTTAAGCACTTTTTTAGAGAGAGAACTGTGCTCTTCGGAGTGCAACTTCCGATTTAGATGTGGATGAGACAATGACGTTCAGTTCCTCACAAGGTCCAACTGAACTTAACTGCGTGGTAGCATGGCCCAAGCTGTGGCATTATAACCACGTAATCGTATGACTATGACCATTGGGTACCTGGCCTTGATCTTTGACCTTCAAGCTTGACCCTGACCCTTGACATTTGATTTCAGACACTGGAGACTAAGCTTAGCAGAGCTTTCACTCGTATAACTACGTTCAAGCCACATTAGACCCCAGTCATTTTTTCTGGTATGTGGCTTTTTCTTTTTTTTTTTTTTTTGCTGGCTAGGACCGAACGTGTAAGAAGCGCGGCGTTCCCGGCTTACATTTGCCCCTCGAACATTTTCATGGGATTCCTGGCAGCTCCGTTCAGCTACATTCTTACGCAAGGCTCCATACAGACGTCGCGGTTTCAAACACGGCTAGACGGTGCACTTACCCTCTCGACGCCGTTGCGACACGGAAGGCAAAATGCCGGATTTCTAGAGAGCTCCGACTCGTTTGAATTTTACGGCCCTCGAGGCTTTTCACTTAACTCTCATGGCATGCTCTTCCCTAAATCTCTTTATATATGAAACTATGAAACATCGTTGCTCGTTATTTGTATTTCTTGCTTCTTTCTATGATTCAGGCGAAAGGTCTAAGAATATGGGATGACATTACTTACACCGTAATCCAAGGGAGCTAACAAATCATGCAGGCTTTTTAGGCGAGCCCACAAATTTATTCGAGCTTTAGAAATGCTTGAAAGCGCGAGAAAAAAGAGTCGCATAGAGAATAAAGCTCTTTGTAGCGCTTCGTCGCCTGTCTGACTTGGCGCACTGTGCTGTCTGTGCAAGAATGCGTGTTCTAACCTCATCTTTAGAAATAAATCGCAATTACTCATATATATATTTGTTTCTGCAAGTTTTATCTTCTTTAGCTAAAATTATTGCGCCTCGTAAGTGTTACGTGCACTGGACACGTTCCTTTGCCTGCAAGCTTCTCGAAGGTGCATGTATTTTGGCGGGATGTAGCCAAAATTTGTTAGGCGACAGCCCTGAGGGCAACCATGTTTTCGAAATTCTAAAAACAGATATGCATATTACTTACCGTGAGCTACACGCCCCTCAGTTATTAAGGAGACTAACAGTAATAGTTGAAAAGTTAACTATTCAATATAAACCGCAATTTCTCATATATATGTACTAGTTTCTGCAACTTCTTTCTTCTTTAGCTAAAATTATATTGTCTCGTCTCCATGAAGCGCGGGCATTGAAGACAGCAATATTCCGCGCACTGCTGCTGAGGCAGGTAAGGCTACTTTGGGCGAATATGCTTTGCGAAACGCGCCCGCGCTCATGTTTTTTCTTTGTACAAGCTACTGAAGATATTTTAACGCGATAGCGTTAAAGGTCCCGTTACGCAGCAAATCCAGTGTCGGCGTTGTCGGCGTTGTGAGCGAAAAATCACTGACGTGGTTTTGGCAGGTGGTGCCCAGAGAGCAACCTAAGAGGCAGGCGGGCCACCTAGGTCGCATGACCTCGCGGCGTCATCACAACCTGCCCACCGGATAGTGAGCAAACTGCCCGCCATGGAAGGTGGAAGTTAAGTTAATGATTGGTCGTTCGGGAAGAGCGACCTCGGTGGCACAAGGCCCACCGCTGGTAGCAGCTGGCATTGCAGGGTAGTGGCGCATTGCTTAACCGCTGCATCACTGCGCCAAGAGGGGTATGAGGACTCCCGGGGATCTAAGAATGTAAAGTGGAGAATGACCTTGTGCATATGGTTTGGTTTATTGGGGTTTAACGTCCCAAAGCAACTCAGGTTATGAGGGACGCCGTGGTGAAGGGCTCCGGAAATTTCGACCACCTGGGGTTCTTTTAACGTGCACTGAAATCGCACAGTAGACGGGCCTCTAGAATTCGCCTCCATCGAAATTCGGCCTCCACGGCCGGGATCGAATCCGCGTCTTTCGGGCCAGTAGCCAAGCACCGTAACCACTGAGCCGTAGCGGCGGGGTCCTTGTGCATGTGTGGCAATTAACTCATTACGCTAGCGCATGATACGCTTAAGGCAGAGCTTAAGTATCTCCTCCAAGTTTTATTACTACTACTAGAGGAGCTGTGTTCAGTCGATTCCTACGCAGGACTAAATACCATCATATTGCCTTCATAAATTTAAGAATCACTAATGGCTGAATGTTCGTAATCTCTCGCAGGAGAGGAGCATATGTGACGTTTAGGGGTCTCAAGCTTTTTTTATGTTTTCATTTCTGACCACGATGGAGTAGCATGCTGCGGGCGGATGCTTTTATTCTTTTTTCTGACTCCCTAGCCCCTGCAGTCATTGGCTTTTCCTCCTTAGCTTAAAAAGTACGGCTTTAAAGCGTCTTCTGCCGAGACCCTATTACATCTGCAATTTTTTAAGTCGTTACATTCTCGGCACGCAAAAGACAAGAGCTCGGTATACGACTCGTGTCTCTATGACGGCGTTCGTACTTCAAATAGCTCCTCGATTTTTCTCGATTTATTATATCTTCTGTGCTTCTCTGCCCCCAGCGCAATCTGATACTGCATTAAAAAGACTAACGCTTTGGGACCCTAAAAAAACGTGAGGCCTTCTTCACCACATTCTTACGGAAGAAAAAGCGAGAGCATTTGAAAATTGGCCCACCTTCAAGTATTTCAAAGCACTTTCAATTGCAGAAGTAGGCCCACCCCATAAAATCGATTACGATGAACTAGTGGGGATTTGTGGGAGGATTAAGATGGATTAGTGAGGATTGAAGGGTTTAAGTATTTACTGAGATTTAACGTCCCAAAGCGACTCAGGCTATGATGGATGCCGTAGTGAAGGGCGCCGAAAATTTCGACCACATGGGGTTCTTTAACGTGCACTGGCATCTCGCAGTACACAAGCCTCTAGAATCTTGCCTCCATCGATTAGTGAAGATTAGTGGTGAACTAATGCAGGTTGTTAGGATTAGTGGGTGAATTACAGTAGATTCCTGGGCTGGGTCAGCATAATTCCTAGATGATAATGTAATGGAAGGCACTCCAACATTTTAGTCGTCATATTTTCAAATTTCGTGGTGCTCATGACATCACAGCCCTCTCGACCAGTCAGGAACTTTTATTACGGAGAAACCCGATGGTTTCTGCTGGACGACAAATTCTATCGTATTAAAACCTTTTTTTCCGATAGTGTAACAGCTTTCCGATGTGCTGCAGCAATCATTATCTCGCCAACCGTAATGTTAAGCACCTTTTAATGACTTCTGTATGTGGATAAATGTGAAATCTTTCTCAAAATAAAGAAAAGTAGGTCAAGGCAAAGGGTTGTTGAGCGACTGCCAGCGGAAATGTCCGTCTTCAGCACCGGCGAGAAGTGGTTTTGACGATCACGCACGTTGAGCCAAGTACAGAAACAAACGGCAAATAAACGCCTAAAAAGGGAAACAAAATACGACGCAAACTTCTCAAAAGGTACCTTTGCAAGTCCTGCTTATTTACCCAAGTTCAGCTTCGGCCCACCGCCTCTTCAGCTACAAACAGCTCGGCATAAATCAAAGAAACGCTGCAAGCGGACCTTTCTTGCCCGCAGGCCACCAGACAAAACGGCAGTTAACCATGACAAAGCGATGTTCTCCAAGTCCGAAGGCGCTGCACGCAATTTCTTTTTCTTCACTTATTGCTCGTTTTGTTGTAGTTGTTTGCAGGGCCTCACTTCGGAAGCAACTCACGATAGGACCACTGGCACGGCCAGTTCGCGTGGCCTGAGCGAAAATAAAACACAAACACAAAAGAAACAAAAGTGTGGGCTATCAACCCAAATAACAGACGCAAACAATGGGCGGGGAAGACAAACTTGGAACGTGGGGAATTCCGAGAGGAACACGCCGAGAGGGGAGGCGGCGCGGGAAGAATCAGGGAGAGGTATCCAGTGGCGGCGGTGACCTACGCAGTCGAGTCTAAAGTGCCGGTCACGTTTTGCGGTCAGAGAGTCGTCGCCGTGGATGGGCTAATCGGGTGGGCGAGGCGGGACTACCAGAAGGCAAACACAGGCGCTTCGTTCGTGCTCCAAGAAAGGCCACAGTCGGTATCCACCCAAGGAGCATCGTACGTGAAAGCGATGCCCAAAGAAGAAGCGAAACTCTTAGATGAGTACGTAAGGAGCGACCAAGAATGGTAGAAAGAATGAAGGAAGAAAGAAGAAACAAAAAAAACATCAAAAATTTGAAAAATGTGTTGGCGTAGAGAGGCGGCCGCAGGGCTGCCGGCCTGGCTGCAAGGCGGGGAACAAGCTATATGGGGAAGCGGCAGAGTCCAAGAGGGGCATCTTCCTGGGATGCCCGCTCCTAGCTTCGCCCAGGAAGCGCCGCAATTTGCTACGGCTCACTTGGCGAGCCTCGGCTCGTTGTGCGCTTCGGAGGCTCTCTGCAGCGGCGCCACCACTTTCCGGCGTTTCCGCCGTGGATTGTTTTTCATTATTATCATCCGCCGTGATTTCGTGCTTCGCTCAGCTTTTCTTTTACGTTGCCGTCGTTTTGTTCATTCCGTTTTGCGAACTCATCAACGTGAAAGCAAAACAGAAATCTTAAAAGGCTCGCGAAGCCTAGCAGAGAATGAAAGACCCAACTTGGGCGCCGCAAAGGCTCGAGAGGATCCGCTGAGCTAAAGTCGCACGCTCGCTTACTTGCGGCCAGCTATATAACCTGGCAGCAGAAGGAGCGAATTCACTCCCCCAATGCACGAAAACAAGGTCACGGGCTGAAGAGGAAAGTAGCTCCACTGCGTTTGGTCGTGCTTGTGTTTTCGTGCACCGTGGTGAATTCAACCTTACGAAACAAACTTGCATAGCAAAGCGTCTCGAGAATACCGCGCATTTTCGTGCGCCGAGGCACTTGAAATCGGATGGCCCTAAACATCGTTTTCTAAGAAAATGTTTGTACTTGAATTTGATTCTATCCACCTAGCATACTCTTGCGCAGAATGCTCCGGAAAACTTGAGCACTTACCGAGTTCAGTTAGTGTCAACGAGTGTATCACAAATTGCTGCTTGCCGACGTGTCCTTTCTCTTTATGTTCCTCTCACCCTGTAGAGCCTTAATATTATGTCACTGCGGGCGCTGTTTCTGGATGCTTCTGGGAGGGTACCCCAGGGGACACACGCAACGGCCGTAAAAGAATAAGCCACACCCTTAGCCGGAGGGCTGCACGCATTACAGGTTCGCGCCGCTTTCGAGGAATGGTGCTAATGGCACCCGCGGCATCAAGCTCCTCAATAATGTAAAAGTCAGGCCAGCTGCTCTCTTCTGCTCCCTCGACGCGGTGCTTAACTAGTAGACGCTCTCCAGAGTGATTGCGTTACGTATCGCATTGGTTCTTGCATGCTCCGCTCGCGTTGTTGGGTATCTCAGGGCAGGAGGAAACGACAAAACAAGCGACCAAAAAGCGCCAAAAGCGACCAAAAACAAGTGGCGGAGTTAGGCCAATGAAAGAGGGGGGGGGGGGGGGGGGGGCTGTCGAACGTCTAAGTATTTCGTAGGGAAAGAGCCGGGCGGTATTCTTCAAAGGTTGGCGTTAATTTTAGTTCGTTGAGTGGCTTTATCGCAGCAAAGTCGGTGGCGGAGTCAGCTCACCGCTTACGTAACGAGTTTCTCGTCATGCAGCCTCGCGCTGGTGACAAGGTGCTGCTGGTAGCTTCTACGCAAGAGACGGTATGGCGTTGCGGAAGCTACAGGAAGAGGGTAAGTCGCCTCATGGCATGGTTAAGGTGGTACTGACGGCGCTGCACCCTACCGTGCTCAGATACGGGAAGATATGCGAAGAGCTGGCACTGTTAGCGCTGCGTACTGTGAGCCGAGACTATTCTCGAAGGTGGCAGATGTACAGTCGTAAAAAAAACAAAAACAAAACTACAGGACGCGTAAGCCTCGGGCGAAGCGGAAAGATCCACGAATAGCTGGTGGTTCTAGTCAACAGATGGGAATGTAAAAGTAGGACTCGCTCGCATTTACGCGTGGTACACATTGTTTTTTAGCAGCTTTGAGGGAAAGATTGAAGGAAAGAGTGAGGGAAGAAATATAGAAAGAAGCGTGAAATAATGGACTCGTTGGTTGTTCATTTACCAGCAAGAAACACGGACGACCAAGATATAGAACAAGATGAAGGCTACAGAATGTGTGTGTGCCTCCTTATGGTCCTGTCTCGGTTTTCGCTGTTTTTATTTTTTCTAAGATATAGAAATAACCGCCTTAGTTGGGGGTCTTTGGCTTAATATCAGCCACATGGTCTTCTTTAACTTGCCGTTTGTGCAGAGCGCATGGATGTCTTTCGCATTTCCCCTCCATCAAAACGCGGCCGCCGCGACCGAGATTTCATTTACCGCCCTCGGGCTCAACAACCGAGGGCCGCAACTACTGAGCTACCGCGGCGATTTCATTGGAGGACTGTAACAAATTCACTAGACTGCAGCAGTGAGCAGCTGCCAGGTGGAAGATGGGACAAAAAAAAAATCTGGTAGTAGTAGTAGAAGCAAAAACTACCGAGTAGTTTAAGGCACGCAGGCCCCTGGGCCCCCGCACGGCCCCACTGCACTCAAAAGTTCCTGCTCCTGTTGTCCATGACGTCGGCAGTCCGGTCCACGGCAGTCATCTGCCTGAGCGGGTCCTCAGAGCGTAGCAGGATCTCCCAGTTCTCCTAAGTGGTGAAGCGCTCCAGGCCCCGCGGGGAAGGATCCGCCGGGTATTGGGATAGGGTGTGGGCGAGGGTGGCGGTCGTGTGGCTGCAGAGGGTGCAGGAGGGGTTCAGTTTGATTTGCTTTTTGAGAAAAAGAAATGACGCAGTGTCTGTCTCACATATCTCAACGGACACCTGAGCCGCGCCGTAAGGGAAGGGATAAAGGAGGGAGTGAGAGAAGAAAGAAGAAAGAGGTGCCGTACTGGAGGGCTCCCAAATAATTTCGACCACCTGGGGACCTTTAACGAGCACTGACATCGCACAGCACATGGGCGCGTTTTGTGTTTCGCCTCCATCAAAACGTGGCCGCCGTGGCCGGGTTCATACCAGGGAACCCCGGCTCTGTAGACGAGCGCCCTCACCACTGAGCCACCGCAGGAGGGGTTGGTGGGGGTTTTGTGGTAGCGGGTCCCAACATAAAGGAATGGAAGGAGTCGCGTTTGAAGGTGGCCTCATAGCATTTGGTGGTAATTGTCAAGGAAGGGGTGAGGTAGGGGGTAGAGATGTCTCTCGGCTCGGTAAACCTGAGTCAGCTCGCTGAATGTGTGCATACCCTCCGGGGGAGAACTCCGACGCGGTAGCCCCCTGTGGCCGGTGTATAAGACCTTGGGCTAAATTGTTGACGGCCTCGTTGCCAGGGCTACGAGTGCGCAGGCACCCTGAGCAACTCCGCTCGGTGGGGCGCGTTGGCACTTGGGGTGATTAGTATGCAGATAGCAAGGACATTAATCCGACCACACAAGAAATTTATTAGTCTTGTTTCCGAACCTGTGAGGACATATGGGCTTGCGTGTGGACAATCGCAAGGACGATGGCTGCATCCTCGGCCAATTCTGAGGAGCTTACTGAGAGTAGCACGAGAGTGAAGGGTACGGCCCACCAGGCTGCCGCCGGTTCTTCGCCCGAGTATGGGGCGTCCACCCGTACGACATCCGTCTCGGAACCGTAAATGGAAATGCTTGGGTGAGAAAAGTAAAGGCGCAGCAATAGTCGCAAAGGGGTGGACGTCTGAACCTCCTGTACGATAAGCGAAAGTAAACGGAGGAGAGGAAAATGTCTCGTGCTCGAAGGCTCCGATTCAATCTCGACATGGCGCGGGACGACGTCCACGTTTGATCTTTCCAACTGGCCTAAGCGCAATAATCAGCCGTGCGTCGCATGAACTGCTAACGAAGAGCGGATAGGTTCGAAATGCAAGCATTACACTATACTGGCCATACCTCGAAGTCAATCTCGCATCAGACAGCATACCCCCCTGTCCTCTTTCCGTGCGAGGCCCGCCTTACGCGCGCCCAAGTGGTCATCATCAGTGAGGTTTGGGCTCACCGGACTAGCCTCCCGTTTTCTACAGCGAAATCGCGATGGCCTTGCAATGACGTAGTCGCACTGAGGGATCCACTGCTGCGGGCTCCATCTTAGCCGCCGACTCATTCAGAAAAGCGCATTTTGAAGCGACACGATGGCTATAAAATCACTCCAGAGCCCAGGCTATCCATACCACATTGCTTCTACATTCTGACTCACAGCTTTTATTTTCAAAACTTTGGAGCGAAAGACGTCTGTTCAGAGCAGCCAAGTGGGGCTGACTAACCACTCTTCTGATCCGGTCGCACCTGAGCCCAACGGACCAATTACTTACTCGAACGTTGACCAAGGCAGCATCCCCTGATTGTGTGAACAAATTGCAAACTGCCATTGCCCTCTGTTCTCCAACAATGACTTTCTACCTCCCCGTTAAAAGTAAAGTAATTTCAGTCAAGCAGTAATCTTCCAGGTACTAAGCCGGAAATTTGTGCTCACGAGAATGCACCTTGCATTTTTATGTGATGCAGAAAAGTCTATAACACATGGTCATTAGCGAGGGCCCTCTGAAGTTGACTGAAAGTTTCAACGTTTCACAGTTTTTATTCGCCAGTAATACACGCATTCACACATTTTGACCTGCCTAAGCACATAGTGCTTGCTGGCTGATCAGGCTAGGAGTAAAACTTCTAGAAAATATTACATAACCGGCCTACCGAGTTTGTGTGGTGCTTGACCTTTGAGGGTGACCTTGGCCAGATCATAAATAAGTAAATATTGCCGTGAATGTGTTTCGAACCCGTGGCGGCGCGAACATATCAGCTTCCCTAGACACTGCACTAGAGCCGCCGCGGTGGCTCAGCGGTTATGGTGCTCGGCTGCTGACCCAAAAGACGCGGGTTCGATCCCGGCCGCGGCGGCTAGAATTTCTTTGGAGGAGAAATTCTAGAGGCCCGTGTACTGTGCGATGTCAGTGCACGTTAAAGAACCCCAGGTGGTCGAAATTTCCGGAGCCCTCCACTACGGCGTCTCTCATAGCCTTAGTCGCTTTGGGACGTTAAACCCCATAAACCATAAACCAAACCAAACCAGAGCACTATGCTATCGCTTCAGCCGATCACGCTTTGTGTTAAGCTGCAACACACTCGTACTGTGCATTGCACATTGCCGTCTTCATCAAATACTGCTAATATCGAACTAATATGAACGCCAGACTCTAGAACAAAGTCTTGAGCTAACCAGGCTAAGGCAAGTATGCTTTCGCACGTCTCCTCGGCTTAACTACGTGAAAATCTTACCACTTTTTTTCTTCCATTTTCTTTTTTTTTTTAAGCTAGAAACCTAATTAAGTTTCTGAATCTTGTGTGCCTGCCACTTCTCAGGAAATAACTGCGATCTTACTGGGTGTAAATCTCATATAAGGTCAGTGCCTGTATAAGCTTCGGCAGTCTGGTAAGAGCAAAAACCATAGATAAGCTTCAGAATATTCCGGGAAAAAAGCAGTATTACTAATACACTAACACTATGACCGTAATTTCTCGAAGCTAACCTCATTACTGCATGTACTCCTGCGAAGACGGATATGTGAGCGACACCATGCTTATTCTTAATACTCTCCGCAGGCAAATATACATCACCATCATTAGCCTAACCCTGCGAACTGAACTAACAACTCCCTCTGCTATTCCTAGAGCCTATGCCATAATCGCCTACTGCCTGGTGTCCAGCCTGCTTCTTCCCTACCTTGGCATTAAAGTCGACCATCAGTACAGTGTGTTGTGTTTTTACTTTGCTCACTGCGGATTCGCCGTCCTCATAGAAGCTTTCTACGATCTGCTCATAATAGCTAGATGTAGGCGCGTAGACCTGTACCGCCTTCAGTTTGTGCCTCTCAATAAGCCTAATTGCGATAGCTGCTGCCCCCTGGTTAATACTATAGAATGCCTCGGGGAGATGGGAATGGGCGAGATACACGCTTGAGTCAATAACCACTGACCCTGACGGGTAAGCGAAAGCCGGGCAAGCTGCGAGTCACGATGGAGAGTGAGAAGAGAACGGATAGGATGAAACGGGCCTGTGGCAAAGATCTTACCGGTAGAGGTAGTGATAGGGAGGTCGAGAGCTGCCTTGCAGAGGCCCACAAGGGCAGTCTCGAGAGCGTTAAGTTGAGTCTGAGTGAAGGAAGCGTAGGGTGCAAAGTACAAGACCTTGTTGAGGGCCAGCGCGTGGGCAACTCGGCACACGTGAGCGTCGTGGAGACCTGAGCGTCGAGTCACCACGCGCCGCAGGAGGTGAGTTACCGAGTGGCAGGTGGTGACAGCGTGGTGGAGGGCTTGTAGATTCTTTGCCGCATGCAAAGGGAAGCCAAGAAAATCGCACTGCGTTACGACAGGAATGTCCCAATTGCCCCTGTATCTTTGCGGACCTGGCCCATTGCCTTCTTCTATTGCCCGGCTGTTCAGCAGTTGGGTTCCTACCCCCCACCTTCTTTATCCATCACCACCTGGCTCGTCTGGCTTGGCGCTGAAGGGTACGAAGAACAGCGACTTCTGGTCGCCCAAGCGGTCGACATGCTCGGCCTGTAAATTATGGCCGAATAAAGGTCTACTACTACTACTACTACTATAGTGCCTCTATGTCGCCAGCTACGTCCTGACTGATGAGGAATCCCACACCTTGTTCTTCTCTGTCCGCTAATCTGCGATAGCATATTGCGTGCCGGTCATTTAACACTGTATGCGCTCCATTCGTCCTCCTAACCTCGCTAAGCCCTATGACATCTCATTTAACACCCCCTAGTTGCTCTAAAGGCACTGGCCTCTCTGGCTAGTCTAGTAAGTTTCATGCAGGTATTAATAGCCCAAATGAACAGCACGTCATCTAATCATTATTGCTATTTTCACACTGTTCCTTTTGTGCTTTCGCAATTAAAAGGTGAGTGGGGAAAAGAAAATTCGCGCTCAATCCTGCCATGTTACAGTGAAACGTCGTATTCCAAATAATTTTTTTAAAACAATCACATGAACGAAATAGCATGTCTTGTGAATATCTCTAGTGAACAACGTCCTTTTTAATTATAGGTTATTGCTGACGCCGCCATCTTTCGCTTTTTTTTTTAATTCTCTCATATACTAAAGCACATATTCGCGCTCACGCGACCGCGAAAACAAAATGCTGCGCGACAAGCACCGCATCCTGTCTGTTTTCATTGCATGCCAAAAACTTTTCAAGTGACCCCGACCAGCTGCTACATGCGCTTGTTTACCAAAGCTTTCTTTCGCATAGCTTCTCTTCCTTCGTATTTATCTTCCGGGCTACACTCCCGCATTTCAGCAAAACAGAGCCACCGTACCGTGCCATCATCTATGAACACTGAGTGCTTGGTCGCGCAGCCTTATGCCTAGCTGCACTCAAAACACGATGGGAAGCGCACACTACGCTGAAGCCCTATCTCTGCATCATGAAATTTTTTTTTTCGTTTTTTCCTTTTTTTTATCAACAGCCTATAACCAGCTGGGCCTTTCTAGTTTCCCCTTTCGCGAAAAGGCGAAAACATATTATACTGCAAATGCACAAAACAAAGTAAGGCGTAATCATTATTTCATAAAGGAAGTTTAGGCACAAGTAGACAAAAAAACAAGTTGGAGGGGAGTCTTCCCATTAGAGCAAAGTTTCGTTGCACAACGCCAACGCAGCGATATTTTGGTGCTCTAGCAGCAGCGGGGGTCGCCTATAACAGAAAACTAAATGGCCACGCTCAAAGCTCCTGCACCTGTTACCGCTCACATACCGCGACACACGTTCAACAAAGAGAGCGTTTTTTTTTTTCACTTTCTCTCGCTGTCCTTAATGTGTATCTAGAAAAGGTGGAAAATAATACGAAAAAAAGCAGCAAAATACTGGCACCCCCAACATATTTTAGAGTTGCTCTCATTGCTCAGAGTGGCCTTTTTTTTTTTCCTGTCTTAGCCCCGCTGTTAAACTCACCTTGGGGATTGTAACTTTTGTGCAGTAAAAACTATATTCTCCTGGGCGGACTGAAATCGTAAGAGCTGGTTTCACATGACTGCGGGTAAGCATTTAGAACGACTACGACTTTAAACGTATTTTTCATTTTCACTCGCTAAAGTCATCCGCGGCATAAACAAATGTTTGGAAACGGTGGTGGAGAATGCCATCATGATCTAGACTTTTTTATCTCCTCAATATCTCTTTTTACCTTAGCAAGTATTACATTGGGATTCACCGTTCTTTCAGACGCACACACAAATTTCCCGGCTATACCAAATTTTACACCTAAAAACCCATCCTTAGGTCACTTCCTTCGTTTTGTGCCACCATTACTGTAAAAATTCATTACTGACTTATACAGCCGACACATTCAGGTTGTCATGGTTGTCCTCAACCCAATAAGGGCACAAGGATGATATTTATGATGGGATCAGCATCATAATAGATATTTTAACATTGTAGAACAAAATCGCGCTCATTTGTTTCCTCACATTTCACACTGCGTGAATCACATCTTGAGTGTATTTATTTTCATAAATGCGCGTCAGTGGCTCAGTGGTTACGGCGCTCGGCTGCTAACCCGAAAGACGCGGGTTCGATCCCTGCTGCGGCGGCTGAATTTCGATGAAGGCGAAATTCTAGAGGCCCGTGTACTGTGCGATGCCAGTGCACGTTAAAGAACCCCAGGTGGTCGAAATTTCCGGAGCCCTCCACTACGGCGTCCCTCATAGCCCTAGTCGCTTTGGGACGTCAAATCCCAATAAACCAAACCAAACCAAAATAGAGGATAGTCGCCTAAAGGTAGAAAGCTGAGAACCTTTAAGGACAGCTTCAGAGTAAACTGGTCGGAGAAGCCCCCAAACCTCGTCATTTTTTCAGAAGTTCAATCCGCAAGGCACAAGCAACTTTCGGCTGACGCATCTCATTAAGAAAGTCTGCCTGATAGGTGTCAGCTACATCGCTCAAACTCCGCCGGCGCACAGGAGCTGTGGATGTTGGCTTTCTTTGTTTTACAGCCTGGTGTATCAACGCATGCTATGTTGGAAATCTGGACAATGTGCGTGCTTTTTCATTTTTTTTACTTTAGTAAGATTGCATGTGTAACCTTTCACAACCCTCAACAGTCGTTTGCCGGGTGACAGGGACATGAAACGGCGCTCTCTCAGCGTTGCCCGTTCTGTAACATGTACTGGGCTACAAAGTACACGGTAACACCCAACGTCATAGCGCTTCGCAGCGCTCTTGAAAAGCTGCTTTTCTTTTCGCTTGCCATTTTTGGCGTGCGGGCCTCCTGCGTTGCTGAATTTCCTCATTAACAACTCCCACAGCGTGATGAGAAAAGAAGGAACCTGACACGTAGGCGCGTCGCGTTGTGTTGTGCATGCATTACAGTCGCGTCGCTCGTCCCCAGAAGATACGAGGGGCAGTACTAGACAGCACACGCACTCAAGGCCGCAGACCCGCGCACCTATGGCCGTTTCTGCTTCTGTGCACGTTCCTACCGTAATTTCACGTGCATTGCCCGCCACTGCTTATAACCCGACCCCTGATTTTGACCGTCGCGTTGGGAAAACAATATCTCACCGCGGTATTAGCCGCACGCTTTAGGCCGGGAAGTACGGCTGTGAATGTATATAAGTGTGCAAACACTGCTCAGTTCTTTGTCCGAAGTTTGTTTTAAAAGGTTACCTACAATACTCAATCCACTAATTCACTGAATCGTCCCTGCTGTCGCCTTTTTTGTGGTCTTCGACTTTGATGCCGAAACTTTCGTCGTCTTCCTTAACGCCATCGTCATCACCTACAAAAGTAGGTCAGCTGCGGGACACAAGCCTTTCCTATTGGTCTTCAATTAATCCTCTCCTGCGCCAGATGCGATCACCTTATCCCGACAAACTTGTAACCTAATTTGATGGAATCATATTCTTAGCGGTAAGAAACAGACACAACACCAAGACACACACACGCAGGACACCCGCTACCAACTGGGCTAGTTGGTAACAAGCCGTTACCAACTAGCCCAACTTAATGTTGTAACGAAGTTTGTAACCTAATCCGCACAGCTTACTCCTTGCTGCCCATATCTACGTATGACTGCTTTTGGAATCCACTGCGTCTGATTCATGGAGGTTGTTTCTGATGCAGCATTTCTTGAAACTTTCGAACTCTATGTCCGCAGGCATTGACCTTCAGCCCAACAGTGAGGCAATGACGATGAATAGCAGGGGCGCTCCAAGCGATGCCAAGCTTTGCTGTGAAGGCAACCGTTTACTTTGCGCCCTCACCCTCTGAAATTCATGTATACCACAAAACTCATCGCACAGATCCTATTTCATACAGTGTTCGGTGCGGATAAAACACGTGGTAATACGGAACGTGCAAGCTTACTTGCATGCACAAACTCGAGCAGACACACACGAGTGCTTGTTCTCGCGTGTTTTTTTCTTTACTGTGAATCCCGAGTCAGGAATAATTTACCCTGTTTTGTACGCCTTGCCGTGTCCAAGATGCAAAAGAAGCAGCTGCTCTTAAGGTGCGACCGCTTTTCCTGGGACACGTCGTGCTGTCAGCCCAGATTAAAACTTGCAGCCTACAGAGGGAACTTCTCTGTGCCCTCAGATGTTCATTCTCAGAGGGGACTTTTTTGCCCGCAGTTGTTCATCACGTGCACCAGTTCTGACGCACTTTTCCAGGTCGCCCTAAACAGAGGTGTCACCGCCTAACAAGGAATTTGCAGATATTACAATGAAATACTGCAAAAGTAACTGGAACAGAGAAATCAAAGAAAAAAGCTATGAATAATTCTTGCAATCTCTGCAGTGCTCGTTGGGAGGTCAGTGTGAATTTTTGTGAAGGTTCTTCTCTATTCGGTGAAGTTTTCTTGGGTTAAATTAGGTGCTTACTGTGTAGTTCATATACGCCAGAACTTTGTGCAGCGATAGCTGATATGTGACTCTCTAAATGAGTGTGTAGGCGGCTGCACACTCCTTCAAAGGGGAGAACACTTGTGCCTCGCGCTACCTTCACCACCTTCAGTCGAGGCGCGATAGATCACGTTACCGCAACCTGCGCACAACCCGTGCTCAGTGCCTTGCGCCACGGCTGCTGAGTGTTCAGCGCTTTCGGCTGCTCAGCTCGGCGATGCAAGTTCAATCCCCGCCGCGGAGTCCGTGGTTCGATGGAGGTGAAACGCAAAAGACTTCTGTAGGCTGTGCGGTCATAGCGCACGTTATAGAGCATCATCATCATCATCCTGACTACGCCCACTGCAGGGCAAAGGCCGCTACCATGTCTCTCCAAATAACCCTGTCATTTGCCAGCTGCGGCCACCATATGCCCGCAAACTTCTTAATCTCATCCGCCCACCTGTCTTTCTGCCGCCCCTGCTACGCTTTGTCTTCTCTTGGGATCCACTCCGTAATCCTTAAGAACGAGCGGTTATCTTGCCTTCGCATTACATACCCTCCCCAAGCCCATTTCTTTCTCTTGATTTCGACTAGGATGTTATTAACCCGCATTCGTTTCATCACCTACTCCGCCCGCTTCCAGTCATTTAACGTTTCCCCTACCATCTTCCTGTCCATAGCAAGCGTCATGTGGAGAAAATTATCCGGAGCCCTCCACTGCGGCGCCTCTTTGTCTCATACTTCTTTCAATCCCTTGTTTATCCCATCCAAATTCGCTCGAAAGTATTCCCGTGTCTACCCTTCACGTGTAGACGATCACGTGTCTACCCTTCACGTGTAGACGATCACGTGTCTACCCTTGCACTAGAGCAATGAATTTCTTGGCCTTACTTGTTTTTTCATAGAAAACTTCTTGCTGATTGGGGTGAGAGGAGGACGGGGTCGCTTCGCTTCTCCCCACTACCGCGATCCAAAGCCTAACCAAGATTCCATGCAATGAAACCACAAGAGGTAACCAGCTAGTAGGAAATTTCTTGTTCAGCAGCCACTCGGAAAAATAATCGCAATAATTTTTTGCAGGCACGGAAGGCGCTTTATTACTAAAATTCATGTCACACATGACCACCTTCACTGGAGGAAACTATGGCTGAATGTTGAAGAATTTAAATAGAGCAATCAAGCAGAAGCGTAAAGTTGTCAACAGATGTCGCCCTGCTTGGCGAAAATGCGCCTGCTCACATGTCGTAAATAGCAAGCTGCTAAGAGGGAAGGCGGCTTCATTGAGCTTAACCACCTACCCTATCCAAGCGTGACCATCTGTGATTACTTTCTTTTTCCTAACCTTAAAAAATCTCTTCACGATAAGCAGCCATAAAGTTCCTAGCAGATTTCCTGCAACAATAATAAATCTCATTCTGTTCTCAAAGTATCAGATTGCTGATGGTGAAGTGGATACGTATGTTGAATCATGGAGAATTTCACTGATAAAGAGCAATTTGAATTTTGTTAGAAAATTTCGTTTTCGTATGCAGGCAGACAACAAACTGAACATCCCTGGTGATATTTCCGCAATAGCGGATAGTTTTCTGAGCCCGCGAGGCAAACACAGAGAGTTCACGCCAGTCACATGGCGCAAGCGTCAGTTTAGTCAGCTTTGTAAATGTTTAGGGGACATGGTAACTAGCACGAAAAAACAACCGACAGAGGCAGAGAAACAGACGGTACACAAGCTAGACTGTTTTATTCGCGCTAGGCCTGTTTGCTATACGGTGTCAGTGCACGTTAAAGAACCCTAGGGGGTAGAACTTTCCGGAGCCCTTCACTACGGAGTCCCTCACGAAGCCTGCGTTGCCTTGGGACGTTAAACCACCATAAACCATAAACCAAACCAGTTAACATGCCGCAGCCAGTATCCCACCACCAACTAGCCCAACTTTCTTGTTCAATGTTTAGGGTAATCCGCCAAGGTGTTCCTTGTCATTTTCTCAAAGTTTGCGGACTGAAAGCTCTGTGTACCTAGACCCACCACACGAAGGGGTGCAATTGCATGAACGTAGCCGATGACAATGGAAGGTCGGGTGGACAGAGGAAATTAGGAAGTGTTCTTGGATGGGGAGGGCGTGGCGGCAGTGGGACCTGGATAATTAAATGGCATTAGGAGCGGCATTTCTCCCGCCGTGTACCTAATTCGCATTTTGCTGGTGATAACGACGCGTGGGTCGACTTCCATCTCTAATTAAAGGTAAAATGTCGCCTCTACATAAATGCACACCGTCAGGTACTTTTCTACTCTCCTTTGCGACCGACGTGTGCTTGTTCCGTGTTCAGTGACGGGTGAGACTAGAGAAAAATTGTGGGATTTTCACTGGTGTTGTGGTAATGTTCACCTATTTGCTCTTTGTATGTTGCGGCGTCTTCCACTGACGTTAGGTTTGGCAAAGGAATCGAAGGCTCCCGGATTGGATTTCAAGGGCCCGTTGATGAACCAGCTCCTTTGCCTCGGTCCCATCGTTACCAGGTATCCAACGCAGGGTGATTTTAATGTTCGGATTGCAGTTCAAGGAAAGGATTCCACTAGAACGCCATGTACGTGGATTTCCAGTATTCTGCGGTGTATATGGCGGATGGCTTTGATGGAGCCGGTAGTCGGCATAGATGGCGATGTTAGTGATCTGGCTTTTATTTAGTAAAGATACTTCCTGTCTGTCGTATATTATCGCGTGAGTTTCTAAAGTGGTCATGTTGGGAGGGTTGTAAAATGGCCCAGCTGTAGTGTGAAGTAACACACCTCTCACCACACTAATGCTCTACAAATTCGGATGGGGCGACACAGCTCACTGTCCCAACTGCCCAGAGATCAAGGCAGACAGAGAACACAATCTCTACCCATGTAGCACTACAATTACCTCTCTATATTTCCCTCCTTCCTGGATTGCCTGGCTTCACTCGGGATCAGCAGATTATTAGCGGGCCTTGGAGGAGCAAGCGCTGTTCTTCTCTGGGCCTTAGTGCTGGCCTTGAATAAAGTTTTCTTCCTCCGCCTTCCTACTCTATTCCCCTTTCAGCTAGCTGAAAACCGGTACCTGAGCCGGTATCATAATCCTCAGACATATACAACGGAACCAAAGTGTAGTTGTAGTTGGGTTCAAAGTTATTGGGAATTCTATAATCTGTACTTTCTTTTCGAGTGACTTTTCTGTAATGACTGCTTTTGAGTGGAATGGACTATATCTGATTTATGTTCGTCATACTTATTTTTTGTACATTATTGATTATAAGTGTCTCTCCTGATGGATTCTCCATTTTTCTGATGAATTCTGCACAGGGTTTTGCTGAAACAGGCTTTATATTGCTCAAATATTGGCACGAGTGTTGTGCACAAGTTCAAACATCATGTTGAATTGTTTTCGTTCTTAGTGATTTGTATGTGTTTCTTCCTTAGGTTATGATTTGCTTATTCGGAGTGCATCGCTATCAACTTTGTTATGAGGTCAGGGGACCCAGCCAGATACCAGTTTTGTAACTTTTGTCCCCGGCCCTTAGTTTTCTGTACTGAGAACTAAAATGTTAATAAACTCAAACTCAAACACCTCTCCTTCGACAGAAACACAACATCTCCTCGTAACGACTCAGGAACAAGAGAGGAGGCGGCAGAATGTGCCACCGCTGCCAGTCACCGGAACAAAGGCGTCGCGGACGCCTTTGTTCCTCATTCGGCCCTCGAGGGCGTGATTCGCAATACGCCAAGCTCCTCCGCAAAACGAACGGCGAGCTTTCCCCTTCGACGCCGCGGTCGTGTTCGATCATCCGCATCGGCGACAGCGGCGCACGGCGACGCGACCACACGGCCGGAAAAAAGAAAAAAAACTAAAGGAGAGGGAGTCCGAAAGCAAAGCAAGCTCAGTGTCGTCTCGAACGTTCTTGTTCCCGCAAGCCCCGACCCCTCTTCGTTTTCTGTTTTCCTCTTCTGTGTTTTTCTTTTAACTTCGTTCGCTTCTTGTTTCGACGTGTTGTGTGCGGCCCTCTACTTGCACTCGGCCAGCCGCCGCATTGTCCCCCTGCGGTTTCGCTTGCTTTACTTACGGGCCGAGTGATCTATATCCTAACACAGCGCGAGCTGGTTCACCAACGTCTTATCGTATTTTTCTTTTGGTTGCTTCTTTTCTGCAGAGACGATCTAATCGCTCTCGAGTATTGAAAGAGGGGGACAACGGTACAGAGCCGGAGGAAAACTAACCATATAGAAACTTAGGAAAAATGAAAAAATAAATTCGAACTGGAGAAAGAAACGTATATTGCACGAATCCAAAGCAAGTTTTAATGTTCGTTTATTTTTTTCTATTTCGATCTTGATGCCTCATCATGACCCGGGCAGGACGCTCACCAAACAAAGCACTAACGATCTGGTTTTCGCGTAAGATTTAGCTGGCACTCGTCAGGATCGTCCGGGGGAGCTGGGAATTCCACCCAAGACCGTTATACTGCTTGGAAGAGCAGAGCTAAAGACCAGCGCATCGGCGGTTCTCACAGTAGAGCGCTAGAATGCCTCAGGAGTACATTAGTTAAAGTCACAGTTGTGATGTCGGGATACATAACCTGTTTCCTGCTATCTGCGCGAAAGAACCATCGTCTGAATTATTCTGTCGTCAAACGCTAACACACAAGAAAATTGCCCATCAAGGTATAAAAAGTTAATTGGATAAAGTGTTTCGTCCAAACAGCAGGGTGATCATTTAGTAGCGTGGTATCATTGAATTTAATGACATTTCCAAACCCACTGTGCTGTTTCGAATACTGTACCGGTCGCCGATGTTACCAGTAAAGCTACATCATCAAAGAAGCCTGATTTTTTTTTTTTCTGATGACCCGCACGAGGAAATGCAACAGCATGTCTATGAATAGCAATCATACTAATCACATTGCAGCATCCCGACCATATCTAGCTTTTCTTCTGAAATCTGTTGCCGAAGTTCTTTGTGGTCTCAAGGAATTTGACAGTTGTTCCTCTTATTTCACCCAGTTTGAAGCATGTCTTCTTGCTTCCGTACACAGTACAGGTAACAAGGGTCATGGTGAGTTAAGAAATATCGCATAAAATGTTCGTAAACGAATCTCTGCTTCCTTTGTTGCCGCTGCCCCACTGAACCAAACTACGGCTACTACTGCCATCCTTATTCGGCTTCTACGTGTCGAAAACTGAAAAGCAGGTACTAAACCAATTTTCTTTGTTTACTTTTGCTTTCTTTTTAAAAGCTGCTCTTTTTGTAGCATGTCTGCAGTTGTTGCGCCCCATTTTCAGAGCTCCTTCTTATTTTCACAATACGCAGCAAAGAATGTTATGTTCCTCGCGGGAAGCTTGACTTGGTTAAGTCCATGAAACAGCGACGCACTTTGACCAAGCAAACTCACTTCCTCCACAGCGTACTAATACCGGGGGACCACACACTTGCATTTGCAAACAAAGAACATTTTCGCAGCACTAAAAACAGCTGCCGTGCGGAGAAAACTTCCTTCTCAGGGAGCAATCGTCACTTAACCAGCGCTCAAAGCTCTGACCATGCCGGTCCACGGAAAAGTAACGTTGCCAGACAGTTGATGAACCACAGCTTCCTGCAGTCCACTCCTTCACTTGAAAGCTTTCTTTGCCTACGATTCACCAAGAAAACTTGAAATTAAAGCAAGAGACCAGCTTACTCATATCTCCGCCACAGGACAAGTAAAAATGCAGGGCTCAAGCAATCCAAATGGCTCGCTGCCAGATCACTCTGGCGGTCGTTGATTGCGCGCAGGAAGCCCAAAATAGCCACAATCTCGGCTATCGTTCTCTCTATATAGTCTCTCTTTTTTCTCATTCTTCGTAACCGTTTTTTTCTCTCAGTGGCTTTGGATCCCCGCCTATTCAGAATCATTTTCTGCACCCCCATTTTGAAACCAGCGCCCACGGAAAACGCTAAAAATTTAAGGACGACATGAGCAGTGGAGAGATTCTCTATTTTTAGAGCACGGCCTCCCCCCTTCGGATGACCTCTAGTTTCGACGATCGATGTGCAGAATCGTTCGCGGCGAAAGCTTGCGTCACTACGTCGTAAGGTCCTCGCTTATGATCGGTTGCACGAAATTCAGGTAACGGTGGCTGGTCGAGCAAACCAGAAGTAGGTACCCTCCCTTTAGCGGGTGAGTGAATAATACCTTTTTTTTTTCTTTAGAACAACGTAAGAGTGATTTAAAATAAAGAAACCACTGCTGACCTTTCTGCAATGTGTGCTCTCGCGTCGACTATTTTCCATGGTTAAAGCGTTAAGCTGATAAATAGTACAGATAGAATAATATTTTGCGGTCGTTTAAGTCTGATTTTCGTGCACAACCTATGTCATTTTATTTGCATCTCTTCTTGCTTTTGTTTGTTAATTTGCCTTCTCTTTCAGGCTTTGCGCATGAGAGTGGTGAAATGGCTATCTTTCGGAACGTCACAACATTTCAGGAGTGTGTTGATTTGTTTTCTTTATATTTTTTTTTGGGGGGGGGGGGGGCGGGGGGGGGCGGGGGGGGGGCGCGGGGGGGGGCGGGGGGGGGTCATTGTGTCTCGTGACCTAAGAATCCAAATTTCCCCTAAAAGAATACAATTGAGGGAGTCTTAAGCATTGCGGAACAGAGAGAAGGCTCTTGAGGATGTGCGATCTCTGTCTCATGCAAGGGCCTCTAAAAGGTGCGGGGCTGCTTCTCGTGACGGTCTCCGAGTTATATCACTTTTCGGCGATCTAGATAGAATGCGTGGACATGAAGCCGGAAAGGAAATGTCATTGGAAGTACAATGGTTTCGTCGCACTGCCCTGATGCATGAAGCGACGTAGAGGGTTCAACTAAAAAACAAGCTGTCAATAAACCAACTTCTGTCTTGATCCTTTCAAAGAAACTGCGACAGAGACTGAGATGGGGACCACGCTTGGTCGCATACAGCGCTATACTACGAACAGTGACGCTGCTGGTTGTTTGAAAATCATACTTTGCTGGGTCCAGTGCTTTAGCATCCTTGTAATTCGTGCAACGCACACACTCCTTTTCCCTGCAAGTCTCTGTATTTGTGCAGTGCAACAGCGGGAAGAATGCATGTTATGCTGTGCAGTGTAGCTCTCAGAACGTTCCATTTGCCCAGACCAGTGCCTGGGACTCTCTCAGCTAAAGTCGTTACGCATACTGAAAGAACAGTTCCAAGCGTGGGCATAGTGTAACTCTTCCATTTCTTTTAGCCGCAACCTTCCTTGCAGGGACACGAAATTCTAGAGCAGCCCGCTAGAGCTACCCACGCTAAATTTGCACTTTAAAGGGTACTTTACAGCAGCGCATTTGTACACGCGGGAAAGGCGAACTGCATGATGCGTTTCCAGCAGCAGACGGGAGGCAAAAGAGCAGCAGCGGGCTCAGCCCGAGCTCTCGCTCGAGAGAGGTTCCGTCGTTTGCGCGTGAAAGCGAGTCCTTCTCGAGCCCCTGGATAATTTAGACGCCCCCCTCCCTCCTTCCCTTTCCTCACTCCGGCAGCGATGCGGATGACCCAGGCCCGGGTTGGATCGTCCGCGGCGGTGACGACCGCGGGGCGGTGGGCGAGGCAACCGCCGCACCCCGCATATATCATTAGTCTTGCGGTCACCTACGTTCTTTCCCTCCTCACCTCAATGGTCCTGTTGTAGTCTTTCACTCTACTCTCATGTTGATGTTCTTGTTGTTGTTGCTCCCGTCTGGCAACTGCCATTCTCATGCAGAGGGCCGCTTTTTGCATCGAAACGAGGTTCTCGCGCGGCACGCAAGCGATTCCCCAGCTGCGCGTTTCCTTTTGGAGGGAGCGAGAAGATGTACCGGTGCATGCAACCGGATGTGCTCGTTCGCATCTTTCAAAGCGACAGCAGAAAGAGGGCGTTGAAGTGCTGCTTCCATCCTCTGTCCTCTTAACTGCGCTTTTTCCCGGAGCTTTTTTTTTTTGTCTCATTTATCTTCCAGGGAACTTCAGCTGCGCTTTTGCTCAGAGATAAGAAAGAAAGAGAGAAAGAAAGGACGAGAAAGGAAGAAGAAAGAAAGAGAAATTGAGAAAGAAAGGAATGAAGAATGAAAGAAAGAAAGAAAGAAAAGAAAGAAAGAAAGAAGAAAGAAAAGAAGAAAGAAAGAAAGAAAGAAAGAAAGAAAGGAAGAAGGAAGGAAGGAAGGAAGGAAGGAAGAAGGAAGGAAGGAAGGAAGAGGAGGAAGGAAGGAAGGAAGGAAAAAAGAAAGAAAGAAGAAGAAAGAAAAGAAAGAAAGAAAGAAAGAAAGAAAGAAAGAAAGAAAGAAAGAAAGAAAGAAAGAAAGAAAGAAAGAAAGAAAAGAAAGAAAGAAAGAAAGAAAGAAAGAAAGAAAGGAAGGAAGGAAGAGAGGAAGGAAGGAAGGAAGGAAGGAAGGAAGGAAGGAAGGAAGGAAGGAAGGAAGGAAGGAAGGAAGGAAGGAAGGAAGGAAGGAAGGAAGGAAGGAAGGAAGGAAGGAAGGAAGGAAGGAAGGAAGGAAGAAGGAAGGAAGGAAGAAGGAAGGAAGGAAGGAAGGAAGGAAGGAAGGAAGGAGGAAGGAAGGAAGGAAGGAAGGAAGGAAGGAAGGAAGGAAGGAAGGAAGGAAGGAAGGAAGGAAGGAAGGAAGGAAGGAAGGAAGAAGGAAGGAAGGAAGGAAGGAAAGAAGGAAGGAAGGAAGGAAGGAAGGAAGGAAGGAAGGAAGGAAGGAAGGAAGGAAGGAAGGAAGGAAGGAAGGAAGGAAGGAAGGAAGGAAGGAAGGAAGAAGGAAGGAAGGAAGGAAGGAAGGAAGGAAGGAAGGAAGGAAGGAAGGAAGGAAGGAAGGAAGGAAGGAAGGAAGGAAGGAAGGAAGGAAGGAAGGAAGGAAGGAAGGTAGGTAGGTAGGTCCATCAGTTGAAAAGGGGGAATTATGGCAATAAGTAATGCATACATTCATATTGCTTCCCACAACACGAAGCCCGTCGAGAGGTCCTTGTGTATAAGAAATACCCTCAACACTGTTTTTTATGCGAAGAAATTGTCTCTGGGTAGGTCTAAAGAGAGACGTCTTCATCACATAATCACGAGATATCGGTAGCCCTTCCGTCCGCAAAAGGGTTGGTTTCAGGCGTGAGCAGATTCCCACCGCAAGGAGCTCAGTAGGCACCCCCAGCCGTTGTATGAGACATCGTGGGCCGCAGTTGAGAGTTCATTCTTTCGGATGCACTTGCATACATCCCACAACACGACTGATCCATTCTTCTTCATGAACCACCCACTTCCTTTATTCATTGACTGCTGCATCGTGGAACGGATAGAGGCGCTGTACGAGGCGAATTTTCACGACGCTTCCTGGGCCGGCATGTATCGCGCTTTCGTGCTGTTCTCATAGGACTCGAGGTCCAGTTGCATCATTTATGCTAGCGCCGTAACAGCATCTACACAGTCTTCTCTTCTTCATATGCCTGCCAATTTCTTCACTCCAACATTATTAGGTAGGAAACAAGACTGCACACAATCGAAGAACATTCAAACCAAAAGAAACGTATCGTCTGCTTCGGCAATGTTATATTGCACGAGATCCAGTGTCAAGCCAGTGATTGTGACAGTCCGTGCTGGTGTAAAACAAGCTATGTAGGTATCTAGTCTGTCGCAGCGGAAAGCCCAAATCCACTCGCTACCGCGCAAGAATTCTATCCATATGTGGATTCGAGGACGTGTAAGCGCGGTCAGGCCACCCATGCATGCTCGGAAATGGATACTGGCAGGAAGGGGGCCGTTGTCGATCCCATGTTGTCGCTCCTGCCGTTCCCGCCATTTTTGTTTTTGCCGTTGTCACTTCTGACGTTGTCGCTTGTGTCATTGTCGTTCCTAACGCCCGGGGTGCGAGCAAATGTCTGGAAGTTTTATCTTTTTTTTTGTCAGCACCGATCTCTTTATTGTTTTCTGTGTATGGAAATAAAACAGGCACAGGGGGATTGAAAGGCTTTACTTACAGAAAGTACTTTAAACGTCAGTTCTGGCCAATATCGTGCGCCTCCTGTTTCAAAGCTAAGCGATGGACGCTCATGATAAGTTCAGTAGTGAGCAGCAAACAATGACAAAAACAACTTGCTCAAAAGTTATCATCCTAAGGGCAAAGGCTAGTCCGAAGCCTTTCGTCGGTACTTTTAAGTCTTGCGTACTAGTCCAGAGTTTTATAAATTAGATCGACGAGTAGATAGGTGAAAAGGGCTCGCAAGAAACTTATCTTTCCTCAGCGAAGAAAAAGGGTTTAGAGTATTTTCACATTCAGTGCCATACCGAGGTGAGAAAATGTTCTATTTTAGCGCTCCCATTATCACGGTGGATAACTGAATCGCACCACCAAGTAAAAGCAAGTGCAAAAAATACGTGTGTGAACTTGAAAAGCTCCTTAAGCCGACTGTAAAATTTTCCAACACCTCGTGCTTTCTCGGGGGAATTCGCACTGCGTTGTTTTGTGAATCTGATTGAGTTAACCCAAACAGAAGTTAGAACCCTGAAATGTATTTTCAGCGCTGCTCTCGTGCTCTCGGCGCACTAATAAGTGTCTTCACATTCCAAGAGAAGAACCAAAAATGTACTATCAGTGTTTCGTTAAACTTAGATTAGTACAGACGGATTCACTGCGCTCGTAGACTGACAGCGACGAAGCAAGTGTCACTCATTGTCACTTCCTAAATATTCTGGATACGATAATGTGGACGCTTATACCGTAACAGAGTAATTGTCCGGTACCGGGTGCGAGGTTTTTTCAGGCTATTTCAGCTGATTTCAGCTGGTGGAATCAGACGAAATTCTCGTGATATAATAAAGTGGATGCCTCTGTTCAGGTTGTTTCCGCACACATTTTGTGATTCGATAAGAACGTGTATCAAGCTAGTGAAGCAGAGGACAAGGCAAGAAGAGCACTGGCAAATTTGCACACCTCTCGATGTTTAACATGTTAATCCTATTCCTGTCGATGTTTGTTTTGTACCTAGTTAGGGGTGTACCACTGACGTGGTCCGACTGTTTGTCACTACATGGGCTAGCGTACAACGTGTATATCGTGGTTTCTCCTTACTCGTTCTTCAGGTTTGCATTTATGTATCTCTTAGTACGGACGAAGTCCTTATTTATTTATTTCTTTATTTATTTATTTCAATACGCTGCAGGCCCATGTGGCCCAAGCAGGAGGGACAAACAACCTAACAACAGACAAAAGAAACGAAAAAACAACACACAGCATCATTCGGCGATAACAAAGATAAGATAAAAACAACAGTATTAAAAAATACAAAATGAGACAACTTAACCAAGGAAATGTTCTTCCAATGCGTTGCTAAAATTGCTATTTTGAAAAAGGGATTCTGGGAGCATGTTCCAATCGGAGATGGTTCGGGGAAAGAAGCTATACTTAAATGAATCTGTTCGTGCAAAGATAGGCTGCAGTGTGTGTTCCTCAGTGTGTCGTGTACGTCTGGTGGTAGAAGGTTGAACATAGTTAGGTATTGGAATGTTTACCTCGCGTGAAAGAATCTTACGGAGTAACAAAATTCGGTTTATTTTGCGGCGGCCTGAAAGAAGTGGGATATTATTTTCGGCCATTAGCTTTGTGGGAGAATCACATCTGCTGTATTTGTGGAAAATAAACCTGACTGCTTTCCTTTGAATGATTTCAAGGGAGTTAATGTTCTTTTTCGTATGCGGATCCCAAATGATAGATGCGTATTCGAGCTTCGTCTGAATAAAAGTGTTATATACCAAAAGCCTAATATTAGAGGGAGCGGAACTGAGTTTTCCTTTTAGGAAACACAATGTTGAGAAGGCTGAAGAGCAAATTTGGGATATGTGCGCTGACCAGTTTAATTGATTGGTAAGTATCAGTCCTAAATACCTACGGCTGGCAGCTTCTTGAATGTTGGAGCCTTGAAGAGAATAAGTGAAAGTGCTAATATGTTTTTTTCTTGTTACACGTAGCAGTACAGTTTTCTTGATGTTAAGAGCCATCTTTGCATCTCTGTGTACATAACTGTGTACATTGCGATTTATTCGAACGGCTTCTTTTATTTTTTAGCTGTTTCGATTTGCCTCGTTTGCGCGTTTTTGTCCGCTTCTTTTAGTTTTTAATTATGCACTTAAACCAATAGCTACGATAGCTTCTATGCAGCTCACTGTCGCGATTTTCCAATTTTTTTAGTCGCCTGGTTTTTGTTTGGCTATCCAAATGTCACCATGGTATCTTTGGTATTTTGCCATCAATACATCCAATTCATCCTATATCGGCCACCAAAAAGCACTGGGCACCATTTGATAAGCAAAAAAAAATTAAGCGCCTCGCCTCACCCATTTCGCTCAGAATCGCTTTCGAGCAAACGTCACCCCGGGGGATAGCCGAGTAAGCCGTCGGATCAGAGGCGCCCATTCGCGGCGAGCGCGCGTCGTTTCAATGTTTTCCAGCGCTTCGCACCGCGCGCAGAGGACGCGGCGGCCTCGGCGTCCCGGTCTCAGCTTTGTGCCTAATCACGCGTTCCCACAAATGCCTCTCACCCTGACCGCGTAGCACCCGACCGTCCGCACCGCCGTATACGGAGGCCGCCCGCACTAATCCTGCGGGCACGGACCGCGCCGTATCCCTCGCACCTTCACTCTTTCCCTCTCTCTCTCCTCCGAAGGAATCCAACGCACAACTCGCTGCTGCTGTGGATGCGTCGTTTGCATATTTATGAGCCTTCGGTCGCTCGCTTCGCGTTGCTCTCCTGTGCCGGTGCGGCTCTCGCAGTTAAATGCAGCGCTCCTGCAAGCTGCTTTCCGACTCCTGGGGGAACGGGGGGGAGGGGGGGGGGGGGGGGGGAACGTCAAGGCTGCCCTTCCTTGACGTCCTTCTTCGACGTGTCCCTTAGGACGCGACTAACTAGTCTAGTGGAGGTGACCGTCAAAACATTCCTCTTATGGAGGAAGGAAGTGCAGTTACTATCAACCCAGAGAGAAGCACTGTAAGGAAGCAAAGGGGAAAGTACGAGTATTAGAGAGCTTTACAATTACCGACACGCACTGGCGCAGTCTATACGGGGTCATCAGCGTTTCGCTCTGTAAGCGCCCCACCCCGCCAACTGCGCATGCGCTGCAGGCATTCGGCTGGTGCTGTGTTTCGTGTGCGTCAGTACATCTCTTTTGTACTGTATGCATCGCTAAGTGTATAACCGTTCTCTCTCGATTGTTGTGAGGCGTACTCAATTCCGCAACGAGAGTAGTGTAGCTTAAAGTGCTTGTACTTAAAGGCAAAAATATTTCGTTTCTTTTTTTTTTTCTGATAGCTGTGCTATATCTTAGGTGTGTATGTGATGAATGAGCGTATTCCTCTGTATGTTTGTTTTCTTTTTTTTTCGAGCCTTAGAAACACGCTCTGGCATCTTAAACACTAGGACCGCATCACGTCGATGGAAAGCCGACTTCCCAGTGTTAGTTTACCAAGAATGTTTGATACATGTTAGGTGCTTCTCATGGCATTTTTGTGAAGATTGAAAGCGGTCGAAGCACTTTCATCTACCTCGTATTATGCCGCAGTGGTTTCCTGTCAGCGCGCATATGCGGCAGGTGGATCTGACAATTGTGCCCGACCATGCGAGCAAGCGAGATAAAGAGTAGTTCCCGAGACGGGCTCCTAGTGCTTGTCGTGCCCGCATTCAGCATCGAATAGCCTGTTCAATAGAACAGCACGAAAAGTTACGCGTAGGAAAAAGTGAAAAACGCAAATTCTGTAGTTCTGGCTTTGTTACTTGCAGCTCGATCTTTGTGAACAGCTTCATCGACCCATAACACACTATTGTCGCGCAAGCTCCACGGAACTTTCTCTTGAGTTTCGTCACCTAGGTGAACCAAATGGTAATTTACAGAATGTTGACATACCTCGTTGCTAGCTCCTTTACAGGGTAGTGCTGTATCGACGGCGTAAAAAGTTGTGAGACTGTGTACGAAAGTTGCGAGGACACTTCGGCAACTAAAGCGTTGAGAGGCGAAAGCCGAGGACACTATGCCGTGACGACTTCCGGTGGATGTGACGTCACACCATTCCCGTGGCTACATCGATACCCAAATATGTATATTTCGGAGGTCTTAAGAGTTCATTAAGCTTAAGTACTCATTTTTCATCTAATTTGACATAAATCTGACGTTTTTACGACCATTCGGTAACAATTTTCACTATGCCCTGACGACTTCCGGTGGATGTGACGTCACACCGTTCCCGTGGCTATATCGACGTCCGCGCTATTTCGACGCAATTTCGGCATTTTTGCCTAAATTAATGAACTGTTATATCTATGGTCCTCAAACTTCGCTTCTAGTTTCATTTTTTCCTCCTCTATCTGAAGAAACCATTGGTTTTTTTTCTATCTTATTTAGTTCCCGAGTTAGACGCGTGTGACACGCTTTGTTAACGGACTACAGTATGAGCCATTAAATGCTTTCGCCTTAATAACGAGGAGAAGAAATTGAAATACAAGCAGCAGGACACCTACCGTAGGAAAAAGAATGAAGAGGATGATGAAAAGCTCGCAACACGTGGCGCTTTCACAGCATAATACTTTTATTATTAATTTTTAATCACTCTGCTACAAATCTCCATCTCCTGGATGCGTTATGCATTTCCCATTTCATTTCAATGTTTCTTCTTCTTCTTTGTTTCTTTTTTCCCAAGCAATCATTTTACTTTTGGCCATGAAAAAAATTATCTGAAAAACTCTCTGCGCACCCTACAATTCTTGGCCAATCCCAATGTGTGGGCACGTGCCATTGTACGAGGATAACAACAACAACTTGCTAAGCTCATTGCGGATAGCCGCAGCATTGTGTGCAGTCTAGCATACTGCCATTACTATTACGGCCACTTGTACCACAGTGTTTAAAACTGTTATCCTTCGCGCGCATAAAATTCCCTTGCGAGCGCCTCGCCTAACTTACGCAGCCGCCTCGCTTAGGTTAGGCTAGCTAGCCGAACCCCTCGAGAGCTTTGAAACAATGTTTTTCGGTATTTTTCGCTTGAGGCGCGCGGAAGAGGAGAGGTCAAATGGTCTAATTACCCCGGACTACGAGTCCATACTCAAGCAGCTACGAACAGCATGCTAATCGGCCGTTTGGAATAAAAATGAGACATCCTTTCTGTGAATGCGTTTATGGCCCTCCTGCTTGGGCCTATTCTAATGGCCTGCAGTTTTTTTTTTTTCAAGTAAATAAATAAAAATGAAGATACTAGTTAGCACAAATACACCTTATCTATTCCATTTGATTGTAATGAATAAACGTGTTTTCAGTCATTAAATTCATTAGCTGAAAGCAAACAGTCTATAGTCGGATACAACTCAAGAACAAAGCGGCAACCCCCCTTAAAGGGGGCCGTCCAGCCAATGACGTCCTGACGTCGCGGTTGATCTCCTAGCGTGACCTTCCATGTGGCTCGCAGGTACAGTCTTTGTGAAAAATATGCAGCTCGAGGGGTTTTCTTCCAAGCCGTGTAGCGGGTCTCTTCAGCACATTTGTCAGTTCTAAGCTTGGGAGGTTTGAGGACTTAAGTCGCTGCCGCCTTCGTGAGATTAGGGTGCCTCAGTATGCAAGGGGAGCCATGCTGCAGGGCCCAGAAGCAGAACACCTGGGCTGTATACTTTTGACAAAGACTGTACCTCCATGAAGTGAGATTAACTTCGGCATCATGACAATCGCTCGAAGCCATTGGCTGGACAGCCCCCTTTGAGAGGTGTTTGCTGCTTCGTTCTTGATTTGTATCTGACTATAGCTAGGAAAAAAGCAACAAAAAGAAAACAAGACAAGCCAGTGCTTAAAGTAGCCGATATATCACCATCCCAGCGAGCATTTTCTCTTGATCGCAAGAAGACAAAGAAACTGCGAAAAGCATTTGTAATAATCGGAAGTCACATTCCCGATCCTGTCACTTCCCTCTCAGCACATCTTTGAGGAGCTGGGCAAGGACCGGCATAGAATAAGTTCGTGTCTCTTCGTGCACACGCCTCGCGTACGCTCACCACGATCACGCTCAATACGATCACGCTCAATACGATCACGCTCAATGCGATCACGCTCAATACGATCACTATCAATGCTATCACGCTCAATACGATCACGCTCAATACTATCACGCTCAACGCTCAACATCGTCACGCGCCTGGCTTCTGCGTACGAGTTCACTTTACGGGCAACGCTGCACGCAACTCGAACCAAACAAGAACAGGAGCGGAGCAACTCGCTTCGCAGAATCCTATTTCGCATCTGAGTGCTCGGCCGATCGCGGCCCACCATGGTACCACCGCCTTTTGCGCTTCGCTGTACCCGCGCTTCCATAAAACGAGCAATCAACCGCGAGGCGTCGGCGGCCGCGTTCTCATATTGCCTGACTCAGCAGTGGCTCGGCCCTGTTTCCGATTACCGGCTGCAAATGAACGCGCGGGCGATGTTTGTTTCATTTCTAGGTCGAAAAGGGGAATAATCTGCCCGCGCCGCTTCCCTGCAGAAATGCTGTTTCTGACGGGCCGCCTCCTATGCTCGCCGCTGCAGGCTACGCTCGGCAGCTGCTTTCGGTAAAAGCGCTGCGGGGCGTACGGTGGCTGTCTGCTTTGGACGCAATTCGCCACACGAATGGTTACGATAAATGCGCTTCACACTTCGGCACCTGCAAGCAAAGCACCTCTGATGGGTTTTTCAATGTCTGCTTCCAGCTGAGCTCTGCTACCGTGTTGTTTGCTTATTCACTTTTCAAATGTCGTTCTCTTCATAGCTCCGCGAGGTGTAGCATTTAATTCGATACAGTGTTATAAAGATCATTTATTACCTACAGAGTACCGCTTTTCAGGTAGGGCATTTAATTAGGAATAACTGTCCTTTTAAAGATCAGCTAAGGCGCTTAATTAAGATGTGCTGGTCTTCGGAATAGTCAGCCACACGGGTACTCAATTATGCAATTAAAGCCGACAAAGTTTTTTTCTCCTTTCTTTTTTTTTCCTTTCAAATGGGTTAATCTTTTTTAAACCAGTGTTTTCTAACTGATAATAAATAAAATTAAACAACCTAAGTGTCCGCCCCCCCACCCACCGCCCAAACAAACACACTAAAAAAAGTAAAAACTCCTAAATTATGGCTTGGGTAGAACGCCTTTCAAGATCGTCACTAGGCTTTTAAACGATTGCCATCAGGACTTGGATTAGTAATGGGTGCTGAACGAAGCTAGAATTCTTGTGCTTTCGGCGTTTGTCAAGCCTTTGAATAAGCAGAAACCTCTACAAATATGTCCGACTATTCCTAGGATATGAAAGCTAGTGCGTTTGCTCATAAAAGCTTACCTGGGACAGTTTTCTTTCTTATTAATATATCGTTCAGCATTTGAAACCCACGCAGCGCCCCCCCCCCCCCCCCCCCTCTCTATTGAAAGGCTATCTTTCAACGTTCATTTTCAGCATGTCACACCCACCTCCACCAAATGTCGAAAGCGCTTGAAAACTTTATACCCCACGCGTGGTCAAAGAGTAGGCAACCGTAACCAAGACTTCGCTTGAGTTCCTTGCTCAGATTAAATATCAGTTTTTCTTGTCACCGGTTCGAAGTTTAAAAAAAAAAGTGCCAACAACGAGTGTAAAAAAGTCACACTGCTCCGAAGCACTTATCGTTCTCGCCCAAAGGAAAGCGTGCTGCTGCTGTATCAAAGCGGTAAGACGCCGACTTCTTTTAACTCTGTTTTTCCACAGCTTCTCAGTCGTTTTCACTTTTTTTTCTTGTACTTTCCAGGAAAGCAATGTTTTCAGAAAGCCGATCTTTCCGCCCTATTGCGCTTCACGTTTCTTCATCTTCACAATCTAGATACGCGCTCTCAGAGGAGTTCGACAGGCTAACAAAAAAAAAAGACAACAGAAAGGCGAAAAAAAGGGCTGCGACATCGCCCAGAGAGCTTGTCAGTGCGCAAAAACTGGCGCGGGCAGTCAGAACGAGATAGCGTTGGGCTCGAAGATGTGTCTCCCCCTTGCTTCACCTGAAATTATTAGTTTGTTTGCTTGTTTGTTTGTTTGTTTTTTCGCGAAAGCTTTTAGATCTCAATCCACGCCGAGCCGGGAAACGCTTGGGGCGCTGGACGGCGGTCGTTTTAGTTGAGAGTGATTTCAAGTCTGGACGACAGAGTATCATGTGGCTCTTTCCGTTCCTCTGTTTGCTTCTTCTACTTAATTTTTCTCTCTACTCCTGCTTCTTCCATTACACATCTCGCTTTTCCGTCGCCTCGGCTGCTTTTAAAGGCTTATCCAGCCCTTCGGCGCAAGCCTGCAGGTTCCAAATTGAGAAGAGTAACCGCTCTTTCTTTTTTTTTTCTTTTTTCTGCAGACGCTCCTAGTACCACAGCACTGAGCCTGAGTACTGATGCGCTGGCCATCGCGATGCGGCTTTCCGAAGTCTCCGCTTTCTCCTTGATGTTCATAATGAGGAGTTCAGGTGTTCTCAGCTGTCCTTGAGCTGTCCTTGAGCTGTCCTCCTTTCATACTGTCCTCTCGCCTGGTCTAGCGTTTGTGCCCGTTGTATTCACTGCAACGTCTTATAGAGTCAACAGGACGTACTCCCTGCTAAAGTTGTACAGACACACAATTTATAGCTCAAACAAACGATATGATTTGTTTCATGGGCGTAAAGAGGCCTTCAAGCAAGTTCCAGTCGCAGGCGTTGAGTGGAAACATAATTTATTATGATTTTGAGTGTTGCCTGAAGAGCGCTTGGCATATCAACCCGCATTGAGTCACGTCAGGTGCCTTTGCCTCGAGTGTTGGTTACCGAACCCAGTGGTTGTTGAGATTAACAACCAGTGCTTGCCGGCAATGAGGACGTCATCAGGATGTCCACTTTAGCCCATGTTGGCCGGTCTACCATGGCGTGAATGTGCCCTTGAGCGCTGGTGCACACTGAGACCAAAACTTCCGGTACAAAATCGTTTGTAGTTATGTAGTTAACTATTAACACTACGAAGTGGTGTTTTGAGCTCACGGATGACGCAGAATTGATCAGTAACTCGACGTTGGAACAGTATCGTTCAGTTCTGTTTAGGTGTATCTTGATGGAGAGGGACATTCGAAATGCAAGAGTACGGTAGGGGTCATACGACCCCCGTTTTTATGGACGACTCGAGTAATGGACAGTTTTTCTAAGGACCAAACTTCTTCAAGGCATTTAGTATTTTCACCTCGTTAAAATGGAAACTCGCTCTCTAGACAATGGACAGGATGAAAATGCGCAGAACCTACTGAGACCCATGCCTTTTGTAGAAGTGTGTGATGAGAGGCTAGTTGGTAAGGCATTCTGAAGACTTTTGCTTTGGGCGTTAAGTTTGGTTGCGCATGCGTTGCTCTTGAAGGAAGGACGTTTTTCGTTCGATAAATCAGTTGTTAGTCTACGCTCGTCCTGTCTGCATCTTTTCTGTGTCCTGTCTCCTGCGTAGTTTTATGTCTTCAGTTCACCATATCTTTTGGTCGCGTTAATATGGAAAACGATGACAACAAAACCTCGACTGCCCCAACCAGATCTTCCTTTTCTTGCATTCTGAGTGCCGGACACAAGTATAATGCGCTGGAAAAGTGCAAATGCTTCAGTGGTGGCTTTTTTTCCTGTGGTTTCAAGCTTTACAGTTTCAAGGTGGCCGCTCACACGCCTTGCAATTTTCTGCATTGCATGAATAGTTGTGAAGAAAGCTCTTTGCGGCTCGTGCTACGCTGAAAGCCGCATTAGGCAAATCTCTGCTGACTGAGTTAGCTTGTGTACTCCTGGGTCGTGGGATCTGAACAGTCGCAGTAGGAGATACGTCATGCCATTGCATGTCATCACGCGTCTCATCGAATACTAGACGCTGAAAACTACACCCCATTTTTTTTTTTAATATAATGGAGACAAGGATAATGCACTTTAAGCTTCCAAGTCTTCGTCTAATTCCAAATGCAGCGCTCATACCGGCTTAGCTGGACCGTAAATTTTTTTCCTGTTTTATTATTACGCACGACTTACTATATGGGCAGTTTTGTGCAGGAGATAAAGTGTCCATATTTACGAAGAACGACTGTTAGCTTCCACCTAAGCTACTAACATCTAAACAACTGTTACACCTAAGCAGCTCTTACATTCACGCAATTTCACTTTAATTAATACCGTGTTTAAGAAAAAAAATAGATTAAACACTTAATCTCCGTCTTAAGAGTATGACACGATAGCGCAATGGGTTAATTGCAATATATGCAGAACGTCATTCTCCACTTTACATTTATAGATAGCTGGGAATCCTCATACCTCTCCTGCTGCAGTGATGCAGCGGTTAAATGGTGCACCACTTAAGATGAAGGTGAAGATGAAGATCGAGGCACCTGCCACGCGCTATTTTGCACATGCGGCGCGCCACCCGCTAGAGGTCAAATCTAAGAGTCAGATGACCTTCACGCTCTGCATGTGAGGAGTGCAGCTTTCCAGTTTTTCGCTGTAAAAGTACTCACATTAAGGCAGTTTCCTTGTCCGACACCTGTACTGATGCCAACCCTTTAAGAAGAGAAGCAAGAACCCTGTATCTTCAGTCTTGAAGAAGGACAGGCTCTGCCCGAAACGTCGACTAGCAATAAATGTTTACCTAAATGAAGCATTTCTCAATTTCGCATATATATATAAGAAAAGGAGGGCTAATGGCCACTGCATGCGAAAGTGAGGAAGAAACTGGGATTCGGTGATATCGTGTTCCTGAGTGTCGTTCGCGATCCGCGCATTGATTCCCTCGCGATGCCAAATGGAGCTTGCACTGTAAGTCGAAGCTCCGTAGGCTCGTGACTGTTTTGTCTCGGTCCTTATGGGGAAACATTCAGTCATCGTACGAATGTACATGATAAGGTCTGTGTTCATTTATCTGTGTGGCAGAGCGCGGACAATGCCACTCGAGAAGTGCGATTATCGGAGCGGCTTGTTTGCAGTGCAAGCACAGGGCAGTTGGCGGGTCCATCTGAGAGTCTTCTTGCGGAATGTGTTGTACCATTCCCATCGGAGTAGCACATCTTCTATGACAGCTGTTCTGCCCCGAGCCTTGCTTACAAACACTACCGTGGGTCTGCCGAGCTGGGGAGGAGCTGGGGCCTCTCTCTCGCATGGTTGCTGAACGTTCCTTTACGTCGTCTTCTTGGATAGTGGAAAACGATCCAGAGTTGGGATTGGATGGCGGTGCAAGTCTCGGTACGGTCGGTGCGCAAGACTCCGACAGCCAGACTATGGACATGCTCATTTTGTTCGACCCTATGGATGCCCAGTACACCTTTCGATGTAGGCATCCGGGTTCCGCGTCCTGCTAATGTCTTGAAGGAGCTTCAGGGCCGTATTTGCCAAGGAACGGGTTGTTTGCGAGTTGATGAGCTAGTTAAGCGCCTATTCGCTGCTTTTTGTCGTATGATCCAGCTGGTATCGAAGACTTGATTTCGGTCATGGCCCCTGCGATGACATGCAACTGCGTAGTGTTGCCGTCCGCCATTCCTTTCGTAGTCATTGGGCAAGATTTCTCTAAGGTGCATTTGATGTACACGCTCCCTCAGCATCTCTTCTCTGCTGTAGAGCCCGCTGTGCAGACATAACATTCCCCGCCTTCGACATCACTGATTTCTTGTGCTATCGCATCCCATGCATGCTTGCATTTCTTTAGCTTCTTTTTTCGGTACTGGCCTGGTTGTCACCATTATATTGATGTCCCAGGCATGGTTGGAGATAATCTTTATGATCGTTGCGTCCGGTTCTATTTTCTTGTGAGAGCCATATGTTTACAGTCCCCCCCCCCCCCCCCCCCCCCCCCCTGGCCACTCAGAATGCGGTGGCCATCTTTAGTGATTCTGGCTTCTCCAATTATATCTTCCAGACTTTCTATCTGGCCTTGGACTGCAAGTGCTGCAAGATTCCTGTGCCTTGAAGATCAATGATCATTCGCATGAGTTGGTTAATTGTACAGGACTTCCGCCCTGTACACTTGTCCCTTGTTCAGATTATAGTTGGTGGCTTCGTATGCGAGACGATAAACGGATACCGCTCTTCCGAATATCTTCAGGGTATTTGTGCAGCCACCTCCTGTTCTGTTCTCAGTTCTTAGAATCATTTTCAGCAGTGGGTCTCACTGCCTCACGACTTGTCTTATCCAGGCGTTTGCGTTCCCATTTAAATTGAATAGGACCCCGAAGATGCGCAGATTGCCTGTGGTGGGTCCTGCTACCTCCTTTTCTTCAATGAAGAGTTTCACCTTCGATTTCTCTTGTTGGCTTCCACCTATCAGAAATAATTTAGTATATTTTGAACATAGCTTCAGGTCGCGGCTTCTTCACAGTTCGCGTAATCCGCCATTTCGATCCATTACGCAATGTCATTCATAGTTTGCCTACACCCGGTTTGTTCATGTACCCTGAAGGCGATGTACCTCATCATGAGATTGAAGAGAGTAGGAGATAAAATCGATCCCTACGGTACGCCTCTGTCGCTGACAAAAAGTCTAGAGTCCCCGAGGCCAGCGTCGGCTTCGAAGGTTCGATTTTCGGGGAAACTGGAAACCAAGTTGAACAGTCAGGCTCCGGGGTATGCACCGTGGGGTTCTTCCAAGATTGATTTGTGCGTCCCTTTTTCGAAATCTTTTCTTAGGTCACAAGATACGAGTATGAGCGGAGTGACGTTCTCACTCCCACTCTGCTGTCGTTCATGAATCGTCTGAGCAGCCAGAGCCTATCACGCGTTCTCATGTTCGTCCTGATGCTGGTCTGGCTGGGATGAATGTACGGTGTCTTCTCTCCTATATGTCTGTTGAGTCGTATGAAAGCCATTCGCGCGATAAGCTTGCAAAGTGTGGACGTGAGCGAGATCGGTCGTAGGATGGCGATGATGGCTGGGCCCTTCCCATGTTCCGGATCGGTTTCATCACCGAATGCTTCAGCTCGGCTGGGTACGCTTCTACCGCCTAGGTTTTGTTTAGCACTATAAGGGGGCTCTTTTGGCTGGTGCTCTGGCATTGGTTAGCATTGTTCATGTGACGCCGCCCTTTTCCGAGGCACTCTTGGTGTTCACCTGATGCAGCTCCCACTCCAGTCCGGAAAGCGCAAAGCAGCTCTCCTCTATCTGGTCCGCGCCGACCGGTAGCCTACTAAGCCTCGTCAGTGTATCGCGAGTCCCCTCCCATCTCTCTCGCGTCCGGGAAGAAGCATTTTGCGATCTCTTCTTCCAGGGTTACCAGATCTTTGTTGGCCCTCAGGGCTACTAGCGTGACCTTGATATGGCCTAATCATTTTTCTGTTCATAGCGCTGTACTTTCGCCAGAGCTTGTATGAACACGTCTGATGGTAAAAGCTTACAGTGTTCTTCCCACCTTGCTATCGGCAGCTCTTGCTCATACTTGCGTATTTGTTTATACAGGGTCTGTTCTGAAAGTAGTAGGACTGTTTTTTTCCTGGGCGAACGGGCTGACGAGAGGTGGTCTGCGCGTGCAGGATCGTTGAAGGGGGATATTGGGAATGCTGGGGAGAATCGGCAGTCGGCTCTCGGAAGTTGAAGAGAGGAGGTTGCTTGTACTGTGAACCCCTGTCGAAACGTCTCGTCACGCAGAATCATCGAGCGTTTACTGGATCAGCGATAAGCGATCAAATTTTGAGTTAATCTTGGTAAAACGGGCAAAGAGACTCACAACATGATTAAGGAGGCCTACGGTGACGCTTCCATGGGTAGATCAGGTGTTTTTTGAGTGGCACAAGCTGTTTCGAGAAGGTAAGGAAAGAGTGGAGGAAGACGACCGCTCCAGACGCCCTTCGACCAGCAAGACCAACGAAAATGTGTCGCGAGTGAAACATTTACATAACAGTGATCGTAGAATGAGTATCAGAATGATTGCTGATGACTTGAGCATTCCTCAAACCCAAGTTTTTGAGATCGTGACAGAAAACTTATCCATGAGGAAAGCGTGCGCGAAGTTGGTGCCGGGAGTGTTGTCAGAGGAGGAAAAGGCCAACCGGTAGGATCTTCTTCATCATGTGAATGAGGACCCCGATTTTTGCCCAGCACAAGGCGGCAACGCTGGCTCAGCCCCCCTAGAGTCTCGACTTGGCCCCGCCCGACTTTTTTCTATTCCCGAGAATAAAATCGACGCTCAAGGGGAAACATCACGGATCGGTAGAGGTGGTTCAACAGGCAGTGACGAGGGAGTTAAACAGCATTCGGGTCCAGGCGTTCCTGGAGGCGTACGAAAACTGTGAAACTCATTGGCAGCAGCGTGTAGGTGCGGAAGGGTGCTACCTTAAAAAATTGTAATCTTTAGTACTATTCACTTGAATAAATTTTCTTTAAAAAAATGAGTCCTACTACTTTCAGAACAGACCATGTATTTGTTTCTCACACGCCCTATATTCACGTAACGCTTCGCTACGCTTCTATACTTGAACGTCAGGCGTTTGAGCGTGTTCCGAAGGTTCAATAAGTGGCGATCTGGTGACCACGGACTCGTCGTCTATTTCGATTTTTTTTTCTTTGCAGTTGCATGCGTTGGTTGTGAGCCAGTGGCTAAGTTGGGAGATTTTCGTAGGTTCCTCTGGTAGATCCACTTCGCGTGTCTTGCCCCAGACGAAAACCGCGACAGTCTTCTTAGTACGCACAGGTTCATTTCGCTTCAGGGCAATCCAGATAGGTAACTGATCTCTGCCCCGAATACCTGTTTCCATCCTACACGAAGAGCTGGAGGTATTACTCGCCCAAGTGAAGCCAGAGTTATTATCCAACTCAACTTTTGCGCAGGCCTTCTCTATTACGTTGGATCGTGTCGTTGACGAGTTCCAGACCAGCGTCTTTAGCAAACCTCGGTAGTTTCAAGCCTCTCGAGCTGTTACTGATGCAGCCCGTGAACGTGTGCCCACCGTTAAAATCTCCTCTGATGATAATGTAGTCGGTTGCGTGTTCACGTCTGAATCGTCTTATCTACTCGAATCCATTGTTCCTACTTCTTTCAATATCGGGGCTTATATAAAGGGAGATGATTATAGTCTTGCGTTTTAATCTGTTTTCGGCGATTCGGATCGCCACCACAGAAAGCCTCTGTCGGTCAAACTGGCCCATGTGTCAACCACCGGTTGGGGGAACACGAACGATATTTAAAGAGCAACTAATATATGCACATAATTGAGCATTGCCAGTTTCCCCAAGAAATGCGCATGCGCACCACATATTGATGATGTGAACATTCTAGGTAAGAGTGAAGACTGAGCCATGCGTGAGCTGCTGGAAGCTTATCACATAGGAAAAAAGGGAAACAAAGAATGCGTGAGCGATGCTTCAGTTGTCTTGTACAGACCGGAATATAAAATTTCTCTGCCACACGATAAGACGTTTTTACTCTGTTCGTCGGCTCTGTAGGTTTGCTTTTGGCACGTCCGAGCTTCCGCCCGTGTGTTTGTGTCTTCCTAGTACGACTGTGGTTCTTGCGCTTATGTAAGGATTGTAACCAACTCGCCAGAAAGGTGTGTTGGTTTATGGGGGTTTAACGTCCCGAAGCGACTGAGGCTATGAGGGACGCCGTAGTGAAGGGTTCCGGAAATTTCGACTACCTGGGGCTCTTTAACGTGCACTGACATCGCGCAGCACACGGGCCTCTAGAATTTAGCCTTCATCGAAATTCGGCCTCCGCGGCCGGGATCGAACCCGCGTCTTTCGGGTCAGCAGCCGAGCGCCTTAACCACTGAGCCACCGCGGCGGTTCAACTCACCAAAAAGCTCGTCGCGCTGAAGGCTTTCTGATGTTTATATTCTTGCTATGTGCTTCAAGTCTTTTGCCAAGGGCAGTTTGGTTTAAGGACCTATGGCATATATTACGCTCAACAACCTCTTCTTTCTCAATAAAGTGTTTGTATGCCGTACAAGACCCATGTGATGCGCCTCGAAATAATGAAATGAAATCTTTATTTATTTGTCACCAAATATGAATGGGGGGATTGTAGAAAAAAAAGCTTTCCTTGGACAGCTTGACGGGTCCACAATCCCTTATTTCGGCAGAGTGGCGGCATCACATAACATATTCTTGATATCCAAACATATACATACATATTTAATATGATACAGATATAGTACTCACAGTAACCGAAAACAACAGAAAACAACAAAAAAGAACAGAAAACAACAGCCGAACTCACTGCTACAAATCCAAAAGAAGGCAACAGCAAGGCTAGATAACATTACATAGAAACCAAATACAAATACAAAATGCATGTCTTATAATGCCTTATCTTTCTCTGTACCTCACAGCTTCGCCGCTGGGTGGCTCCTGCGACCACGACGAGACGTGTGCCTACTCGGTGCCGCACTCGTCCTGCCAGAAGAACGAGTGCCGCTGCCTCGACGGACACGAGCCCGACGCACAAGCGACCAAGTGCACGCCCAGTAAGTGCCGCACGCTTGCTCTGACCAAACTATCCGAACTGCCCGCATTCAGTGCGAGTCCCAGTTCACCAGTTTCTGTTGGCTGACGTGCCCAGTGAATTAATGGGAAATTTTATTGGGAGATTTGGGAGGTTAATGTGTGGATGCATGGGGTCGCTAGTCCGGTGTTCCGTGACTCCAGCGGCTGCCGCTGCTGTCCATGCTCGTGCTAAGAGGGCTTTTTGGGCCTCACTCCGGAGCTGTACAGGGCAGCCTCTCATCCCTCAATAGCTGGCACTGCATTTTGACAGCCAGGTGAATTGTTCGGGTAGGTTCTCACCATAAGACGCAGGCCCACCTCCTCACCGCACAATTTACATTTGGGGTAGTACGACCTGGTACTTATAAGGTTGAGACGTGCGGGTGAGTTGTAAGTCCTAGACTGGAGGCGCCGCCATCTAACCTCCTCCGCTTTGGAGAGCCCCTTGGCTGAGGCGGATATTTTCTGTGAGATAGTCAGTTCAAATCAGTTCTTTATTTACCAGAGAATTGGATGGTCGCCAGTGCTAAAAGTTGCAGGCAGCAAAACTTGACTGGGCCCTGGAGCACTCTACAAAGTTGCAGCCTCTCCGCGTACAGGTATGTCGTCATGGGGCCGGGGTGAGGTGGGGAGTGAATGAGTCGAGTCCCGAGGGAGAAGAGCTAGGGCAGCGCCATTAGTGCACTCGTTTCCTTCCACACATTGATGCCCCGGTGTCCAGACGAGGCATTTCATTGTATTAGGGTGGCCATGATTTTGCAGTATTCTGGCTGCTGCGGCACCAATTCGTCCTCTGATATGATTACGGTAGGCTGGTACTGAATCCGTACAGCTGGCGTGCGTGGCAGCAAAGGCAATAAAATGTCCTTCTCCTCTGCCGTTTCTATATTGTCCTCACAGATGGTGAGGGCATCGACTTCTCGTTGTTGGTGGGTTAAGATACTATTGATGTGCCCTTCGTTGCAGAAGCTGCAGCAGTTTCAGAAGTTAAGGCTAGCATGATGCTCATTATGACAACTTTGCACAAGGGGTTGAAAAACGGTACAGAGATGAATGCCAGTATGTTTTAATCACGTGACACAATTGTAATCACCGTGGCGCAAAGTTCCAGTTTACGCGGTACGTTAGTCAGCGCCACAGTGCTACTATGCCGCTGATGCCAGTGGTGACAGCTGTTTACAATTAACTTTCTTAACTTTACCACGCATCATAATTCTTCTTGCGCTTGCGGACTGTTTTAGTGCTACTGTGCTTTAGACGAAGAGGAGGAGGCAAAAATTTCTGAATCGAAAGGGAGTTGCTTGATCTTATGATTGGGATCCTTATTTCAGTGCTCCACAGGGCTTGAGCTGCCCTGCGGACCTGTTCGATGAGGGCCCGTTGATCCTCCACGTTATCGCTGGTCAGCCACGCCTCCTACCACTCAAAAGACGTGTCTGGCGTCTGTATAATGTTTGGTTTGGCCCCACATCCATAAGATTTGTGGACGAGTGTAGGGCTGGGCTGGCACCAGGGACGTGTGTCGGTGTATAAGTTGGGTGTATGAGATGTAGTCTATGGAGGTTTGGAACGGTGTTTCTATCTGCCGCAAGAGACGGCGTCTGTGGTGTCTCATTTCCCATGAGGTAGAGGGAAGCGCCTGCGATAAAGAGGCTGATAATCGAAACGTGCGTTATACGTGCAGGGTTGAAGGGTTAAAGCGAGCACAGTGGGAGGCCTCCGTTGATGCTTCGAGCAAGAGCATGTGCCTTCTCATTTCCTTCCAGTCCTTCATGAGGGGGGGGGGGGGGGGGGGGGGGGGTCAAAGCATTTGATGGCGTTTGGTAAGGTGTGTAGTGCCCGTGAGTCGGGTGACATGCTGGAGGACTCCACCTCGCAGGAACTTTCTGCAAACGTGTTGTGTAAATAAGTTATCAGATGTGCGCTTTGGCCTTGGGATTTGTAATGCCTAACGGCAATGGCCACGGCGGTAGTCTACGCGGCCGCTGCGGTTTCTGCTGTTGCAGAGGCAGTGAAGAGAGTGAAGAAGCGGTGGCCCACTACCGCCAATGCGTACTTATTATGGTCCGGATATGCTGCGGCGTCCACGTAAACCACATTCGTGGAACTGGCTAGGCTTCGGCATAGATAGGATGCTCGCGCTCGTTGTCTGCCTGTGTAAACGTCACGCTGATACTTTTCCTCTGTTGTTTTCTAGGCAGGATTGAGCATCCAGTGCGTGGATGTCCGCCACTGTGTATATTCGGCGTAAGAGAGCTGGTCCAGCTTGAGTGCTCTGAAGTCTAAGTGCTTGAGATGCACGGATGGCTTCTGTTAGTTTCGTAAAGGTGTTGAAGATTCCTAGGGCAGACGCTTCGACGAGGTGTTTTTAATGTTCAGGGCCGTTTTGTACATCCGCTTATGTTGATGCTCTGTGTCATGCGGTTGTGGTTTTCAGCAAGGAAGTTTATTGCGATAGCATTAAAAGACTCATCGGGAAGAAAATGTGTCGTCGGTCATAAAATCAGCACACTGGCTGAAGGAAAGCGCCGTCACCGGGGCGGATTATGTCCATTGGCTTGAGGGAAGCAACGACACTAGACCAGAAGTACCGTCACATCAGGTAAAATGGAATCAACAGCTTCTAATTATATTACATACTACCAACACATTAAGTGAGTAGGTGTCCCTCTGAATTTTTAACCTGGCAACAATTACGTACAGAAGTTCTTAGCCATTAAGCAATATTGACTGTACGCTGTAAATGCTGTTCAGTAACTGCAGCTAGATGCAGTAACCTGCTTGACTTCCGCACTAGGCCCGTCATTTTGACTTAGTTGTGAAAATTTCCGAAGGTCAGCCTCGCCTTTCGGAGCCGTAAGACATCGCATCATTCAAACAAACTATTGAGAACTAGGCGCTGGAATGATAAACCTTAAGTATATAAGAAAATTCGCTCGCTAATTAACAAGAAACGCCGCCTGTATGTTTCGTATTTGAAGACTCGTTCCAGGAAATGCGTCACGTGAAGAACAAAATTAAGCAAGAAATAAAAGTAAATAAACAACCTTATATTTCATCGTTTGACGCAAAGTTGGGGGTTAATACTAAAGAATTTCGGAAATCTGTTAAAATAAATAGCAAGGTGGCCACCAATGTTTCTAGTTTATTAGTAAGTGAGAAAATAGTCCTTGATGGTTATGAGAAGGCTTTCTGTCTGAATTCCTATTTTAAAAGTGTTTTTTTTTCTAAGACGTGCACTGGTGAACTGCCTGAAATAAAAGATACAGTCGACGAGAATATGCCTATGGTTACTGTCACATTCAGCGGTGTTCTCAAGCTTATTTCCAATCTGAACAACAAATCGGCTGGTGGTCCTGATGGCATTCCGTCGCAGGTATTTAAATCCTGCTCACAAGAAATTGCGCATGTTTAGTAGCTCTGTTTAATAAATCATTGAATACCATCGCTGTGAGTTTGGAAAGCTCACAACGATGGTATGGAAAGAAAAATGATAGGTGTAACGTTAAGTGATCGGAAGCGGGCGGAGTGGGTGAGAGAACAAACGCGGGTTATTGACATCCTAGTTGAAATCAAGAGGAAGAAGTGGGGTTGGGCAGAGCATGTAATGCGAAGGTAAGATAACCGCTGGTCATTAAGGGTAACGGAGTCGATTCCAAGAGAAGGCAAGCGTAACGGGGGTGGCAGAAACTTGGGTGGGTGGATGAGATTAGGAAATTTGCCGGAATACGGTGGCCGCAGCTGGCGAAGGACAGGGTTAATTGGAGAGACATGGGAGAGGCCTTGCCCTGCAGTGGGCTTAGTCAGGCTGACGATGGTGATGATGATGAATACTTTTTCATTACCCGCAGAGTGGAAGGTAGACCACGTCGTTCCTACTCATAAAAACGGTCCCAAAAGTGTACTAGAAAACCACAGGCCTATTTCTCTAACATGCGTGTGTTCCTAAACAATCGAACACATTTTATACAGTGCTGTAATGAAACACCTTCAAAGCTATAATTTCTTTTCGAATGCTCAACATGGATCCAGGCCTTGCTTGTCTTGTACGAATAACTAGTGGAGTTCTCCCACGATCTATTTTACTCGTTTGACCTTGGATTTCAGGTAGACGGCATATTTTTAGATTTTCGGAGGCTTTTGACACCGTTTTTCATGCATTGCTGTTACATGAATTATCTTGTCTCAGTACACACCCTACAATGGCGTATTGGATTAGAAATTACTTATCTGGGCGAACACAGCATGTTTTAATAAACGGTACCAAATCAACACGTGTCACCGTAACCTCTGGCGTGCCCCAAGGGTCTGTTTTGGGGCCTTTGTTATATTTAGTCTTTATAAATGACATTGTCCAAAATCTAGAATGCAAAGTGAGGTTACATGCTGCTGATTGTCCCACATACAGGAATGTAGAAAATGATTCTGATGTAAGCAGTTTGCACAATTATCTGAACAAAATTCATGCTTGGTGCATTAAATGGGGCATGTCTTTGAACAGTGCTAAATTTGAACTTGTGTCTTTCACCCGTAACCGCTTTCTTGTGAGATCAGCCCATAAATTGGACGGACTACTTCTTGAAAAGATCCAATATCACAAAAATTTCGGGGTCTATTTATCGGAAAATTTAACATGGAACAAACATATTGAATACTTAACCTTAAAGTCACATCATATGCTAAACCTCATTAGGCGTAATTTTTATAAAGCCCCCCAAAAGTAAAAGAACTGCTTAACATAACAAAATGTTCGTCCGGTACTCGAATACGCTTGCGCGGTATGGGACCCTCAAAGCTCTAACTTTGTAGAAAAGCTTGAACGCGTCCAAACCGCGCTGCAAGATTTCTTTTTGGTAATTATAACTTCCGTAGCAGTATTACACTACTTAAACAGAACCTTGGTTGGAAAACACTAGCACACCGCCGATTAACTGCAAAATTAGAACTTTTTTCTGAATTGACTCTGATCTCACAGGAATATATAAGAACTTGTACATTTTTCCTCCCCACTTCATCTCTAAACGATGTGATCACGAGCTGAAAGTTCTTGAAATGCGCTGTCGTACTGATATCTACCGTAATTCATTTTTTCGGCATGCTTCCGCTCACTGAAATAGGCTTCCCAAGAGCATTGGTGAATATAAAACGTGTTCAGAGTTTCTGTCTTTATTGTCACGCAGACTGCCGTACATTAATATCATCCCGTTTACTTCATATTTTTTGGCTGGCATTGCGCTTCATGCGATATGTGCCCTTCACATTTCTGTGCTGTGAATTTTTCCCCGCGG